>NC_141149.1:80712249-81312249 GCF_053477565.2 Lygodium microphyllum
CCATCGATTCTCGTCTTCTTCCCGAGTACTCTGTTTCTCCCTCCTTCCCAGATTGCAGAGAACTTCCCCGATTCCAATTCGTGGTGGGATTTCCTTCGTATCCTGCAATACCTCTGTTCTGTGTGTGTCCTCCTTTTTTCCGTCCCTCCGTTGTTACTGTCGTCATCTTCCTCCTCACAGCCTGGTCCTGATCCTTTGTCACCCCGTTGCAATCTTCCCAAAACTCACCGAAGCTCCCCTGATTTCCTTTTCCTTCACCTGCTTTTTTGCTCTCTCCTGGTAGATTCCAATTATCTTGCGCCTCCTCTCCCCCAAAGCTCGAGCCCTCTCAAAATTATTCACCATGACTCCCCAATTTAGCATTTCCTTCATGAAGCTCATAAACCAGTAAAATCTGCGTGTGAGAATCTCCAGGGTTTTTCCAAGCTGACATTGCATCCATATTCCATAGGCGGATCTTTTGCTTTTTCTCTGGGTGTCGACTGTTCTCCTCCCCAGAATTCCGCGCAGAGTATCGTTTTCTTCCCTTCTCCTTTTTCAGGCTCCTTGCTTTTCCCTCTTTCTTTTCGATTCAAAAAGCTCCCCTTTTAAAAATAGCCATGTCAAAAATAACCATCCCTAGTTTTTCCATTTCCATTAGGCTAAATTTATCATAGTCATAGCGCAGTCCAAGGTCTTGAATAAAAATCATCCAAAGTAAACATGTGATTGTCATGTTTATAAGTCCCAATCACATAGAAATCCAACTTGATATTATCCATGCTGGCCTTAAGGACATATTTCACAGTGTCCCCATAAATGGAGGTATCAACACCTGTAAAAACTTAAGTAGGGTAAAATCTAGGCATTCCCACTTGCCAATGCTTTCTAATATCAAAGCATGATAAGATCCTATCAATATGTTCTGAATTTGATGCGATAAGCTGAATATCTAAACCAGCCTGACCTTCTATAATCCCAAAAAGTTCCTGAACTTGTTCAACTGCAGCATTCTCGCCATAAATTATAAAGTCCATAATACAACGTTGTGCTCAGCATGTTCACAAAACACGATCTCCGCATCCATAATATTTCCAAAATTCCCATACATACCCATCACTATGCCTCCAAACTTCTCTCATACGCAGAAAATAAATGTAAACACAACAACTAAGTATGTACAAAGTTTCAAATCACACACACAACTTTTGGGTGGTTTTCACACCTCGAATGCGCAGCAATACAACATCCACCCCCTCTAATCCTGCGCATCCTCCGGATGGGCCAACTACCCATGATCATTATCATCAAGATCCACAAACAAATCAATCTCTTCGTTATGCATTTCCGGTAGATCGACAAGATTATCTGTCATATCATCTGTCTTTTCCATTGGAGTTTCTTGTCGTTGCTCTTCTCTTGAAAATTCTTCCAATGCATAATCCTCATCATTTCTTTTCTTGAAAATCTTGATTCTTTTTCCAGCAATAGGCACTCTAAGCACTGTCCCATCCAATTCTGTCAGCTCATATGTTGCATTATCAAAGACATGTCTGACTATGTACGGTCCAAACCATCTTTTCACCATCTTCCGAAGTGCAGTATGCTGATTTTCAAGACTGCTATCAAACACCAATACCCAATCTCCCTCTTCTATTGCTCTAGGCCGCAAACGATGCCTGCTGTCAAACCTGTCCTTATTCCTTAGTCTAGCAACCTTCAACCTGTCAATAGCTAGCTGAATATCCTCAGGTCTCCTCTCCAGCTGTCGAATCCGAAGAGCTAAGAGCTCCTCTCTCGTCAAATCCTCCTGCCAAGGTAAAACTGACCAAGTCAAAGCACAAGTCTCAATCGACATGACAGGTTTCTGACCATACATCAACTCTGCAGGCATATATCCTGTGGTAACACTATGAGTCGTACGATCAGCCCATAAAGCAAATGGTAGAAGTCTTGGCCATTCTCCAATCCATCCTCTGCATGCTTTGGCTAATGCTTTCACTATCGGCGGATGCCCTCTTTCACTCTTTCCATTTCCCTCTGGATTGTATGCTGTGGTTAGAGCCAATTTGATTCCTAGCTGAGAGAAAGCCTCCCTAGCTTCATCTGCATCCAATTCACCACAATCCACAGTGATCTTACCCACACAACCATACCTGCAGAAAATTTCGTCCAATAAGAACTTACACACTGCACTAGTGGTCTTCGTTCTCAAAGATCTGCCCTCAACATGATTAGTAAGATCCTCTCTAGCCAAAACAATGTATCTCATCTGCCATAGACCCATAGGCATGGTAACCAAATCAACTACCCACTTATAATGAATGCATAGCGGATAGGTTGGATGAAGCTCATCTCTATGACGCACTACTGAATACATCTGGCAGTCTCTGCAAGTCTCAACAAAGTGAGAAATATCTCTATACATGCCTTTCCACCAATATTTCTCCTTGATTTTCTCATAAGTAGCCCATACTCCTCTATGACCAGCCCAAGGACTCTCATGAAACTCCCTCATCACCTGTAACTGCGTCTCTCTATCGCAGGCAACCCGCAAAGGTAATCCGCCTCTTTTCTTCGGATGCTTCCAAAGAAATCCATCCTTGAGAAAATATCCATAGGCTTTCCTTCTAATCTTCTTGAACTCTTCATCTGTCCATTCATCTCTTTTGCTTAGTGTACTAAGGTACCTGCCAATCTGTAACCAATCTCCAACATAGAGCTCTTCTGTGAAAGCCACAATATCATAGACATGACAAACATGATCAACCATAGTGGCTGAAATTTCTGCATCATCCTCTTCTGCAAGTAGAGTCTCCTCATCATCATATCTGGCTCTAGATAACATATCTGCCACTGGATTATCCTTCCCTGCTATGTGTTTAAATTCCGGATTTAATGACTTGATGTATGCAATCCATCTCAACATGGCTATATCCGGAGTAGAGCAACTCGTGATCATACCAATCAATGGCAAGCAATCTGTCTCTATCACAACTGAAGCTCCAATAAAGTACTCCTTGTCACATTTGAGAGCCGTGACAATCCCTAATAACTCCCTCTTGATTTGCGGATATCTCCTATGTCTCTCGTTTAGGACTTTCGCCCCAAACCGAATAGCATACCTATTTCCATCTGCATCATCTTGACCCACAGCCCAACCTATGCCAATTGGACTAGTGTCAACTGTCAATACAATAGGCCTATCACAATTATAATCCGTTTTTCTGAGAGTAGGAGCATTCTGCAATAACTTCTTTAATTTCCGCATGGCTCTAGTGTGACTCTCATCCCAATAAAATTTCTGCCCCTTTCAAAGCAGCTGATACAAACAATCTGCTATGTGTGCAAAATGAGGTATCCAAATCATATAAAACACACAAGCACCAATGAATCTCCGTACCTCTGAAGTAGTAGAACAATACTCTGCAATCTTGCCCAACAATGACAACCTCATTTACTCCAAAAATAGATTTTTTCCCTGAAAGTGTCAAGTTCACTTCTTCTAACCTGGCCAAAATCTTCTCACATGCTGAAATATGATCAGCCACAAAGTATCTGCATCCCTACTCATTTAGGCTCTCATTCTTCTCTTCTTCTGCACATCCCTTAATGGGCACATCATCCAAGAAAGGCATAGTAAGCTGAGGTATGTAATCACGAAGGACCTTATGCATGGCATTCATCATATGCACAACAGAATTAGTGGCACCTTGAGGCAAGGTACACATCCTGACAAGCCCAATAGGAGTTCTCATGGTGGTTATGTCCCTACTTTCCAAAGCCAGCTGAAACTGATCATAACCTGAATACAAATCACCCAAAGAATAGATGGCACGTCCAGCAAATGCCTCTGCAAACTCATCCACAACTGGACCTATACCAACATTCCTGATAGTAACTCTGTTCACCGGCTGCATATCCTGAATAAATCGGAGAGTACCATTCTTCTTTGGAACTGTAAACCACTTGTTTGAGTATGGTGCAGATGAAGGCTCAAGGATTCCCATCCTAATTTTCTCATTCAACAAATAAATTAGCTTTGGCAAGTGTGCTTTAGGCACTGGAATAGGTCGAAGATTCCATGGGATATGAGGAATAGTAAAAATGACCATATGAGCAACAATATCAGGATTCACACATCCAATCTCATGTGGGACAAAAGCAAATCCCCTTACATGACGCTCAAGCATATCCTGAAAGCATTGCTTCTCTAGGGGTAACAAGAAATCACAATTTCCAATTTTCAATTCTGCAAGTGTCTCTACTGAAAATTTATGACCAATATGCTCCAGATTCCTCAAAATTTGCTGTTTAGCAGCCCTCTCTATTTGCTGATCACTGTCAGGTGGAAGCGGTATAGCAACCGGCTTCACCTTCTTATCCACGGTTTTGTATTTCGTGTCAACCCTGGCTTCATTATGCTCTTCTGCATTACATAAACCTTGCTGTAAATCAACAATTCTGCACTCCAATGGCGGAATATTCTCAGCCCTCTGCTTTATGGACTGCATAGAAACATCCCCAAACTCTGAATGCTGAAATATTTCAGCAGTAAACTCTGTTGGCTGAAAATTTTCAGCCCTCTGTCTCTCTGAAAGCTGATCATAACCAGCTGGAAACTCTGTTTGCTGAATTTCTTCAGCACTCAACACTCTTTGCTGAGTTTCCTCAGCCTCTGACTCAATCTGTGACACAAAATTTGCAATTTCATGAAACATGTCCAGGGACTGCACTAATACATTACCATGACAATTCAGCATATCAATTTTCAGCATATCTCCCATTTCTGTCATCGTATCTGCACAAATCACACTGTCATACATCCCATCTATGTGCTCATCATCCTCCAAAATTCCTGCATTTTTCAAATTTTTCTCCTTCTTGCATATATACTGCCTGGCAGCTCTAGGCAACCTAAAAGTCTTCTGATAACTCATTGAACTATTTGCTGAAATCCCAACATAACCGGAGGAGAAAACATCGCTGCCAGGAGGCGAGAACTCCAATCTCCTCTCCTCTCTACCACCGTCGTCTCGCGAAACGGTGGTACCTAATGAAAACCCGAATCCCTCACAGTGGGCAAGGGTGCATCTCTGAGAGTATCTCTGTTTCTAACATGGTTCACACATACAGTCATAAACTGAACTGCTCTCATACCATCTTTACTGCGAATCCGTGCATAAGCAGATCCATCATCCATGACCTTTGTTTCCATGCGCATCTCTTTAATGAATGGCTGACCAAGAATTATGGGATAAGAGCATGAATCCTGCACAAAGAAATGAAAATCCTCCTCTACATCACCAATAGAAACCCTGACACTAGGGCAAGCAGCATATAAATCACCTGCAGTGTTATTGGCGGCTCTCATACGCCACCCATGCTCTACATCCATAGGCCATCTGTTACTCTCATAAACTCCACGAACTATGAGATTAATCTCTGAACCATGATCAACCAATGTAACATAAGGCACCTATTTCTCTCCAATCTTTACCATCGTCTCTGTAGTTGCCCTAGCCCAATGGCTCCGCGAAAAGTGACTACGCGGTATCAAAACAGGCTCATCAATTTCAGCATAATGCATAGGCTGAACCCTCTTCTCTACCTGCGGCAAAACAGAAGCATTATCAACCATAACCTCATCATCATCCTCATGCAACTCTCCAATCAAAACTCCCTGTGTATCAGTGGTAGCCAATGCATGTCTTTTCCTCTTCAGGACCTCCTGAAACTGATCCTGAAACTCTCTTTTTGAGATGCCCAAAATCTCAAAAATAGTGAAAGTCACCTCACTGCCAAGTATCTTATCATTAAAGATTTTCTTCATGTTTGTAGATGTCTCAATATCGGACATCAATCTGAATCCTGACTGCTTTCCCTCTCTAGGCTCTTGCCTCTTTTCTCTCTTTTGAGCATCCTCCATCTGTCGATCTGGCCCTGGTCTTGAAGACGGTCCTGCAGTAGGTGGTGAAACAAACTCACCCCCTCTAGTCTTCTTAGCTGCACTTGAATTTTCTTCATCCCTCTTACGCTTCTCCTCAACAAATACATCTGCACCATGAGATTTAGCCAAATAATCATAAATAGAGTACCTGTCAACAGGCGAGTCCCAACCTGTCTCTGATCTGATGCTAGAGCCTGCACTAGTCAAAACAGTTTGCTGATTTTTCCCCTTGTTTGCAGTCTCCATAGCATAAGTCCATAGTGTGGATTGAGTCTCTGATCCCTTCTCAATCTGTACTCCATATGCAGAAGCATCACCTCTAGCTGTCACATAAGAAGTACGCGCAGCCATGTCCTCCACTAACTTCTTCATTCCACCTTTACCAAAGTTGGTAGCAAGTGGAGCTCCTGTCTCAGTCAACCAAATCTTACCATCTTGCCCCCAATATACCAAATTCTGCCTCCTTGCATCCTAGAAAGAGTCACAATCCCTGCAATGCTGATGCTCCGTACTATCACACCAAATACATCTCCGATCTCTCCTAGGTGCAGTAGGAGCACTAGAAGAAGTAGTAGGCACAGTTGAAGCAAACTGCTCCTTCAACTTATCCACCAACTCTGCTTTGACTGACTCTAGTGTCAAATCTGTAATGCCTTTGATTATGTCATCAAGAGAGGTAGGCACCGATGGAGCGGATGGTTTTGGAGCAGAAGGTGTAGGCATCGGTCGTGGAATAGGAGGAATAGGTGGAGTGGAAACAGTAGGCACTGGCATAGGCCAAGAAACTGGCTGAGGAGGAGAAGAAATAACAGGGATATAAGTAGGCATAGGAGCAGATGATGGTGTAGGTGTCATGGAACCATTCTATAGGCGAGTCTTCCATATACTCCTCTTGGTCAAAGTCGAGACTGCATCCTGAGCATCCTGCCAATCAGTTTTAAGACCCATAGGAATTGTGCGATCTTCAAGAAGCTCACCCAATTCTTCTTGAAGAGTAGGATCTGCAGCTTGCAAAAAAAGTTCAACTTTTTCAACATCCAATGCTCTTTGTTCAATAGCATCAAGCTGACTATACCTCTCTTCGAATTCTCGAATCAACTCCGAAGCAGCAAGACCTTTGTTTGGCATGTAGACCCACTCTCGGAATGACCGCCGAGTAGCCATACCAAAGTCCTCAAGGAATTATTCTTCTTTCAAGGCCTTCTTAAAATCTTGCCAATGTGTATTTTGAATAAAAATATCAGTCACTTTTGTCCTCAAAGCAGGTGTGACAAGTTGAAGGAAGTACTTACTCATAAGTCCAGCAGGAACTCCAAAAAACCCCATCTTGATCTCATATGTCTTCAAATATGCTGAAACATTATGCCCGTCAAATAGCTTCTTCTCATTCTCAATTGCTTCAATAGCCTTAGTCGCGTTGTTTGCATTCTCCTGCTCCGAATAGAGTTGCCTTTGCTGAGACAACTGCTGTTGATGCAATTGTTGTTGCTACTGCATATACAATTGTGTTTGCTGATTTTGGAGCTGCATATACATGGACATATTCTGCAAAATCTGCTTTAGATCCTCTGTTGAAGTACTTGACGCAGCAGTCATTGATGGAGCCGAAGTAGACACAGCTGGAGTTGTAGAAGAAGCTGAAATAGAGGCTGAAGTATCTCCCATCCTGAAATTTCTGCGACGCTTTCACGTCGGGTTCACCAAAGATGTCGAAGGGTTTCGAAACCAATGTCGCAACTTCAGAAGTCCTTGTTAAATTTCAGGATAGAAGATCATTCAAGTGTGACATTACAACCTTATTCAACATCAACAGCTTCAGTTTTCACAAAGGAATCAATTCTGATTTAATAACCAACTGGTTATTCAAAAATTGAAGTTCTTCACGTCCCTTCTTGTTATTCGAAAAGAATTTTGCTAGTTGGTACTGTATAAGAAATTCCAAGAGAATTTGTATACAGAAGATTGGACTCTTGATATTTTAAAGAGAAATAACAATCTTATTCAGATAGGGTAGCATTCCAATTCTGTAATCAAATTGTCTTCAAGTTTTCTATATGAACTCCAGAATTTTACAAAAGATTCATGGTTCGTATTTCAGCATCCATCGAGACAGGTATTGGGTTATCGATCTTTAGTCGATGGAGAAGTTTACAAAGATGAGCTCAATGGATTTCTGAAAGCCCTTCTTTCCTTTGCCTAATAAACTTTTGAAAGCTCATAATTTGAATTCTGCACATCTGAATTCTGTACGCCAGGGTCTCTGTTCAATCCGACAAGGAAAAAGAGTCTTCCCACAAACAGGACTATGCCTCCATATGACAGCAGACATAGAGCAATGGCATCCAAGTCCTGTAAAATTTAAGATGGCACTCGTCATCTAATCCTGACAGCAGGAACATTCACATGGGGGGTTTTGGCTTTGCATATCCTCCTTTCGCCTGAAGCGCTGTGGAGGCTCTCTAATCCTGCGAGCAGTGTGAGATCGTACTCGAACAACATGGGAGTGTATGGCACACGAGATACAATACTGCATCTTGGCATACAGTTTGGGCAGAGTGTATCCATCGTAAACACAAGCTTCCTAAACATCCTGAACAGCAGCTTGCTCTATTTCTGACAAGGAACCGCTTCATAGCCTTGTCCTTAGGACAACAACGACCACAGTTGGAACACTTGATTGGGTTGGTATGGCCTCTGCCATGCTTGTTCAGCCTCCTTACGCATCACGTTGAGTGGTCGCATGACCAGTTTTGGGGCCATGAGAGCGAATTGACCTCTCTCACAGAACTGTCTTCAGTTTTCACATCGAGTGTCTAATTCTTGGATTGCCCGCATACAAACATGCCTAATCCCTGGTTTACTCGCACGGAGACATTTCGAAAGCTTAGTCTGAAGCATCTGATTAGAGGGAATTCGAATTGTAATTCGAAAATCGCCTCTGAGGATTTTTTTCGTCTCGAGTAGAGCAAACGTCCAAGACACCATAACTGGTATGCCCAAGCGAGAATGAAGACTCGACAGCACTTAATGAACTGAACTCCTCCCTCTCGTCGACCTCTTGCAATCTTTTTCTGATCCTAGTATTGTCGCCCTCCCTCTTCTACGTTGATGCTTCCCCTTTCTTTTTTTCTGTCGGTTCCCTGATAGATTCCTTCCTTCCCCGATTCCTCTTCAAAAGCGGCCCTTTTCTCCTTTCGCCTTCTGATTCTCCCCGATTCAGTCACAGAGTTCAGTATCTCTCTTCACCCCAGAGATTCGAATCATGGCCACTCCAGCTTGTTCTTCCTCTGAATTCTTCCGGCTACCCCTATCACTCTAAAACAAGAGCTGCCCTCTCCATTTTACTGGAGAGAATCGTCCCCACGATCGAGCTCTCATCCCATTAAGCTCTTCACTTCCCGTGATCTCAGAACTATATTTTTGAGGTGTTTGACAGATTGCTAAAAGATACTATGAAATGCAGTAAATTTCGTGAAGAGAGTTTATTGCCCCCAGAGTTTTTGAAGGGATTCCCTCCATCTTGACATGCAGGGCCCATCAATTCTCGTCTTCTTCCCGAATACTCTATTTCCCCCTCCTTCCCAGATTGCAGAGAACTTCCCCGATTCCAATTCGTGGTGGGATTTCCTTCGTATCCTGTGATACCTCTGTTCTGTGTGTGTCCTCCTTCTTTTTTCCGTCCCTTCGTTGTTACTGTCGTCATCTTCCTCCTCACAGCCTGGTCCTGATCCTTTGTCACCCCGTTGCAATCTTCCCAAAACTCACCGAAGCTCCCCTGATTTCCTTTTCCTTCACCTGCTTTTTTGCTCTCTCCTGGTAGATTCCAATTATCTTGCGCCTCCTCTCCCCCAAAGCTCGAGCCCTCTCAAAATTATTCACCAGGACTCCCCAATTTAGCATTTCCTTCATGAAGCTCATAACCAGTAAAATCTGCGTGTGAGAATCTCCAGGGTTTTTCCAAGCTGACATTGCATCCATATTCCATAGGCGGATCTTCTGCTTTTTCTCTGGGTGTCGACTGTTCTCCTCCCCAGAATTCTGCACAGAGTATCGTCTTCTTCCCTTCTCCTTTTTCAGGCTCCTTGCTTTTCCCTCTTTCTTTTCGATTCAAAAAGCTCCCTTTTAAAAAATAGCCATGTCAAAAATAACCATCCCTGGTTTTTCCATTTCCATTAGGCTAAATTTATCATAGTCATAGCGCAGTCCAAGGTCTTGAATAAAAATCATCCAAAGTAAACATGTGATTGTCATGTTTATAAGTCCCAATCACATAGAAATCCAACTTGATATTATCCATGCTGGCCTTAAGGACATATTTCACAGTGTCCCCATAAATGGAGGTATCAACACCTGTAAAAACTGAAGTAGGGTAAAATCTAGGCATTCCCACTTGCCAATGCTTTCTAATATCAAAGCATGATAAGATCCTATCAATATGTTCTAAATTTGATGCGATAAGCTGAATATCTAAACCAGTCTGACCTTCTATAATCCCAAAAAGTTCCTGAACTTGTTCAACTGTAGCATTCGCGCCATAAATTATAAAGTCCATAATACAACGTTGTGCTCAGCATGTTCACAAAACATGATCTCCGCATCCATAATATTTCCAAAATTCCCATACATACCCATCACTATGCCTCCAAACTTCTCTCATACGCAGAAAATAAATGTAAACACAACAACTAAGTATGTACAAAGTTTCAAATCACACACACAACTTTTGGGTGGTTTTCACACCTCGAATGCGCAGCAATACGACAGCGTCAGAAATTCCTTTGTAACTGTCGCTATTTTCGTCGGTATTAGCGTCGATATTACCGTCGCTAAATAACGAGGCAAATAGCGACAGTTTTGTAGCAACGCTAATACCGACACTAATACTGACGACGTGGATATTTTTTATATATAAAGAAAACGAGGATGCAAAGCTCAACCTCTTTGCCATAAGGCATAGTCCCATTCCGTTCCCCTAAAACAACGTAAATCGGGTAAGACATAACTCTAGGTCATTGCTTTTGTTATTTATTTTGATGATTATTCCGCTGTTCTTCGAGATTTTTGAGAAAAGTTCTTGGCTAACAGGGACCACCCCACCGTAGGACGGACCCATGGCCCATCCTCCGCACTTTCCTCGGTTTGTTTTTAATTATGTAATTATCTAACACATTGATTTGACATATAACAATCAGCTTCTTTAATTAAACCAATTAAGCACTAGCTCCTTCATGTAATCTTATCACGTGACATAGAAAAACAATATCAAGTAAGTTCTTTATTAACATTTCATCATTTTATCTTTGCAATACAATGAGTTCCGCCCGTAGGCTTGTCCATAATCTGCCCGAAGGCTATCCAGTAATCCGCAGGGATTATTACTCCAAGCTTCCGCCCGTAAACTACTATGCGGACCTCGAGATCCAATCCCAAGTCACCTTAGCCTCTTGCGCAGGACCCGGAAGGCGAGGGATTTACGGCCAAAGTCCCCCCCTGGCACCCAAGCATCCTCCTGCTCCAAGTAGAGCTCAACGGAGAGACCTCTCACGGCGGGTTCGGTCCATGTTCTCGGTGTGGTCAACAACCCCCCCTTGATTAGGGTTAGGCAGGTAGTCGGGGGTAACTGAAACTGCCTCTCCCTTCAGGCCTTTAACCTGAAGTATAGGTATTCATTTAATTTGTAATTCATAATTCAAATAGTGCTCTAAAATCTCTAGCAAACACAAACATTTCCAGTAAGCAATCGTGTTGTTTGGCAAACTGCTAAGGAATTATTCTTTCTTTTTGAGTGTATCACCACTCGTTCCCAAGGTGTCTTGTAACTTGGAGAGATCCTTTATAGTCCAGATTAGGGCGTACCTTATTAACCCAACTTGGTCAATCCTAAAGTTCATTAGATACTTTAGTTTCGGGTTTATAACTTTCCTTATTTAGAAGGATATTCACGAATACGTCCTTTTGCAAGATAACTTGCGTAAGGATCTACCATCCTTGTTGAGGTTATTTACCCTTTCGTCTTGTGAACCAGTCACAAGACTACATGACTTCAAACTTGCTGTGCAAGTCCTGCATTGAAATAATCCGTTTAAGTTTCTTTAAGTTGACGTATGTCGAACCTAGGGTTTCTTTTTAAGAACCTCAAGGAAAAACCCTAGTTCTTTATCTTTACGAATTTATTGACCCTACAATAAGGAAAGTAGTCAAGAGCTTAAGGTATGAATGTTTCTTTGGTCTTTAAATCATTCCCAAGGCATATTTTTGCGGGCATGGTATTTCTAAGTTTAGATTGGTTTGGTTATCTTTTGGAAGGTAATATTGATCACCTCATCACAGTTTTGTTATCCTTGTGACAATTGATTTTTTCAGTCGGTACAATTCAATTTAATCTTCCTTTTTTCCTTGCAGACAAACTCATGCCAATTAACAATCATTTCCCTTGCTAAGATGTGCAATTAGCAATGACGACTTCCTAGTAATTTGAGCAACGAAAAGAACCTTTCATGAATTTAATCATTTACAATGATTCGTTGCAAAAAGTAATAGGACTAATGGTGCAAGATACAATTTCTATACCTTCAGGATTTAACTAAAATATACTACTATAGTAAATAGATAATCTTGCTCGTAATTTATAATGCATGATGCTATTCGAAGGAAACTAAGTTCTATACATTATCATTCATTCAAATAAGCTAAACTCCTTCATTACAAATAACTCGGACAAATATATCCTATCCCTAACAATTTCTCTTTGCATGATTGACTTACAACCGAATTAAGGCCAAGAAGAAAAACCTGGTTTTGGGGTGAGATATCCACATGGATACCGCGAGATGACCCTCCCACAGCTACACCTTGGACTTTCTTAGGCGGCATCGCAGTTCGAATGTGAAGGTAGCTTTTACTCTTTCTTCTGGATTTCCACCGACTCTCTTTCTAGGCAAGGTGCCGTTTGAATGGTTGATCACGAGAAGGAATAACAAGACTTTTAGGTTCCTAGCTTCTTCAGAGAGAGGAAAGATTTATAAAACCTAAGAAGAACCTATAGGGTATATACTTGGCAAAGAGATTATGGGTGAATGTGGCTTTGCAGCCACATAAACCTTTGGAGAACTTTGGCTTGGGGCAAAAGTATAGAAGGAAATTATTCTCTTCCCTTGCACTTCCTCTACTTTTTTTTTTCCTTCCCCTTCCCTACTCCTCCTCCTTCACTCCTCTTTTTCCCTCCCTTTTTACCCTTCTATCTCCCTCTATTCCTTCTCTAGTCGTCCTCTTTTACTCCTTTCTTACTCTTCTTTTATCTTTTTCCCCCCTCTACTTCTTTCACACCGCTCTTTTCTTCTTCACTCCTCTCTACTTTCCTTCCTTATCTTTTCCTCACAGGACAACATCCGGGCCCATGATGATGGTTTGGATTTGGGGTCCAGGGGGGAAAAAGAATGAAGTAATGGGGACATGGGGGATTTAAAAAAAGCTTAGGGGGTTGTGAAAAAAGAAAGAGTTATGAGGGGGGGGGTGAAAAGGTTAAAAGGGTTATAAGGGGGGTGAAAGGGGGCTTGATTAGCCCCCCTTAGAAGCTCCTCTTTAGAAGCTTCCACAGCTTCTACATGGCAGGGGGGAAGGATTTGGCGTGGTGATGGCGTCCGCGAACTGGCGTGTCCTGGGAGGCGACGAGGGCCTGCCCGACTAAGGGCTGCGGTACTGGTTGTGGTGGAGGCGGCTCCTCCCTTTCACGTCCAACCTTTCCCTCAAGCTTGGTGCACTGGGTGACGGCACCCCTTCACGGCAGTCTCAGGATTCCCTCCCCCTCTCATTCAACGGCAACCCTCTGCACTATACCCTTAGCCTAACCCTCTCCTTTCACAGCATGTCGACGCCAGTAATATCAAATTCGTCCCTCCTCCCCTCGTCAATGGCAGCGATAGCAGAGGCTTAGCTTACTTCTTCAGCCGGTAGCGCACAACAGCCTCCCCCTCCTCGGTTCTTACCCTCAATTATATAGGGGGAGGGGAGGGAATCCTCCCCCCCTTACCTGTCAGGCTGCATGGCGAGGGAGCCAAGCAAGCTCCAGCGTGAGGAGCTTGCTGGCTCCTCCATCCTCCCTGACACACGCCAGCACCATATGCCGCCATGGGGTGGAAAAAAATTCGTTTTTTATATTTAATATATTACATTCTCTCCCCCTTAGAAGAATCAAGATGTCCTCATCTCGAGATAAACTGGGGATATTGATGGTTGAGAGTGCCTTCATCTACCCAGGTGGCATCCTCTTCGGGATAATCTTTCCACTGGACGAGGCATTCTCTCAAGGTTCTAGATCTTAACTGTCTCTCCCTAACATTTAAGATCCTATCCAGCTTATGGAATTTTTCAAAGATTCTCTCAAGGTTCTAAGATCTTAACTGTCTCAAGGTAAAGATTTCAAAACTTTGATTGATTGTGGCAGTACACATTCCTTTATCTCACCAGCATGTGCAAAAAGATTAGGAATAGCCACACTAGAAGCACCTACCCTGCTTATGGAATTGGCAAATGGTCGTGAGGTAACTTGTACCAAGCAAACTGCTAAGGTGGAATTCTTTCTGGGAGGAAATAAGACTTCAGTCAAATTCAGAGTCATGAATTTAGGTATCCATGAGTGTCTACTCGGGATGGATTGGCTTAAGCCCAACGACGCCCACATTCACTGTGGAAAGGGTCAAGTTTCCTTTCGAAACTCTGAAAGGGAATTTGTCACAACTCAAGGTGAGGCAGGAGTGCCAAGAATCCAATTGGCCAAAGTATATCGGATCATAAAAGGAGTCAGAAAAGGATTACCGGTTTACCTAATCAAACTCAATAAGTTAGATCAAAAGCAAGAGCCTCATGAAGGACCTTCTTGGCTAAAGGAATACGTTGATGTATTCCCTGAAGAATTGACTCAACTTCCACCTCAAAGAGAAGTAGATCATGAGATTAGGTTAGTACCTGGAGCTGCGCCAATTGCAAAGAGACCTTATAGAATGTCCATACCGGAAGCAATAGAGTTGAAGGAACAACTCAAGCAACTGTTAGATCAGGGCTACATCTAGCCTAGCAATTCACCGTGGGGAGCTCCAGTACTATTCCAGAAAAAGAAAGATGGGACACTTCGACTATGTATTGATTACCGAGGGTTGAATCAATCAACAATCAAGAACAAGTATCCTATTCCTAGAATAGATGAGCTTCTTGATCGTCTTCAGGGTGCAAAGATCTTCTCCAAGATTGATCTCAAGTCAGATTACTATTAGATAAGGATCAAGGAAGAAGATATCCCAAAGACGACTTTCAATACAAGATATGGGCACTTTGAGTTCCTGGTTATGTCATTCGGGCTTATGAATGCACCTGCTACCTTCAATAGATTAATGCAGGATATCTTTAGACCATATCTCGATGATTTCGTGCTTGTCTTCTTCGATGACACTTTAGTCTATTCTAAACAGGAAGAAGATCATGAACCTCAACTTCGGATTGTCCTTGAGACAATGAGGTCACATAAGCTGTATGCAAAAATGAAGAAGTGATTGAATATCTGGGATTCATAGTATCATCAGAAGGAATATCAGTAGACCCAGCCAAGGTCAGAGATGTGCTTGAATGGCCAACACCAGTATCTGTCAAAGAAATACGCAGCTTTCTTGGATGGACAGGATGGTATAGGGTCTTCATATATGATTTTGAAATCAAGTATCGACCAGGGAAAGAGAATGTAGTTGCTGATGCACTTAGTCACAAGGCATTCCTAAATTCCCTAATCTTGCAGAATCCATCAATGGCCAGATCTCTGGCTACAAAAGTATCTATGCCAAACAACCCTATACTTGAACTAGCTAGAGAGGAAGCATGCCATGATTTGGCCTACCAAACAATGCTAAAGGAAATATCTACCAAGGAGCAGAATCAAAAGTTGCAAGCTAAGTATCAGGAATTTTCCATTGATAATGGACTTGTCTACTACAAAACAAGGCTGTGTATACCAGCAAGCCAATCACTTAAGCAGAAGATAATATGGGAAGCTCATGATTCCCCTTTCGCAGGACATCCTGGCTATGCTAAGACTCTTAATGCAATTAGTAAGAGCTACCATTGGGAGAGGCTCAAAGGTGACGTTCTCAAATATATCACTGAGTGTTTGTCTTGCCAACGTATCAAAGCCGAACATTTCATGATGCCAGGGAAACTGCAACCACTTGACATTCCCCAAATGAAATGGGAATTCATCAGTATGGATTTTGTTGTGGGCTTACCCCAAGTCCAAGGAGGATACAATTCCATTATGGTTGTGGTTGACATGCTCACCAAGGTTGCACACCTGATTCCAGGAAAGACAAACTATAAAGCCTCCGACATTGCAAGATTGTTTATCAAAGAGATATTCAAGCTACATGGTTTACCTAGAAGAATCATCAGTGATCAAGATTCTCTCTTCACATCACACTTCTGGAGAGCTATCTTTGAAGCTATTGGGACTCAACTCTGTTTTAGCACCGCCTACCATCCCCAAACGGATGGCCAAACAGAGCAAGTAAATCAAGTCATCAAGGATATGCTTAGGGCATACTGCTCTCGAGAACCTAGGAAGTGGATTCAATACTTGCCTTTGGTAGAGTTTTCCTACAATGCTTCTTACCAGCAGAGTATTCAGATGACTCCTTTCCAAGCATTGTATGGTCATGATTGTCAAAGTCCTCTAAAATTTTCTGATCCAACCCTAAGGGTTGAAGCATCAAGGCAGATGTTGGAAGACATGGATGACCAAATAAAGTCAATAAGACAAGACATACAAGCGGCCAAGGATAGACAAAAGGCATACGTAGATTTGAAACGCCAAGAAAGAGTCTTCGAAGAATGAGACATGGTCTTCATTCGTGTATGCCCTAAAAAGAGTTCTCTATCCCTAGGAGAGTGCAAGAAGCTAAGTCCAAGGTATTGTGGGCCGTACAAAATCCTCAAATGCCAAGGACCCAATGCTTATAGATTGCAACTCCCTGAGAACCTAAAGATTCACAATGTATTCCATATCAACCTATTGAAAAAATATGTACCCAACCCTAACCATGTACTTGATGACCAACAAATTGTAATGCCTAGTCAAGGAGTCCTTGAACTAAGGCCGGATAGGATCTTAGATGTTAGGGAGAGACAGGTAAGATCTAGAACCTTGAGAGAATGCCTCGTCCAGTGGAAAGATTATCCTGAAGAGGATGCCACCTGGGTAGATGAAGGCACTCTCAACCATCAATATCCCCAGTTTATCTCGAGATGAGGACATCTCGATTCTTCTAAGGGGGAGAGAATGTAATATATTAAATATAAAAAACGAAATTTTTTCCGCCCCACGGTGGCGTATGGTGCTGGCGTGTGTGAGGGAGGATGGAGGAGCCAGCAAGCTCCTCGCTGGAGCTTGCTTGGCTCCCTTGCCATGCAGCTTGACAAGTAAGGGGGGGAGGATTCCCTCCCTTCCCCCTATATAATTGAGGGTAAGAATCGAGGAGGGGGAGGCCGTTGTGCGCTACCGGCTGAAGAAGTAAGCTAAGCCTCTGCTATCGCTGCCATTGACGAGGGGAGGAGGAACGAATCTGATACTACTGCCGTCGACATGCTGTGAAAGGAGAGGGTTAGGCTAAGGGTATAGTGCAGAGGGTCGCTGTTGAATGAGAGGGGGAGGGAATCCTGAGACTGCCGTGAAGGGGTGCCGTCACCCAGTGCGCCAAGCTTGAGGGAAAGGTGGGACGTGAAAGGGAGGAGCCACCTCCACCACAGCCAGTACCGCAGCCCTCAGTCACACACGCCCTCATCGCCTCCCGAGACACGCCAGTTCGCGGACGCCATCACCATGCCAAATCCTTCCCCCTGCCACGTAGAAGCCGTGGAAGCTTCTAAAGAGAAGATTCTAAGGGGGGGCTAATCAAGCCCCCTTTCACCCCCCTTATAACCCTTTTAACCTTTTCACCCCCCCCCTGATAACTCTTTCTTTTTTCACAACCCCCTAAGCTTTTTTTTAAAATCCCCCGTGTCCCTATTAATTATTTCTTTCCCCCCCCCTGGATCCCAAATCCAAACCATCATCATGGGCCCGGATGTTGTCCCGTGAGGAAAAGATAAGGAAGGAAAGTAGAGAGGAGTGAAGAAGAAAAGAGTGGTGTGAAAGAAGTAGAGGGGGGAAAAAGATAAAAGAAGAGTAAGAAAGGAGTAAAAGAGGAAGAGTAGAGAAGGAATAGAGGGAGATAGAAGGGTAAAAAGGGAGGGAAAAAGAGGAGTGAAGGAGGAGGAGTAGGGAAGGGAAAGGAAAAAGAAAAAGTAGAGGAAGTGCAAGGGAAGATAATAATTTCCTTCTATACTTTTGCCCCAAGCCAAAGTTCTCCAAAGGTTCATGTGGCTGCAAAGCCACATTCACCCATAATCTCTTTGCCAAGTATATACCCTATAGGTTCTTCTTAGTTTTTATAAATCTTTCCTCTCTCCGAAGAAGCTAGGAACCTAAAAGTCTTGTTATTCCTTCTCGTGATCAACCATTCAAACGGCACCTTGCCTCGAAAGAGAGTCGGTGGAAATCCAGAAGAAAGAGTAAAAGCTACCTTCACATTCGAACTGTGATGCCGCCTAAGAAAGTCCAAGGTGTAGCTGCGGGAGGGTCATCTCCCGATATCCATGTGGATATCTCACCCCAAAACCAGGTTTTTCTTATTGGCTTTAATTCGGTTGTAAGTCAATCATGCAAAGAGAAATTGTTAGGGATAGGATATATTTGTCCGAGTTATTTGTAATGAAGGAGTTTAGCTTATTTGAAAGAATGATAATGTATAGAACTTAGTTTCCTTCGAATAGCATCATGCATTATAAATTACGAGCAAGATTATCTATTTACTATAGTAGTATATTTCAGTTAAATCCTGAAGGTATAGAAATTGTATCTTGCACCATTAGTCCTATTCCTTTTTGCAACAAATCGTTGTAAATGATTAAATTCATGAAAGGTTCTTTTCGTTGCTCAAATTACTAGGAAATCATTATTGCTAATTGCACATCATAGCAAGGGAAATGATTGTTAATTGGCATGAGTTCCTTTGCAAGGAAAAAAGAAAGATTAAATTGAATTGTACCGACTGAAAAAATCAATTGTCACAAGGATAACAAAACGTGATGAGGTGATCAATATTACCTTCCAAAAGATAACCAAACCAATCTAAACTTAGAAATACCATGCCCGCAAAAATATGCCTTGGGAATGATTTAAAGACCAAAGAAACATTCATACCTTAAGCACTTGACTACTTTCCTTATTGTAGGGTCAATAAATTCGTAAAGATAAAGAACTAGGGTTTGTCCCTGAGGTTCTTAAAAAGAAACCCTAGGTTCTACATACGTCAGCTTAAAGAAACTTAAACAGAATATTTCAACGCAGGACTTGCGCAGCAAGTTTGAAGTCATGTAGTCTTGTGACTGGTTCACAAGACGAAAGGGTAAATAACCTCAACAAGGATGGTAGATCCTTACGCAAGTTATCTTGCAAAAGGACATATTCGTGAATATCCTTCTAAATAAGGGAAGTTATAAACCCGAAACTAAAGTATCTAATGAACTTTAGGGTTGACTAAGTTGGGTTAATAAGGTATGACATAGTCCAGACTATAAAGGATCTCGCCAAGTTACAAGACACCTTGGGAACGAGTGCTGATACACTCAAAATGAAAGAATAATTCCTTAGCAGTTTGCCAAACAACACGGTTGTTTACTGGAAATGTTTGTGTTTGCTAGAGATTTTAGAGCACTATTTGAATTATGAATTACAAATTAAATGAATACCTATACTTCAGGTTAAAGGCCTGAAGGGAGAGGCAGTTTCAGTTACCCCCGACTGCCTGCCTAACCCTAACCAAGGGGGTTGTTGACCGCGCCGGGAATGTGGACCGAACCCGCCGCAAGAGGTCTCTCTGTTGAGCTCTACTTGGAGTAGGAGGACGCTTGGGTGCCAGGGGGTTGCTCTAGCCGTAAATCCCTCGCCTTTCGGGTCCTGCGCAAGAGGCTAACGTGACTCAGGATTGGATCTCGAGGCCCGCATACTAGTTTACGGGCGGAAGCTTAGAGTAGTAATCCCTGCGGATTACTGGATAGCCTTCGGGCGGATTATGGACAAGCCTACGGGAGGAACTCATTGTATTTCAAAGATAAAATGATGAAATGTTAATAAAGAACTTGCTTGATATTGTTTTTCTATGTCACGTGATAAGATTACGTGAAGGAACCAATGCTTAATTGGTTTAATTAAAGAAGCTGATTGTTATATGTCAAATCAATGTGTTAGATAATTACATAATTAAAAACAAACCGAGGAAAGTGCGGAGGATGGGTCATGGATCCGTCCTAAGGTGGGGTGGTCCCAGTTAGCCGAGAACTTTTCTCAAAAATCTTGAAGAATTACGGGATGATCATTAAAATGAATAACGAAAGCGATGACCTAGAGTTATGTCTTACCCGATTTACACTGTTTTAGGGGAACGGAATGGGACTATGCCTTATGGCAGAGAGGTTGAGCTTTGCATCCCTCTTGTTTCCCATTCTCCTTGAACCAAGTGCAGCATGAATCCGCTTCGGACCTAGCGTTTCTGTGTAAAGTAGTTCGCTCGGGTCTGACGCTAGTTGCTGTTAGTTAATGACCAATCAGGAAAACCCTAATTTCGGTCAATCCTAAGTGGGAATGGCCAGGATACTTCCACTACGTGGTAGACATGGGAAGACCTAGATCGCAAATTCCGTAACATTCCATGGGAGTGTCGGGTAGAGCTTTCTAGACATCCTTTCCGATGGACTGCTAAGACGTGTCCTGGATGACACTAAGAGGACAAGTTACATAAGATTATGCAATGAAGGCCCTTCATCCTCTAACCCTTTAATCCTAGGAATGATTCTTCTCATTTCCAGAGGGGGAGGGGATAAGGTGAATCGAACTAATTACATAAGGAAAACAATAAAGAAAAAGCACACATTGTAAGGGTAGAAGGCAACAACTTGTGATTGGGAAAACTATTAATGAAATTTGAAATTAATAAACTACTTGGAAGAAAAATTCTACTTCTACGCTCAAGCATTTCAATTAGCAAGTATGTAATCATTCCCTTTTGGGTATGATTATTCTGAATAACACTAATGGTGAACATGGTTTCATGATAGGCACTCATCATGGCAAGCCAAGAAAAGGCTAGAAATTTTCCTTTTTCGAAAGAGGAACAGGAAAAATATGGACTCTCAATGGAGACACGAGCCTTCAACCAGTTCAAGTTCTAACATATCTTCAACCTAGGAGATCTTGTCATTGAATAGTGGGCCATGAGGCAAATCATCGAGCAATGCAATCTGCAGAAATACATGGAAGCAGTAAGCTAGGGGGTGGACTACTTCCAGTGTGTAGAGTTCTTGAGGACTTTCTATAGGAACTGCATGGGGCACCGTAACAGTGCATGAGGGAGAGGGGACTAGTCAAGTACAAATTGAATTGACCCCGAAGTTGGTAGAAAAGGCATGGGGCTTGGCAAACAAAGTAGAGAGGATACCAAAAAGAGATGTATATACCTTGCTAGGAATGGACATGGTAGAAGTCCACACTAATGATGACATTAGCCTGTCAAATATCCCTAACCTAAAATCCAGCTCCAAGCCAAAATGGTGCACACCTTGTTTTTTAGTCAAAGATACAAGACCATCATGAGCTGCATCAACGTCCCCCTGCTAGAGAGCGTTGCAACAAGGTCACTCGATGAGGTGAACCTCAATGGTTTTGTTAGGAAGACCATTCAGAACTCGACAAAAGCCTTGTCTACAAAGGATAGACTACAGGAGGGGAATCTCCCGCCACCAAATCTAAAAGAAAATCTTCATCTTCAAAGGCCACAACCATTGGATTCAAGGGGTTCCTCCCGCAATCATCAGGGAAGACTTGGGACAAGGGTAGGAAGAAGGAGAAGAAGGGGTGAATGAGACACCAAGTAGGTTGCCACCTCACCAAGAAAAATAGGTGTAGTCCAGCGAAAGGACACTAAGTGAGGAAGAAGAAGATAGGGAACAACAAGAGCAAACTAGCTGACGAAAGGCTAGGAAGACGAACAAGAAAATTACACAAGGATAGCATGAAGAGGAGAGGAGGAAACAAGAAAAGGCATATTTGCAAAAGGCCCGTTGTCGTGCTGCTGCACTTCCGAGGTGTGGAATCCACTAAAAAGTTTGTGTGTGTGAAATTTTTTTCTTTCTGCATACTTAGTCGTTGTGTTTGCATTTTGTTCTGCATGTGGCTTACATGTTTGTGTGTATATGAACCCTAGTTTTTCCGTAAGTGTGTTTTCATTTATCGTCTCAAAACCGTGTGTGTGCTGGGACTTCGTTCCATTGTAAATAATATTATCTGTGTGCATTTATCTATGCGTATGTGTGAATGAATGCTTGTATATCATGCGAAAAAGCAACAAAGAAGGAAGGCAAGCAGTAATGTCTTCAGACTTTTCTATGGGACAGTTCAGATTCTTGAGAAAGCTCCTATTAGTGCATGGACATTGGAATTACCAAAGATTGACCTACATGGTGTTGTATAATTTCTATTGCAATGTTGTGTTTGTCATGATGCATACTGTTGTGGTTGGAATCATGGACAAGTACTGAGAAAGAAGACATTTCAGTTTTATGGTCAGCCAAGGAGCTACTGACTGTTGATCGTCGGCCCAGTAGATTGAGTCAGAGGGCTCGAAATGAAGCAGTAGGTGGTTTTGTATCAACTTGGGATAGGGTGCCAAGGGTGAATGGGCAGCTTGCAATTTCTAGAGCTATTGGTGATGTTCCATTTAAAAGGTATGGTGTCATTGTTGAACTGGAGTTTACAGAGTGGCAAGAACAAAGTGCCCATGACTTGGCTCTACTTCTTACTTCAAATGGTGTATTTGAGAACATGAAGCTACAAGATGTTTGTGATATACTGCATGATAGATACAAGTCATGGATTGACCTAAATTTTTCACAGAGTGAATGCACGTTGGACCTGGAACTTTACTCCCAAGCCCTTGGTGAGACTGTTGTTCATTCAGCTTTTGACAGTGGCAGCACAGATAATTTGGCAGTGGTGGTTCATTCCACACATTTTGAAGCTGCCCAAGAGTTGACTAGCCGCATAATAACTGTGGATGCTAAAAATCATCATTTGCATAGTCCAAAATCTAAGAGTAGGGAAGATCTTGTGTTGTCAAGTGATATGGATGGTAATCAACAAAACAAAATTATGCCAAAGTTCATTGAACAACAAGGAGCTTGTTATGAGCTTGTTGAAAGGTTTAATACTGGCTACTTTTGGCTGCCTTTTGATTCTTGATTCAGTGACACAAGAGTCTTTTCTTTCACACTACCGGATTGTGTTCTAGAAAAAGAGGATACACTCTAATTTAAAAAAAAGAAAAGCATGGTCACCATTCTGGGGGTGTGAACTCTCTAAGGCTTAGGAGAGATGCACATGTAACTGAGAAGAGAAAGAAAAGCAATTGACAGAGAAAAATAAGGAAAACGGACGAAAGGACACACGAATTATGCTGTTGCTTTCAACACACGAATTATGCTACTGCTTTCAATGTGACGGCTATAATATGAAGGCATGAAGTGTGTTAAGAGAGCTTTCACTCTTGAAAGAAGCTTCCTCACGCCGTGATGATCGCGCTGATGGTCGAGTATGTTGCTGAACGCATCGATTGGACGGCAGACATACTGCGGTCTGAATTGGTTCTTTGCTAGTCATTAACTGTCAAAAAACCTCCAATTTGGGGTTGGAAACAATGATTCCAACAGTGTAAATATTGAGACAAAGCTTCTTCTTTTTTTCTTCTTACACTGAGAAAGAGAGCATAAGCTTAAAGCTAAAGCTCTTATACTCAGTAAGAGTCCTTGAAGGACAACTTGTCTTGGTTTAAATCCTTCAACTGAGCAGTCTGAATTTGGGACAAGACCTTAGTGACGATGATGTGGATGAGTCGATACACGAGGTTCACCGAAGACAAAGTGCCCTTCTTCTCTAGGAACTCAAGTTCACCAGGTCAGTATATCAATCTAGAGCACAGCACAAGAGAAAAGGAGGTGGCCTACTGAAGGATTGTTCAAAGGGAGGACTGCTACGTAGCACTGACAGGCTGCAGCAAAAAGGGACGAGTAGCACCTGCTCTTGATTTGCTTGGGGTAGACAAGAATATAAAAGGCAAGGCAGCAGCATTTACTTCAGCGAGTAGCTATCATTAGGAAGCTAATCAACTTCATGGAGGCAGCTGCCTAGCATGCGGAATCTGGTGTGGAGGAGGAAGTTTTCTTATTGCTTTTGTGGATCAGAGATATGGCAGCAGCATGAGTTGGGTTGAAGGTAGATTGTTTCTGGGTGTTCTCTACTATTGGGATGAGAGGTTTAATTAGCAAGAGCGGAGATTTCTATACATGTGGCATGTTTGAGAGCTGGATGGTGGGAGGTTCCAGAGTATTGGTACAATAGAGGGGAGCCTCTTAGGTTGTTGTAGATGGATTAAAGAGCAACAGTCTTAGCAGCAACTAAAGATAGGCGAACAATCTGTGATCTGTTACTACAACCACCTAATTGCCAATAACAGATTATGGGTTCTTTGTGATGAGTGGAGAACGTGTTGTGGAGGTTGCCACTGATGATTACATTTTGTAGGGGACTCTAGAGAGTGGAGAATGTATTGTGGAGGTTGCCACTACAGGCTAATCTGGCTGTCTAGTTGTGCTGGTTGGCAAAGGACAACATATTCTTGATTTCTTACCATCAGCCACAAGTCCCGATCTTATCGAGGGAAAGTTGCAGAGGCTAGAACGATGATGGAAGATGAAGAGTTAATGGATTTGCTATTTTCCTTCCTGGATTCAAAGAGGTCGCTCTGGTTTCTTCTTCTTGAACCTTGTATTTGTTATTGGCAGAAATAAAACAGAGTCTTGGCATCATTTTCTCATCTTGCTTATTCGATTGATTGTTCTTCTATCTTGGAATTTCTCAAGGACCTTTGTGGTTGTGATTTTGTTTTCGAAAACCTTCGACATCTTTGGTGAACCCGACATGAAAGCGTCGCATTTAAAATTTTCAGGATGGGTGATACTTCAGCCTCAATTTCAGCCCCTTCTACGATTCCTACTTTGTCCTCTACTTCGATTCCATCATTGACTTCTACTTCAAGTACTTCTACGGATGATTTAAAGCAGATTTTGCAGAATATGTCTATGTATATGCAACTTCAAAATCAACAGACACAATTGTATATGCAGCAGCAGCAGCAGTTACATCAACAACAGTTGTCTCAGCAAAGGCAACTATATTCGGAGCAAGAGAATGCAATCAGTGTGACTAAGGCGATTGAAGCAGTTGAAAATGAAAAGAAGCTATTTGATGGCCGTAATGTATCGGCTTATTTGAAGACATATGAGATTAAGATGGGATTTTTTGGAGTACCGAACAGGACTTATGAGTAAATATTTTCTTCGCCTTGTCACACCCGCCTTGAGGGTAAAAGTGACTGATCTTTTCCTTCAAAATTCACATTGGCAAGATTTTAAGAAGGCCCTGAAAGAGGAGTATTTTCTTGAGGAATTTGGGATGGCTACATGGCGGTCATTCTGAGAGTGGGTCTACATGCCAAACAAAGGTCTAACTACTTCAGAATTTATACGAGAATTTGAAGAGAGGTATAGTCAGCTTGATGCCACTGAACAAAGAGCATTGGATATTGAGAAAGTTGAGCTTTTCTTGCAAGCTGCAGATCCTACTCTTCATGAAGAATTAGGAGAGCTTCTTGAGGATCGCACGAAGCCTATGGGTCTTAAAACAGATTGGCAAGACACCCACGATGTGGTCTCAACTTTGACCAAGAGGCGGATATGCAAGACCCACCTACAGAATGGATCTATGACACTGACGTTGTCTTCTTCTCTTATGTCTGCTTCTACCCTTGTCATTTCTTCTCTTCCTCGGCCAGTTACTTGGCCTATGCCAGTTCCTACTATTTCTAATCCTCCTGTTCCTCCTGTTCCAAGACCGATGCCGGCTCCTTTTGCTCCGATTCGCTCCTTTGGTTCCTTCCTCTCTTGATGACATAATCAAAGGTATAACGGATTTGACACTGGAGTCAGTTAAAGCAGAATTGGTGGGAAAATCAAAAGAGCAGTTTGCCTCGACCGCGCCTACTATTTCTTCTAGTGCTCCTAGTGCACCTAGGAGTGCTCTTAGTGCCCCTAGGAGAGATCGAAGATGTATTTGATGTGATAGTACATACCATCAACATTGCAGGGATTGCGAATCTTTTCAAGATGCAAGGAGGAAGAATTTGGTATTTTGGGGACAAGATGGCAAGATCTGGTTAATTGAAACAGGAGCTCCGCTTGCTACCAATTTTGGGAAAGGCGGAATGAAGAAATTAGTAGATGACATGGTTGCACATACTTCTTATGTGGCAGCTAGAGGAGATGCCTCTGCATATGGAGTCCAAATTGAGAAAGGTTCAGAGAGTCAGTCAGCATTATGGACCTATGCTATAGAGATGGCAAGCAAGGGGAAAATCCAGCAGACTGTTTTGACTAGTGCAAGTTCTAGCATCAGATCTGAGACAGGTTGGGATTCGCCTGTGACAGGTTCACTATTTATGCCTACTTGGCTAAGTCTCAGGGAGCAGATGTACTTGTTGAGGAGAAGCGTAAGAGAGATCAAGAGAATCCAAATGCAGCTAAAAAGACTAGAGGGGGTGAGTTTGTTACTCCACCTACTGCAGGGCCGTCTTTGAGACCAGGGCCAGAACAACAAATGGAGGATGCTCACAAAGAAAGAAAAGAGGCAAGAACCTAGACAGAGAAAGCAGCCAGGATTTAGATTAATGCTTGATATTGAGACATCTACGGACATGAAGAAAATATTTAATGACAAGATACTTGGCAGTGAGGTGACTTTTACTATTTGTGACGTTTTGGGCATCCCAAAAAGAGAGTTTCAAGATCAGTTCCAAGAAGTCCTGAAGAGAAAAAGACATACATTGCCTACTACTGATACAGAGGGAGTTTTGATTGGGGAGTTAGATGAGGATAAAGATGAGGTTATGGTCGAGAATTCTTCTGTTCTTCCATAGACATAGAAGAGGGTTCAGCCTATGCATTATCTGAAGCTGATGAGCCTATCTTGGTACTGTGCAGTCACTTTTTGCGGAGTCATTGGGCTAGGGCAACTACAAAAACAATGGTAAAAATTGGAGAGAAACAGGTTCCTTATGTTGCTTTGGTGGATCATGGTTCAGAGATTAATCTCATAGGTCATGGAGTTTATGAAAGTAATAGATGGCCTATGGATGCAGAGCATGGGTGGCGTATGAGAGCCGCCAACAACACTGTAGGTGATTTGCATGTTGTCTGTCCTAGTGTCAGGATTTCTATTGGAGATGTAGAGGAGGATTTCCATTTCTTTGTGCAGGATTCATGCTCTTACCCCATAATCCTAGGATAGCCATTCATCACAGAGATGCGCATGGAGAAGAAAGTAATGGATGACGGATCTGCTTATGCACAGATTTGCAGTAAAGATGGTATGAGAGTAGTCCAGTTTATGACTATGTGTGTAAATCATGCTAGAAACAGGGATACTCTTGGAGATGTGCCTTTGCCCACTATAAGGGATTCGGGTTTTCATTAGGTATCGCTGTTCCGCAAGACGACGATGGTACAGAGCAGAGGAGATTGGAGTTCTCACCTCCTGGCAGCAGTGTTTTCTCCTCCAATTTTGTTGGAATTTCAGCAAACAGTTCGATGAGTTATCAGAAGATTTCTAAGTTGCCTAGAGCTGCCAGGCAGTACATATACATGAAGGAGAAAGATTTGAAAAATGCAGGTATTTTAGAGGATGATGAGCATATAGATGGGATGTATGATAGTATGGTTTGTGCATATACGATGACAGAGATGGAAAATATGCTAAAAGCTTATATGCAGAGTTGTCTCAGTAATGTATCAGTGCAGTCCCTGGACATGTTTCATGAAATTTCAGATTTTGTGTCACAGATAGAGTCAGAGGCTAAGGTGACTCAGCAAAAAGTGTTGAGAGCTGAAGAAATTCAGCAAACAGAGTTTCCATGGCTGATTATGATCAGCCTGCAGAGACACAGAGGGCTGAAAACTTTCAGTCAACAGAGTTTACTGCTGAAATATTTCAGCATCCAAAGTTTAGGGATGTTCCTATGCAGTCCATAGCAGAGGGTTGAGAATATGTAGCCACCACAGGGCAGAATTGTTGATTTACAGCAAGATTTGAGTAGTGTAGAGGATCATAATGAAGCCAGGGTTGACAGGAAATACAAGACTGTGGATAATAAGGTGAAGCCGGTAGCTGGACCGCTTCCACTTGACAGTGATCAGCAAATAGAGAGGGCTACCAAGCATCCAATTTTGAGGAACCCAGAGCATATAGGCCATAAATTTTCAGCATAGACTCTTGCTGAATTAAAAATTGGAAATGGTGATTTCTTGCTACCCTCAGAAAACAGTGCTTTCAGGATATGCTTGAGCGACATGGAAGGGGGTTTGCTTTCTTCTCACATGAGTTTGGATGTGTGAATTCAGATATTGTTGTCCCTATGGTGATCTTTACTATTCCTCATATTCCATGGAACCTCCGACCTATTCCAGTGCCTAGGGTACACCTACCAAAGCTAGTTGACTTGTTGAATGAGAAAATCAGGATGGGAATCCTAGAGCTGTCATCTGCACCATACTCAAATAGATGGTTTACGGTTCCAAAGAAGAATGGTACTCTCTGATTTATACAGGACATGCAGCCAGTAAACAGAGTTACTATCAGGAATGTTAGTATAGGTCCAGTTGTGGATGAGTTTGCAGAAGCACTTGCTAGACGTGCCATCTATTCTTTAGGTGACTTGTATTCGGGATATAATCAGTTTCAGCTGGCCTTGGAAAGCAGGGACCTAACCACTATGAGAACTCCTATTGGGCTTGTCAGGATGTGTACCTTGCCTCAAGGTGCCACTAATTCTATTGCGCATATGATGAATGCCATGCATAAGGTCCTTCGTGAGTACATACCTCAGCTTACCATGCCTTTCTTGGATGATGCGCCCATTAAGGGTTGTGCAGAAGAAGAGAAGAATGAGAGTCTAAATGAGCAAGGATACAGATACTTTGTGGTTGATTATATTGTAGCTTGTGAAAAGATTGTGGCTAGGTTAGAAGAAGTAAACTTGGCACTATCAGGGCGGAAATCTGTTTTTGGAGTAAACGAGGTCATCATTGTTGGACATATGTGCGGGTATTATGGCAGGAAACCTTCACCTGCGAAGGTGGATGCTATAGGAAAGATTACTGAGAATTTTTCTACCACTTCAGAGGTACGGAGATTCATTGGAGCGTGTGTGTTTTACATGATTTGGATACCCCATTTTGCACACATAGCAGATTGTTTATATCAGGTGCTTCGAAAGGGGCTAAAATTTTATTGGTATGAGAGCCACACTAGAGCCATGCAGAAATTGAAGAAATTATTGCAGATTGCTCCTACTCTCAGGAAAGCGGATTATAATTGCGGAAAGCCTATTGTATTGACAGTTGATACTAGTCCAATCGGCATAGGTTGGGCTGTGGATCAAGATGATGTAGATGGAAACAGGTACGCTATTCGGTTTGGGGCGAAAGTCCTAAACGAGAGACAAAGGAGGTATCCGCAAATCAAGAGGGGATTACTGGGAATTGTTATGGCTCTCAAATGCGACAAGGAGTATTTTATTGGAGCCCCAGTTGTGGTAGAGACAGATTGCTTGCCATTGATAGGTATGATTATGAGTTGCTCTACTTTGGATATAGCTATGCTGAGATGGATCGCATACATCAAGTCATCAAATCCAAAATTTAAACACATAGCAGGGAAGGATAATCCAGTGGCGGATATGCTGTCTAGAGCCAGATATGATGATGAGGAGACACTACTTGCAGAAGAGGATGATGCAGAAATTTTAGTTGCTATGGTTAATCATGTTTGCCATGTCTATGATATTGTGGCTTTCATAGAAGAACTCTATGTTGGAGATTGGTTGCAGATTGGTAAGTACCTTAGTACACTAAGCAAAAGAGATGAATGGATAGATGAAGAGTTCAAGAAGATCATAAGAAAAGCCTATGGTTAATTTCTCAAGGACGGATTTCTTTGGAAGTACCCGAAGAAAAGAGGTGGATTACCCTTGTGGGTTGTTTGCAATAAAGAGACCCAGTTACAAGTAATGAGAGAGTTTCATGAGAGTCCTTGGGCTAGTCATAGAGAAGTGTGGGCTACTTATGAGAAAATCAAGGAACAATATTGGTGGAAAGGCATGTACAAAGATGTTTCTCGCTTTGTAGAGACTGTCAGATGTTTTCCGTAGTGCGTCATCGAGATGAGCTTCACCCGACCTATCCGCTATGCATTCATTATAAGTGGGTAGTTGACTTGGTTACTATGCCAATGGGTCTATGGCAGATGAGATATATTGTATTTGCTAGAGAGGATCTAACCAATCATGTTGAGGGAAGACCTTTGAGAATGAAGACCACTAGTGCAGTGTGTAAGTTCTTATTGGAAGAAATTTTCTGCAGCTATGGCTATGTGGGTAAGATCACTACAGATTGCGGTGAATTAGATGTAGATGAAGCTAGGGAGTTTTTCTCTCAACTAGGAATCAAGTTGGCTCTAACCACAGCATACAATCCAGAGGGAAATGGAAAGAGTGAAAGAGGACATCTGGCGGTAGTGAAAGCATTAGCCAAAGCATGCAGAGGACGGATTGGAGAATGGCCAAGACTTCTACCATTTGCTTTGTGGGTTGATCGTACAGCTCACAGTGTTACCATAGGATATATGCCTGCAGAGTTGATGTATGGTCAGAAACCGGTTATGCCGACTGAGACTTGTGCTTTGACTTGGTCAGTTTTACCTTGGCAGGAGGATTTGACAAGAAACACAATATTAGTGAGTTTGGGAATCTCCCTATTCCCATTTTTTGATACTAAAAAGGTGGCACCCAGATAACATGGCCATAAGTTTCTCAAAACCATATGATATGACCTATCATTGGAAAGTGCTTGAAAAATGGAATCTATTGAGCTATAGATCGCTCATTTTGGAGTTATAGTATTCAAGTTATGGCAAATCCAAAGATTTGACCACATGTCCCAAACTTATGGAAATATCCCATATTCCCCAATATGGTGTTAAGAGAGGAGCTCTTAGCTCTTTGGATTCAGTAGTTGGAGAGAAGACTAGAGGATATTCAGCTAGCTATTGACAGGTTGAAGGTTGCTAGACTTAGAAATAAGGATAGGTTTGATTGCAGGCATCGCTTGTGGCCTAGAGCAATAGGAGAGGGAGACTGGGTATTAGTCTTTGAGCAGTCTTGAAAATTAGTATACTGCACTTCGAAAGATGGTGAAAAGATGGTTTGGGTCATACATAATCAGGCATGTCTTTGACAATGCAACATATGAGTTGACAGAATTGGATGGGATATTGCTTAGAGTGCCCACTGCAGGAAAAAGAATCAAGATTTTCAAGAAAAGAGATGAGGATTATGCATTGGAAGAATTTGCAAGAGAAGAGCAACGAGAAGAAACTCCAGTAGAAGAGACAGATGATATGATAGATAACCTTGCTGGTATACCAAAAATAGTTAATGAAGAGATTGATCTGTTCGTGGATCTTGATGACAATGATCATGGGTAGTTGGCCCATCTGGAGGATGTGCATGATCAGAGGGGGTGGATGCCATGCTGCTACGCATTCGAGGTGTGGAATCCACTAAAAAGTTTGTGTGTGTGACATTTGTTACTTTGTGCATACTTAGTTGTTATGTTTTCATTTTGTTCTGCATGTGGCTTACATGTTTGTGTGTATATGAACCCTAGTTTCTCCGTAAGTGTGTTTTCATTTATCGTCTCAAAACTGTGTGTGTGTTGGGACTTCGTTCCATTGTAAATAATATTATCTGTGTGCATTTATCTATGCGTATGTGTGAATGAATGCTTGTATATCATGTTGAAAAGAGGCAAAGAAGGAAGGCAAGCAGTAATGTCTTCAAACTTTTCTATGGGACAGTTCAGATCCTTGAGAAAGCTCCTATTAGTGCATGGACATTGGAATTACCAAAGATTGACCTACATGGTGTTGTATAATTTCTATGCAATGTTGTGTTTGTCATGGTGCATACTGTTGTGGTTGGAATCATGGACAAGGACTGAGAAAGAAGACATTTCAGTTTTATGGTCAGCCAAGGAGCTACTGGCTGTTGACCATTGGCCAAGTAGATTGAGTCAAAGGGCTCAAATTGAAGCAGCAGGTGGTTTTGTATCAACTTGGGATAGGGTGCCAAGGGTGAATGGGCAGCTTGCAATTTCTAGAGCTATTGGTGATGTTCCATTTAAAAGGTATGGTGTCATTGGTGAACCGGAGTTTACAGAGTGGCAAGAACAAAGTGCCCATGACTTGGCTCTACTTCTTACTTCGAATGGTGTATTTGAGAACATGAAGCTACAAGATGTTTGTGATATACTGCATGATAGATACAAGTCATGGATTGAACTAAAGTTTTCATAGAATGAATGCATGTTGGACCTGGAACTTTACTCCCAAGCCCTTGTTGAGACTGTTGTTCATTCGGCTTTTGACAGTGGCAGCATAGATAATTTAGCTGTGGTGGTTCATTCCACACATTTTGGAGTTGCCCAAGAGTTGACTAGCCGCATAATAACTGTGGATGCTAAAAATCATCATTTGCATAGTCCAAAATCTAAGAGTAGGGGAGATCTTGTGTTGTCAAGTGATAAGGATGGTAATCAACAAAACAAAATTATGCCAAAGTTCATTGAACAACAAGGAGCTTGTTATGAGCTTGTTGAAAGATTTAATACTGGCTACTTTTGGCTGCCTTTTGATTCTTGATTCAGTGACACAAGAGTCTTTTCTTTCGCACTATGGGGTTGTGTTCCAGAAAAAGAGGACACACTCTAATTTTTTTTTAAAAAAGCATGGTCACCCTTCTGGGGGTGCGAACTCTCGGCTGAGGATAAATATCAGTATGGGCCCCCCTCTTTGATCGACGTGGAAGGGGGGCCCTGCTGATCAGCGCCCGCTCAGGGCCCGCTGAGGAAAGATGAAAAAATGTGTTTTCATCTTTCCTCTGTGCCCCCACGGCCCCACCCCTCGCATTTCATCTTCCAACACATGCGCCGGCTGAGCAGTTAATACCCACAGGTCCTCTTCTTCTCCCTCGTACTCCTAAATGAATCTTTTTTCCAGGGTGTTATTTCACGATGAGAAAAACTAGCATGTTTTTTTGAGCTATGAATTTGGCACACAATCTAAATATTTCCTATGTTTTCTCTATACTGAAGCCATATTGGCTTTCTTAGGTTTTCTCTATACTAAAGCTATAGCAACAATTATCAAGAGCTACATTTTGAAAATCTGGCAAAGAAGAAACAAGATACAATTGTAACTAGCCATTGTAACTAACAATATAGCAACAATACTACTAATAATATTTTTGACCAATACTTTGGACAACGTAATAAGATTATAGATAATGCAATAAGACATTGTTTAGTAGAGAAGGATAGCTATGGCTACCAAGTACAAGTGATAGGCTAATCCCCAAACCCAAAACTAAAACTACGAAGCTCAACCAACTCTAATACATAAACGCAGACAATATTAAGAGTGTGGGACACCCATGCCACCAATCTATACTCTCAATAGAATATATCTATTGTCTTTCAATATCTACACTACCACTCGCACAATCCTCCTCTTTGGCCACATTGAATAATATTATGCCTCTTTAGGCTACATAAATCCCAAGAAATCCTTTGGTAGATAGATGCTACATACGTCGATCAAAGAGGGGGGCCCATACTGATATTTATCCTCAGCCGTAGAGAAGGATAGCTATGGCTACCAAGTACAAGTGATAGGCTAATCCCCAAACCCAAAACTAAAACTACGAAGCTCAACCAACTCTAATACATAAACGCAGACAATATTAAGAGTGTGGGACACCCATGCCACCAATCTATACTCTCAATAGAATATATCTATTGTCTTTCAATATCTACACTACCACTCGCACAATCCTCCTCTTTGGCCACATTGAATAATATTATGCCTCTTTAGGCTACATAAATCCCAAGAAATCCTTTGGTAGATAGATGCTACATGACATGGAGAATATCTCTTCTTCACAATTTACCTTAAAATAAGGGTAAGCAGTAAGATGGAGTCCAATGTACATCATGGAATTGTTAATATGGGATATCTACATGGAATTGTTAATATGGAATTGTTAATATGTTACTAAGTATATCTACATGGAAAATTTCCACTGGTTAATGAAGTATACATGATAAAAATTGTAGAGTTGAAAAATAAAACTTCCCAAGATTGAGTTATGGAAATGTTTACGGCCAGTTGCACATGCAACCATGTTCTTATGTGGCAACATTCTATCATCCCTCTTCGTGTTTACACCATTGATGGTAGGTAAAGAATATGTTCACCTTATTGTCTACATTACCTTAACCATGGATGGTAGTTCAATTCTGATCTTGCTTGCCAAGATGTTAATCATATTGTCTTCATTGTCACACATGTTTCTCATTCTCCCTTTTTCCCCATGGAAGGTTGCCTCTTTGGGTTTCATTTGATTAAATGCTACTCCACGTTGGTTGATGTTTGATATTCCACAAAAAATAGATAATTTTTTGTGTATACTTGGAGATTTTATTTCATTTATGATGTCATTCTACTACAATATACATTATACTTGTTTATTCTACAAATATTCCCATCACATAACTTGTCAATGAATTTGGAGAAATTTAGCTCAAATATGTGTTCTTTACAGAATATGCTATCATGGCTCATAAGGCCTACTAAAACTACAACAGTAGTAGTAGAAAGTTGGACATACATTGTCCATACAAAGATTCATGGAGCGAGCTTTCTGGGTACAGAAAGCAGGACATACATTGCCCAATGTTCGGAAGGATGTTGTAGCTGCTAGTTTGGATTGGAATGTGTAGTTGGGGAGATGAGACTTAACTAGTCCCAAAATGATTGGATGCATTAGCATTAAGGCAAGCAATAATCTACTTGTGGTGTGGGTACCCACTTTAAGACAAGTATGACTTTTCTATCCTAGGATGTGGATGCAAAATGGAAGTTACTTTGCAAAATGTAGTGTGGATGCAAATAACTCTGCAAAATGGAGGCTTGGGGCATCAGACTATGGGCAAGATGCTTTTGCTGTGTTGATTGCATATTTTGAAATACCCTTAATTAGCTGTGGGCAACATTGCCCTTCTATCTATATCATAAAGGAACCTAGTTTGACTTTGGCACATGGAAATTAGAGATCTAGGTATAGGAAGGAGAGATAAGGTGCAAACTTGGCAAAAGAAGAGGTATATCCCTACTCTAGAACCACAATGCTATGTGGAAAGTAGAGATCAATTGGCATTATGTGGAAAGTTTTTTGAATAAATGGAAATGGTGTTAACAACTATTTTATGGTATTATGCCTTTCACTGATTATCTTTTTGATGAGGCATGATGTCCATTTGGAATTGGTATGTTTGAGAGAAAAAAACGTACAAGTTAGTCTTTAAGAACTTATTCAATAAATTCACGTTTGATGTGGATGTAGAATGTTATTTGAAAGCCATCTTAGTGTATACTCTAACTATAAAGAAAGCTATGTAGGATGTAAAAAGTGGTGAAAAACAATTATCATGCAATCACAATGTTATCTCCCACTCTTTTTGAACAAACCTTCTCTCAATTAATTATGAGCAACAATCAAGCATCTAAGTGTGCGAAATAGTAAAGCATTAATAATCTTCTGGCCAATGTGGAAAATGGTGTCACATCTTTTGGTTGTGGTTGTTGTGGTTTTATAGAGATTTCTCTCTCAATGAATAGCTTGGCTCATTGGATAGAATTATTGAATCCATCATTGATCCTTTGCAAGGGAGTTGAGGGACATGGTCTTGTCCTTGCAAGCTAGACTTTATGTGGGCATATATCAGTCAACGCAACAAATACCCTATCTAAAAACAAGGAGTTGAAAATGCATTGCCAAAGAAGATAGTTTGCAATACTATATCAAATCCTCCATCTCACAAGTGGCCCATCTAAGTATTAAGTCAAAAGTGGCATTTCTAAGTATTTCATATAAGTTACTTTTACAATGAAAACACTATTGAAAAGAAGAATGCACCAACAATCACAAAATGTTGTATCATTTCCAAGAAGATAGTTTGCAGTGTTGTATCAAACCCTCCATCTCACAACTATTGTTCCATGTACTTCATATAATTTGCTATCACAATGAAAAAAAATAGAGAACAACAATCCAAAATCAATCACAAAATGGGTAGTGTTAGTGAGGCTCTTTTCAATTTGTATCAGGCACAACATTTGCCTCAGAAGTTGCGTCTAAATCAAGGCGTGCTTGCATAGACACCCTCTTATGCTTTGGAGGAATTGGAAATGGTGTGACATCTTTGGGTTGTGGTTGTCGTGGTCTTTTGGAGAGCTGTCTCTCAATGAATGGCTTCGCACATTGGATAGAATTACTAAATCCATCATTGATCCTTTGCAAGGGAGCTGAGGGATAGGGTATTTGTCCTTGCAAGCTAGACTTGATTTGTTTCAAGGAGGCAAGCAAATGACTACTCAAGCGCTCAAGATGCATTGCTAATTCAGGATCTTTCTCTATCATAAAGAGAACATCTTTAGTATATATTTTGATACTTCAAATATAAGAAATCAAGGTGTATTCTATTGTAACTATATTTTACCTGCTAAAGCCATTGCTTCACAAAAATTTTCTTTGGCACCTTGCAATGCTTGGCCTGCAAATTGAGATAGATATGATATACATATATATCTAGAAAATAGCAAATACCATACATACGAAGGGTTTGATTGACTTACCATGTTCTTGTATATCACTATAAGTGCCGTCTAGCGTATCTGCATCATTCTGTATAGGTGTAAGACTACTCTCAATAGTGTTGGTAGGTTGTTCCATATTCATACTTAGAGAAGATCCTATTTGATAAGAATTGATATTAGCATTGAATAAATGTATTCACAAAAGATGGCTCACAAAAATAAGTCCATGTACCTTCAAAATTCTTGTAATATATATCCATGCTCTTCGACACAATGGTGTCAAAATCAAAACCTGACAATATTAAGACCTTAATTTGATGTTTGCATATATTTCCTCGCATGGCCCAATCACAGTTGCAACATGCCCACTCACAATGTGCATTGTGTATTGTATACCAGAGCTTTGCATTGCTCATGCTCTTAACCTTTGCAAGACTATGATCATCTCCAATAAATTTGACAAATTGATCTGGAATGCCTCTTGCACGCATAAGAGATGACAATACAATCTTTTGAACATTGAAGTTTTGTCTAAAGCCTGCCTCTTTCATAGCCTCTAGATACCAATAATATGGATGGCAAAATGTGAGGAGCTTGTGGATTAGCCAATCTGCTCTACGGCCATGAATAGTGCGCCTTCCAATCAAGAATCGAGACTTCAACAATCCATGGTAAGATTCAATCGATCCATTTGTATCTTGGTTGGCATGTGGAAGTATTCGTGTGGCTCTAACCCACATTCCTATAATATAAAATAACTTACAATATCAACATTCATGTTAATTCAAGAATAGATGAATTTATAAATTAGAAATCCTTACCTAGTTTGGGAACCCAATTTTCCTTGAAGTATGTGAGGAAGTTTTTCTCACTAGCATAAGTTTCGAAGAATTGATCAATAAGAGATGTAGCATCCTCCTTTCTTTTGGCCTCACTACTCAATCCTCTACACTTCATGTTCATAATGTGACCAAGGTCTTTAAACATATTGGCCCGTACTTGATGATCTGCAACTTTCTTTATCAAATTCTTCAACCAACATCTTCTAACATGCCATATACAAAGATATATAGGAGATCCAAAAATAGCCCTACAATTTAACCAATGATTCATTGAGTGAGATTCAATTGTACATTGAAAATAAGCATTACAAATATTCCCATGCTATTTTTAGTTAATATAGTGAGAAGCATGCATACTGTATGGCATTAATTTCCGCTTGTGCATCGTCTACCATCCACGCACTTGCCTCCCAAGAAGAATTAAAATCCAATATGCGATTTCGAAATGCTTTTAGCCAAGTGATCAAGCAGGTAGTGTCCATTGAGGAGGCAATGATCCATGCTATTGGCACCCCATTTCTATGTGCATCAAATACAAGTATAGAATATAGCGAGAACTGCATTCAAACATGCACCAGATCAAACATAAAATAGGAGGGTGAAAACAAAGATGCATTAAAAAAACACTCTAAAAATACCTTGTATTTGCAAATATATAAGTGAAAAAGATATAAACTTCTTACCTTGTATTTATTGGTACCGAATGTAGCATCCATAGCAAGTATACCATCCTTTCCATACTTATTAAGCATATGTAGCTGCCACTCTGTTTGGATACCCAGGATGAAAGGTTGACCAATAGAAGCATTATACTGCTGGTAGATGAAAGTTCTACAATTGTTCTCTAGCACCCAATTATGCACACTGCATGCATCATCCTTATTGGACTTGAAGGTAAGGATTGATTCCATCTTTGATGCTATATTCAAAATATCCCGCATTGTCATAAATACATCCCTTCCTAACTTTATATTCAAGTCTTGCATTGCATGTCTCTCCACCAATGCAATATGCTGTTGGAATACTTGTAGTGGGGTAAACCCACTATGAAGCAAGTTTTTGACCCATGTTCTTTTCTCTTCAGATAACCAAGGTGCAACAAGCAACCTTGAATCAGACAAACCTTCACAATGTATCCCATGGCAAATATGGCCTTCCCAATCCACATGATTATGCTCCACATAATTTATTCGAGCTATATTTGGCCATAAATAGAGTCTATACACATAGAAATGACATCTACAACCCAATAAATGTTTGCCACCTTTAGCATTTGGTCGCTTTTCATGAGCGGTCACATGTGGTTTACTGCGCAAGTCTTTTGGTCCAAAAGCACACCAAAAACTAGGCATATGAAGCAAATGATATCTATGAGAATCAGTTTGTACATATGAATAATCAAGCCTCTAGAAGTCAACAAGAACATGACATTTGTATACATACCATATTTGCTCTATCCATGAGAATTCAGTGGGTTGTGCTAAGGTTCCTTGTTCCCGCCTCCGAGAAATTTGTCTCTTGAAGTTTGTGGGTGTGCTTTCTGAACTACTTTCCCCAGAAATGAAATCGCTCACCCGATCCCAGTAAATGTGTGCATATGCTTGAACATGATATTGTCTTGTTGGATCTAATTTCATCATCCATGTTAGAGCCGATGCATTAAAAGGCCCCGAAGTTGGACATTGTATTTTAAAAGGTACATCCATATTTAGAAGTACTTAGAGAGCTGAACTGAAATGGAAGGAAAATGTATTGCAAAACACAATAGAGTCAATATCATTCCTTTTTTAAAAAAATTGTACATAAATTATAAATTCATTTTCAGTAATTGACCTATGTCTGTCCTGGTTTTGAGTTGAAGGTTGTCTGTGAAGAGCGAAGCTATCGAAGCCACGAAGAATAGCAAGTAGGCGGTTGCGGGACGGATCAACCTTGAGGGCCCTGTGGGTGGTTCTGAACCGTTGTCTTCTCTGGCGACGATGCTGGAAAAGGGTTTGCAAAAACTCAGTGCGCCAGTCGCCAGCTTGTAGGACGGAGGGGAGGTCAGCTGGGGTGAGGGGGGGCAGGCCGGAGATGAATAAGATGAGAGCGTCGGGAGGAGGGGGGTGAAGTCGGAGCGAGCTGGACTTCAGACAGTGGAAGGGGAAAACAAAGCAATGATGAATGCAGCTCAATCGGGGGGCGCTCGCCTACGTAATTATTATAATATGTACTGGAATATCCAAAGGCCTGGCGCAACGCATGGCAACGAACCTCAGGTGAGATCCGAGTGTGTGTGTGTGTACCGAGCTGCCATTTTATGGCGCCCAAGTTGCTTAATTTCTGGCAGCTTATTCTGCTGTTGCATGTTCTGATCCTACCGTACTGCTCCACGTCAGCCTTCTCCCGCGGCTTCCACGACGTGGGACGGGAGCTCACCTATGAGGACAGCTTGGAGCTCCAAGAGTTTCAGCGGGGCCACCTGTCGCAGTTTTACAGTGGCAGGAGCAGCAACGTCGCCACTGCGAGTACAGCAGCTACATCGAAGTGATAGGCGGGATCAACAGTTTACTAGGGCGCTGGGCAGCGGATGAGTTGGAGCTGGATGATGATATTGACATTGATCAGTGCCAGTGTCATGTCAATGCTATACTGCAGGAGGTAGAGATGGAGGTGACGATGAAAGCCGACGACGAAGGAGCTGAAAGAAGACGGGAGGGAGAAGTTGAAGACGACAAAGTCGAAGCTCTGCAATACGACGGAGGGTGAAGGTGAGAATGAAGCACGAGAACGAAGAAGCAAATGGTGAAGGTCGTCAGAGCCGGCGCATGTGCTGGAAGATGAAATGCGAGGGGTGGGGCCGTGGGGGCACAGAGGAAAGATGAAAACATTTTTTCATCTTTCCTCAGCGGGCCCTGAGCGGGCGCTGATCAGCAGGGCCCCCCTTCCACGTCGATCAAAGAGGGGGGCCCATACTGATATTTATCCTCAGCCCGAACTCTCTAAGCCTTAGGAGAGATGCACATGTAACAGAGAAGAGAAAGAAAAGCAACAGACGGAAAAAAAAAATGGAAAACGGACGGAAGGACACACGAATTATGTTGTTGCTTTCAACACACGAATTATGCTGCTGCTTTCAATGTGATGGCTGTAATATGAAGGCATGGAGTGTGTTAAGAGAGCTTTCACTCTTGAAAGAAGCTTCCTCACGCCGTGATGATCGCGCTGATGGTCGAGTATGTTGCTGAACGCATCGACTGGATGGCGGACATAGTGTGGAATTGGTTCTTTGCTGGTCGTTAACTGTCACAAAACCTCCAATTTGGGGCTAGAAACACTGATTCCAACAGTGTAAATATTGAGACAAAGCTTCTTCTTTTTTTCTTCTTACACTGAGAAAGAGAGCATAAGCTTAAAGCTAAAGCTCTTATACTGAGTAAGAGTCCTTGAGGGAAACTTGTCTTGGTTTAAATCCTTCAACTGAACAATTTGAATTTGGGAGAAGACCTTAGTGACGATGATGTGGATGAGTCGATACAAGAGGTTCACCGGAGACAAAGTGCCCTTCTTCTCTCGGAACTCAACTTCAGCAGGTCAGTATATCAATCTAGAGCATAGCACAATAGAGAAAAGGAGGTGGCTTGCTGAAGGATTATTCAAAGGGAGGACTGCTACGTAGCACTAACAGGCTGCAGCAAAAAGGGACGAGTAGCAGCTGCTCTTGATCTGCTCAGGGTAGACAAGAATATGAAAGGCACGGTAGCAACATTTACTTCAGCGAGTAGCTATCATTAGGAGGCTAATCAACTTCATGGAGGCAGCTGCCTAGCATGTGGAATTTGGTGTGGAGGAGGGAGTTTTCTTATTGCTTTTGGGGATCAGAGATATGGCAGCAGCATCAATTGGGTTGAAGGTAGATTGTTTTTGGGTGTTCTCTACTATTGGGATGAGAGGTTTAATTAGCAAGAGTGGAGATTTCTATACATGTGGCATGTTTGAGAGTTGGATGGTGGAAGGTTCCAGAGTATTGGTACGACAGAGGGGAGCCTCTTAGATTGTTGTAGATGGATTAAAGAGCAACAGTCTTAGCAGCAACTAAAGATAGGCGAACAATCTGTGATCTGTTACTACAACCACCTAATTGCCAATAACAGATTCTGGGTTCTTTGTGATGAGTGGAGAACGTGTTGTGGAGGTTGCCACTGATGATTACATTCTGCAGGGGGCTCTAGAGAGTGGAGAACATATTGTGGAGGTTGCCATTGCAGGCTAATCTGGCTATCTGGTTGTGCTGGTTGGCAAAGGACAACATATTCTTGATTTCTTACCATCACCCACAAGTCTCGATCTTATCAAGGGAAAGTTGCAAAGGCTAGAACAATGATGGAAGATGAAGAGTTAGTGGATTTGCTATTTTCCTTCTTGGATTCGGAGAGGTCGCTCTAGTTTCTTCTTCTTGAACCTTGTATTTGTTATTGGCAAAAATAAAATAGAGTCTTGGCATCATTTTCTCATCTTGCTTATTCGCTTGATTGATCTTCTATCTTGGAATTTCTCAAGGACCTTTCTGGTTGCGACTTTGTTTTCGAAAACCGTTCGACATCGTAGAGAGTCCAAAAAGGGTGAGGAGGAAAGAAAGCGAAAGCAGGAAAAGGAGAAGGAGGAGTTGTGAAAAAAGGAGGAAGACATAGCCCTCACCACGCGCAGGTCCATTGAGTAGTAGTCCTAGCACGACGAGCCAAAACCTGTGAGCATAGTAGCACGATAGCAAAGGTTAAAGTTTAAAAGGAGGCCATGGCTGCATCCCAGTTGGAGAGAACACACCAAATGGCCATGGCCTAAAGGAAATTCAATGAGCTGAAAGAGCAACTATAAGCTAAGGAAGAGGCAGAAGTTGAATGTCAGGTGCTCTTGAATGAAGAAAACGAGGCCACACGATGACTACGTCAGCACAATGAAGAGATTGTGGCATGCTACGAATATCTACAAGTTGAAATGGATAAAATCACTAAAGCCACAGAAGAGCTAGAGGAGTTGAGGGAGAAAAGAGCTCACATGTATGAAAGGGAGGTGGAAAAACTAACCCACGAGGCTTTTGTAGCACAAGAAGAGCAACAAAAGCTGAAGACAAAGATGGAAGACCAAGAACACAAACTCATAGTGCTAGCTTAGAGAGGCAGGGTAAAGCCTCAAAGATATGAACAGAAAGTCAGAATAATGGGCTAATCAGAATGAAAAAATAGTTAAATCATTGGCATGTGGTCTCATTCAAGCAAAAAAATAAAAGATACTTGCTGAAAGTAAAGCGATAGTCACCCAAGTGAGCTTCCAAACCCACCAATGCGCCTTCCTAGATACCCTACTAGACGTCACTCAGGAAGAGGAAGGAGAGTCCATAGAAATAATAAAAAAGAAACTGGGATTGGCTCGTAGAGCACTAAAAGCAGGACTACAGCTGCTGCCACAACCTAGTGGAGTTTGCCCAAGCCTGGAAGAGCAATGCCATTATCTCCTATTGGCAGGCCTAACCTCACAGGAAGTAGATGCACTCGGGCTCATCGAAGGAGAGTAGCAAGAGCCAAGCCAAGAAAGAGAGGTGGATGTGAACTTGGAAATGGGAGCACGCAAAGAGGAGCTTGTCCCACTACCTCCTTCCCTGCGGCTTGAAGAGTAGCAACACGTAGATACCTTCGCAGAAAAAAAGACGGCACTAAGGGAAAAAAGAAAACAAATGGTGGAGGAGACAAGGATAAAATGGAATGCTAAGGGAGTGAGGGCACCCCAAGCACCTATCCCACCATGTGAGGACAATGCCCCGGCAAGCTTCCACACTGACCTTGTAATTTGGGAGAGAGGCAACAAATGTCCAGAAGCCCCTTTGATTTTAATTTCCAATTCCCCACCACCTTGTATAGGGTCTTGCCCATGAAGATGGTGGAAGAGGTAATTATCATCAGAAGCAGGCTACGACAAAAATGGCTAGAGGAGAGAGCACAAAACCCCACATTATCAGCCACTAAAAATGTGGAATTTTGGCATAATAAAGTTTTTGAAGTACCAAGGTCTGTGCCCAGCTACGAATGCCAACCTATATGGAGAAGAAGGGTCTATGACATCAACATGGACACTTAGATGGCCTTTTGAAACACTCAACCCTTCGAGTGGAATGACCCAACCTTTATGCTCTACCCTCGAAGGGTAGGAGTGGATTTTTACTCCAATGTCCACGATCCCTACAACTTCCCTGTAATCTATAACCCTCATTGCACTACATATGAACATGCCCTCGTCTTCACATCAGAAAACTTGTATGATACCCTAATCCAATTCATCAACGTATTCTCTTCATGCCCTGACCTTATTGTTATTACTACTTATAATTACCTTAGATTGCTTTGAATACTCCTTAGGCAAGATCCCACCCCGCACAAGCGTAGCCTCCCAGTACTACATTTTGATCCTAATGCTATAGATAGTTCCGCTGTCGTAGATTTCGTGTAAGGGCTGCTAAACACAAAGTTCAAGTTGCAATAAGTGAAGAGACTAACAAGAAGAAATCGAATTTTTGATGCCAAAGTTCACTATATTCCTTGTCAAGTGAGTTACATGAGGTTCATGTTCAAAAAAATCTGAAGTATCTCATAAACTGTTTTGCACTCAGGTGTATGATGACAGTTACATTGAACAGAATAATGGGCATTATCTAATAATCCAATCAAGCATGTGCACTGACAATGAGAGAACCAGCTATTGTACAACACATCTGATTTCTTATGCACTCAGAGTTTTCTTTCATATATGTATATCATCCATACAAACTTCTTCAACTTTCAGAGCTCCAAATTCATCTGTGCAACGTCTCGCAGCCTTTCTACCCCTTGAACTAAATTTTGGCTCCTGTACATTCAAATTCTGACATCGTTTTCCACATGCTGAGCTTGACTTGTGAGTTTCATATGCATGCAAATGAGCTTCATATATTTTACATAGTGCTGACTGCAAAGAGTTTGTCTGAGCTGTTGGAGTGTATGAAGGATCCAAAATCTGTAAGACTTCTCCCCACTTATTTTCCTTCATCACTTTCTGATAACCTCCATGTCGCTTCACCGCTCCAAATAGCTTGCACAAATCCAATTCCTTGCCCAAAAAACTGTTGAGATATCGAGCTCCACTCGTGATATGCCAGGGTGACCGTTGTGCATTTATGTCACCGACTTGTCAGTTGCAGATGCGGTTGGTACACCGCCCATGAATAATAGCTAGATGACAGCTATCCTTATCTACTCTAGTTCGTGGCTCAGTTAGTATGCCACCTTAGTTAGTTGAGTTTGGTTTGAGACCCATATATAGGGTTCTTCTATTTCTTTGTATGAGAGTTCTTTTTGGCTTACACAACTAAGAAGAGGAAAACTGTTTTCAGCCTCCACCCTTGTGTGTATTCCCGCATTGTGCAAGCAAGAAAGCTACAAGTGAGACTCCTTCCTTCTCTCCCACAATCTTGACATGGTATCAGAGCCTTGTTCATGGTAAGGAGCTCAAGAAAGCAAGCCAAGCTCGCGGTGTTCTGGTAAGAGGAGCAGTGTTGCTTTCATTTTCTGTTTTGGGAGCAGATCTCTGCAGGTAGCACAGCCGGAAATTGCAAGAGTGCATTGTCTCAGGTTGAGACGCTCTTCGTGGTGAAGCAAGAGGGCAGTATATACTGCGGGCGAGGGCTTTAGCCCTCGGTGACCTTGTTTTTTTGATTTGAGGCCATTTCGGGGCCTGTTTTGGAGGCGAAAGTTTTCTGCATGCACTCAGGAAAAGGCCCTATTTTATGCTGTGTGACCACTGTTCTACAGGTCGGTGAAAAGTTACCACAGAAATTGCATCGTATGCTTGTGTGCAGAGACATTGGGAGTTACAGAATCATCCTTGATTCCTGTTTATGCAAAATCGTCACTAGGAAGTGACTGTGTGGTCAAATATCACTTTCGCCAGTTTTGCAGATTTGCCCTTGTGAGGCTGAAGCTGTGTTCTCTGCAGTGACAGAATTTTTTGCAGTATTCTGTAATGGCGTCTGATTCTCTTTCATAGATTGTAACTGAAAAGCTTGACAAGAACAACTTCCAAGCATGGAAGTTTAGAATGACGAATTTCCTTATGGGAAAAGGATATTGGAAATTTGTTGCAGGAAATGAAGAAGAACCAGTTCTTCCTGATGTTCCCAATCAACAGCAAATGCAGGCATTCAAAGCATGGCATGAGAGAGCCAGGAAAGTTATGTACTGGCTGTCTATCAGCATTTCAGACTCTATGATTGTGCATATTCAAGATGCAAGTACGCCAAAGGAGGCAAGGGATACTTTGTCAAAAATGTATAGCACAAATACGCAAGCCAGGAAAATGCAGCTCAAGCAAGAGTTGCATAATGTGCAAAGAGAAAGTATGAGCATCAATGACTACCACATGAAGGTGAAGAAGATTGCAAATGCACTTGCTTCCATTGGGTCGCCAGTGGAAGATGATGATTTAGTTTCTGTGACCTTGAATGGTCTAGGAAAGGATTATGCATAGTTTCGAACATCCATTTCCGTCCGTGAAAGATTTCCTAATTTTGAGGAGTTAATTGCTCTTCTAATTTCTGAGGAGCAGAGAAATGGTGGTGCATCTTCTTGAGGAGGAACTTCAAAAGAAGTTGTCTTCTACTCAAATGCTGGAAGAGGTAGAGGCAGAGGTAGAGGAGGCCGATTTGGAGGCCGTGGTAGAAATCAGAATATGCAGCAAACTCAAGAAAACCAGTCCTATGGAGAAGGACGTGGTAACTCTAGAGGCAGGGGGAGCCAAAGAGGTCGTGGTGGATGGCAAAGAGGCCAAAATGCAAACAGTAATGTTGAATGCTACTACTGTGGTAAAATGGGTCATATGGCTAAAGACTGCTATAAAAAGCAGAATGACATCATAAATGAAAAATTGCAACAAGGGAATTATGCATCTTCTAGTAGACAGGGTGATGACAGAAATGAGCATTTGTTCATGGTGCAGCACATGAACAATTCTATGACAAGTGCAGAAGAAAGCAACGATGTATGGTATGTTGACTCAAGTGCATCAAACCACATGACAGGTCATGCAAAATGGATGGAGGATACAAAGAAAATGAAAAAACCAGGATTTGTGGAGACTGGTAATGATACTGCACATCCTATTGTGCAGATTGGAAAAATTCCCTTGTCTATGCAGGATGGGAAAAAGAAATACCTCTCCGATGTATTTCATGTCCCGAATATCACCAAGAATCTGGTTTCTGTTGGTCAAATGGTTGAGCAGGGCTTGCAGGTCAGATTTAATCCTCATGGATGCTTTGTTGAGGATATGAAAAATAAAGGTTGCTTGATAGCAAAAGGAAATAAGAAGGGCAGAATGTTTACGTTGGATGCAAACATGTCTGAATTGAGTGCAGCAATGTTTGCACATAGGACCGGTGTAGTTGCAAATATTGATATCTGGCATAAACGCATTGGTCATGTTAATGTACAGCGACTTAAATCAATGCAGGCCCAAAATATTGTTGCAGGATTGCCTAAATTCAAGGTTGCAGAAATGCATAAGGTATGTGAAGCCTGTCAGTTTGGAAAACAGGCAAGGAAACCATTTCCTAGACATGTTCAAGAGAGTGAGAAGCCATTGGAATTAATCCACTCTGATGTGTGGACTACTAAAGCTGCATCTCTTGGAGGCTGTCATTATTTTGTCACTTTTATTGATGACTATAGCACAAAAGTTTGGGTGTATTTTATAAAAAAGAAAAGTGAAGTTTTTGGGCATTTCAAAACCCTTAAAGCTATGGTTGAAAAAGAAACAGGCCTGCAAATAAAATGCCTAAGGTCAGATGGAGGGGGAGAGTACCTCTCAAATGAGTTTGCAAAGTTCTTGCAGGAGCATGGCATAAAGCAGCAATATTCATGCAGTCATACCCCACAACAAAATGGAATTGCAAAAAGGAAAAACAGGCATATTGGAGAGGTATCTCGTGCCATGCTCAATGAAAAAGACTTGCTAGATTTTTATTGGGCTGAAGCAGTTGCTACAACAGTCTATATAATGAACAGGACTCCCACTGCAGCAATACATGGGATGACTCCAGAGGAGAGGTATACTGGTAGGAAACCATATATTTCTCATTTGAAAATTTTTGGTTGCATTGCCTATGTACATGTGCCAGATGAGCTGAGATCCAAGTTGGATCCAAAAGCTGAGAAGTGCATCTTTATTGGTTACTCTCTACAGCAAAAAGGGTATAGATGCTATAACCCTTATACTCGTAAGTTTACAGTGAGCAGAGATGTTGTTTTTTATGAGATTAGTAGCTGGTATAAACCAGTAAATGTGATTGATGATGTAGATGCACAAAATGGTAATGCTGCACAGAATTCACAGCAATAGTCACAAAATATTAGTGGACCTGGAGCGTCCTCTAGCAGTGGTTCACATTCTTCGCCATGGACAGGCAGATTGAGATCAGGAGAATCTTCTCAAAGCAATGCAGATAGTGGTATGCAGGTATCACGAAAAGGAAAAGAGAAGGTTGATCAGCCCATGTTTGATGTGAATGCAGGTCACTCTTATGTGGATGGTGAATCCAGTGGCTCAGAACAGAGCATTGATGATGAGTTGGGTATTCCTTCTATTGTTACACCTGGAGTAAGGAAGACCAGGGATGTTTTGAGAGCACCTGGGAGTGAACCTATCTTGCGCAGGTCTACGAGAGCTAGGTATCCTGTGGATAGGCTGAAATATGATGGATTTACAGCCATTCACTATGCATATATGGTTAAAGTGATATAGGAACCAAAACCCACTTCTTTTGAGCAAGCCATGGGAAAAGAAAAATGGGAGAAAGCCATGGATGAAGAAATGGATGCCGTGGAAGCAAATGCTACATGGGAATTGGTACATTTGCCTAAAGGTAAGAATGCAATTGGCTGTAAGTGGGTTTATAAGGTGAAGCACAATGCAGATGGTTCTGTGAACAGATACAAGGCAAGATTAGTAGTCAAGGGGTATGCACAAACATATAGCATTGATTATGAAGAAACATTCGGTCCGGTTGCAAGGATGGCAACCGTAAGAGCAGTCATTACTATGGTTGCATCAAAGGGATGGTCTTTACATTAGATGGATGTAAAGAATGCCTTCTTGCATGGTGATTTGCAAGAAGAGGTCTATATGGAGCAGCCACCAGGTTATGTGCATGCTGTTCATCCTGAGTTTGTTTGCAGGTTGAAGAAAGCCTTGTATGGCTTGAAGCAAGCACCTAGAGCATGTTCTGACAAGATAGGACAGTATCTTGTCACTATTGGCTTTCAGATTTCCAAGGCAAATTTCTCACTTTATGTGAGAAAAATAGAGAAAGGTATTATGCTACTTGTCATTTATGTTGATGATTTGATTATGATAGGTGACAGTGATGAAGATATCCTTCATGTGAAAATGCTATTGAAGCAGAAGTTTGAGATGAAGGATTTGGGAGAGCTGCGTTATTTCTTGGACATTGAGGTGATTAGATCAACAAGTGGGATACAGCTCTTGCAGAGGCAGTATGGATTGGACATGCTATCCAAATATGGGATGACAGGCTGTAAGCCTATTTCAGTTCCTTTGGAGCAGAATGTGAAGCTGAGCGCAGATGCAGGTGAGCTTCTGGAAGACCCTACTATGTACAGACGCATAGTAGGAAGCTTGATTTATATGGCTATTACCAAGCCAGATTTGAGCTATGCTGTTGGACTGGTAAGTCAGTTTATGCAGACTCCAAGGAAACTGCATTTGGATGCGGCTAGACACATACTCAGGTATGTGAAGTCCACATTGCAGTATGGACTATTTTATGAGACTGGGGTTCAGATACAGCTGCATGGATACACTGATGCTGATTGGGCTGGTAGTATTTCTGATAGACGATCTACCAGTGGATATGTGTTCTCTTTTGGGAGTGCTGCAGTCACTTGGAGCAGCAAGAAACAGCCTACAGTTGCCTTGTCGAGCACAGAGGCCGAGTATAGGGGTGCAGCAATGGCTGCATGTGAGGTAGCTTGGTTGCATAAGCTACTTTATGATATGCATCAGCCTACAGATGGGCCAGTTGTCATTTATTGTGACAACATGAGTAGTATACACTTGGCAAATAACCCAGTCTATCATGCTAGAACAAAGCACATTGAGGTGCATTATCAATATGTGCGAGAGAGGGTTTTACTAGGTCTTATTGATCTAGTTTATGTCAGCACAGAGGATCAGGTAGCTGACATATTCACAAAGGCATTGGGTGCAGAGAAGTTGCGCAAGTTCAGAGACCTGCTTGGTGTGCAGGAATTGGGATTGAGCTCGAGGGGGAGTGTTGAGATATGGAGCTCCACTCGTGATATGCCAGGGTGACCGTTGTGCATTTATGTCACTGACTTGTCAGTTGCAGATGCGGTTGGTACACCGCCCATGAATAATAGCTAGATGACAGCTATCCTTATCTACTCTAGTTCGTGGCTCAGTTAGTATGTCACCTTAGTTAGTTGAGTTTGGTTTGAGACCCATATATAGGGTTCTTCTATTTCTTTGTATGAGAGTTCTTTTTGGCTTACACAACTAAGAAGAGGAAAACTGTTTTCAACCTCCACCCTTGTGTGTATTCCCCCATTGTGCAAGCAAGAAAGCTACAAGTGAGACTCCTTCCTTCTCTCCCACAATCTTGACAAAAACTTGGCCAACTTGCTGGCTTAAGCCCCTCTTTCTCAAGAAACTTGCAATACTCCAGTCTGAATGTCTCAGCATCCTGAGCAGCAGGTCGCATCTGTAGTTGATGGATTTCCTGCAGCTTTGTGGGAAAAGCAAAAGACTTTTTGTCTATAGCAAAAGGTGGGTTCCATGATTTTGGAGGCACTATCCGACAGATTCCATATGGCTCTGCCTCTGGTCTGATTTGTTCAATATATTTTAATGGATCTGCAAACTCTACTTCTGATGGGTAAAATACTCTGGTAAAGCTAAAAATCCAACTTTGCCATGGTTATCATTGAGTTACTGATGTCTAGTGTCTTCATCTCGTCCCATTGAGCAAGGAAGTAGAAAACCTGTATTTGTCAAAACACCTTGCTTCCTTCTCCACAATTAGAGACCATGTCTTTTGCCTATCAAACTGTCTCCGCGCTCAATTTTCACTTTCTCGAAGCCAGGCGGCAGATCTATTGTGAACCAATATTCAGGTCGGAAGATATTGAAACTAGGAGTGAAAGACTGTGATGCCACTCAGCCTTAAAAACTCGTTTTTGATGTGCTACTGCCTCTCGTACTGCTGTTTCAATTCCACGCGCCACATGTTGTAGTAATTGTCGTACTTCGTCACCCTGTAGCTCTCACATTCTCTCTTGTTAGCTATTCTCAAGCTCCAATTCCTTCGAACTGATCAGCGTCTTCTCCTTTTGGAGCTAGCAATGATGCCGCCCGATCCATCACAAGATTCGTTTATGAGGACTTAGTAGAAGATGGTGGAAAGAAGCAGGCCCCAGCTACAGAGAGGCAAGGCTCCCCAGAGTTTGACGCACTGCATAGCTTTGCAAGAGCTAGCCTTCTATGTATGAGAGAGAGAGAGACTTCCCTGTTCAGTTCGCCCCATTAACCATGGCTATTCTATCTTACCTTTGTGCTCATTTTTTTCCAATCTGAAGCTCGTTCAACCATTGCCAAACAGAGCCTTTGATTCCCCTCTCCTTCATATTGCTTCCAAGAAGAAGACCAGTGGAAGATTCAGCCGCTTCTTCTTCTGATCATTGATTTTAGAGTTCCCAAATTTTATCGATGTTCAATCCTTTCGATAAGCTGCTGAAGTTACACTAACCTTTTTCTATTTCGTTGCTCTCTGTTCCCTTGCCATCATCTTCCACGACTCCCCCTCTTTTTCCAACAGCATCCCCCAAATTAGATTCCCCAGTACCCCTAAAAGAGAGCACACCAGTTATAGCGGATTCCTCTCGAAACAGGGCAAGTCACTATATCTCCTTTACTTCAGACTTTGTCAGCTGCCAAGACATGTGGATATTGTTCTCATGAACCTTCTTTTTAATTGGTACATTCTGGAATTTGCTGGATTAACATGTTCAATGGGGATGCAGTCTTTGAGACAACTGCAGAGATTCCTCCCATCAAAGGCAAAGGCATATGAACCCTTCTTCTCCATGTCATGTAGTGATAATGTATCTTCTTCAAAAATGTTTTGTCCCGCATACTATGTCTACCTTGTTCTCGTGTAACCTCTATCTTCATAACTTAAATGTCGGCTTCAACAAAGTTTCCTTTGATTCCACAATTCCCTGCACTTTTCTTAGAGATCATCATTGAAATTATCAGCTTGATAATGACCTTTGGCATCAGTTTTTCATATTTTTCTAACACACACACATCATGCATCCAAACAGAAACACACACACTAGCGGAATGTATACATTGGATGCGGGTACTGAAAGGACGGATTATCGTAATGCATCAATCACAGACAATGAATCACACACGGAAAAATAACACAAATAACACAAATGCACAACAAAAAAAATGGAGGTGTATACGGCTCGGATGCGCAGCAGCACGACACCGTGATGGCTTGACTAATGATGCGAGCTACTCTATTACCTTTATTTTGTTTAGCTCTACTAGAGGGCATGAATGATAGCCGCTTCACCTACTGCAATCATCCATTCCTCTCCACCACCACCCTTTTCAAGTTTGCCTAAATCTCAAGGGGTATCTCCACAGCCGTCAATTCCTTAATAAATCTATTAAGTCCCCCTTCTTCACCTCACTCCGATGACAAAGATTAAAACTTCTATCACGACTATGTAACTTTATAATATTTTTAAAAATTAAAAAAAAATGAAAAAAAGAGGGAAAAAGATATCACATGTAGCCACCGCAAGTTGCACATCGGCCACAATCACTACACCTAAGGGTTCTCAAGTTAGGTGCGTCCGGTGGCTCCGATTGGCTGGCTCAGTCCCTAACCCCCTAGCCTCATTTTAATTCCCCCCTTCATGCTTAGGGAACATCAAGGGTAGGGAAAACCTAGCGAGGTAACACTTACTTATGGTTCGACTTGTCACCCTAAGCCCCCCTTGCACCACAACTCCCTTATGCACCAACTAGGTCCTCAAGTGTGGGACACAACCAATGGCTTGCCCAAGGCCCATTTCCTAGTTCCACAAGCACCGACATCGTGCACTCCATGGTAAGATAGACACATCCCTAGGTAGTGGACCTTATTTCCTCCCCAGGTACAAACAGAGGCTCCCACCACCAACTCTAGAGACCCCATCATACATGCAATGTCCTCCCCATGTTATATGACATGTCACCATGTAGGCACAAAAAAGCCAGGGGCAGACGCAATAACCCCAATCAAAAAGTGAATGAAGAAGCTCATTTGGAACATCGCAAGAGAAGACACCGCAAGGGGCCAGGCGACGAATCCATCTAACACCATATTCAATTTTAAAGCTAGATCCGCCCATTAGCCTCTCCCCACGTAGGGATTTGTCCAACTTTATATTCAATTCCAAAGGAATAAATCCCTCTAGCACTAGGGATCATATCCAAGGGACTTTCAAGTCCACAAATCCCTCCAAGACCAAGGCTCATTCCAAACTCCAGGGCCTTTCAACTCCATAAATCCCTCCGATAGGTCCATAAATCCCTCTAGTACCATGGATCATATCCAACACAAGGGCCTTTCGGTTTCATAAATCCCTCCAGAACCTGGGATCATATCCAAAGCAAGGGCTTTTCAGTTCCATAAATCCCACCAACACACTCCCTAACATGACTTGTATACAAACTCAAAAAGCCACCTCGCTACCGCAGCAACACCGTTTGACTCACCACATAGCAAGTGCCATGGGACAGGCACTCAAGTAGGAGGGGGGTAATGTTGACCTTGAGACAAACAAGGTGGAAAATCCAAAAAATTTGAAGCAGAAGGCAATGGCAAGGAAAAAGTAGAATGGAGAACAAAGGCACGCCAATAAAAATCGGGAAATACAATAAGTGTGAAAAAGTCCTACATCAAGGAGAGGAGCATAAGAAAAAGTGCAAGTCAATACTTTCATAAAAGAGCGCAAGGTGCACCTTGATTTATTTTAAGCGGGCGCTGACCCGCGAAATTTGTAAAGGTAGATGGGCGGTAGGAAGGAAGGTAAGAAGATATGAGAACAATGGAAAAAATGGCTTAGGCTATGGCTGGCTATGTAACAAGGGGATGACTGCTCAAAGGGGATTAAGGGCTTCAAAGTTCAAAAGATGAATGAGAGCTCATTCTTTGGTGTGTGGCAAACTCTTCTTCTTCTCTTCTTCTCTTCTCTTCTTCTCTTCTCTTCTCTTACTTTCTTGTGAGTGCTTGAGGGAGGGGGTTTGAGTGAGTGAGGGAGTGAGTATGTGAGGGTGAGGGATCGTGGAGGTGAAGCCCTCCTCCATCTCCTCTCTTCTTCTTCTCTTCTCTTCTCTCATCTCACATGTGGCTATGGAGGATGGAGATTGGAGGTGGAGGTTTAAGGATGCTTGAGTTTGTTTTAAGAATCATGGATCTATCGGAGTGCTTGAGAGAGGAAGCAACTCAATCAGGCATCAAAGGTAAGCTCACTACATTTGTAAGAGGTATGTCGTGTCCGCTATGTGAGAGGTAGCCATTAGTGCTCGCTTGAAACGCTTGAACAATAAGCGGTCCGTGGGTCTTGGCGGTTACACCTCTACACCCACATCTACTGAGGAGAAGGTAGGTATGCCAAGGAGGTCTTAGAGAATAGAGGAGCAAATAAGGGCTTTTTCTCACATAATCAATATCATGGCCTTGATGGCTAAGATTATGAGAGAAGTAAACGAGCCAACTAACTTGGAAGAAGCACTTATATATTGATCATGGAAGGCAATTATGCAAGCTAAGTATGACAACATAGTGAAGAATGACACTTAGGAACTAGTGGATTAGCTACCAGAGAGAAAGATTATTGGAACCAAGAGGGTCTAGAAGGTCAAGTACACGGCTCATGGAACCTTAGAAAAGTACAAAATGAGACTAGCTACACAAGGATTTTCAGAGGTTGAAGGGTTTTATTTTCAAGATTTATTTGCTTCAAGTGAGAGGAGAAAAAGGAGAGAGAGAGAGAGAGAGAGAGAGAGAGAGAGAGAGAGAGAGAGATGGATATGGCCCTAAAAAGAGATAGATGGAGAAAAAGAGGGGGGATAGAGAGAGAGGGAGAGAAAATGAGAGAGAAAGAGAGATATGGAAATGGGCCTGCAAATGCCCTAAAATTGCGTCATTACTAAAAATACCAATAATAAAAAAGTTGAGGAGTTCTAGCTATGAATAAGTATGTGTTGAGATTTATCCTCAACTCATCTCATTTTGATTTCCTTTGACATAGAGATTTGAGGTTCCTTTATAGAATGTTTAGCATACAACATTTATTTGCTCATTCATTCTTTGAGTTCTCTTCATCTTGAGTTTTGCATTCTTCTTTGTGTTTGTAATACCCATTGAGTTTCTACATCCCCTTTCTGCATCCCCACTACGTTTATTCATACCATGTTCTTGCAATACTATATAATAACACTTCATGACAAAAAAAAATTAGTAGTTGTTCATAGCTCATTCCACTACTTTGACGAGAGCTATTGATTCCATTTCTTATTTATTTTTGAGGTAGAATTTAGGGGCTATTCCTTTTCTTGCCATAAAATGGATTTTTGTATATTACAAGAGATAAGGGGCTTTTGTGATGGGGGGCTAAAACTCACACATGTTGCATATGCAAACAATATCCTTGGTGTCACATATGCAACACAATTTTGTGCTGTGATACATACTGATTGATGCTTATATGACATACTTCATAATGGAGATACATATATCAATAAACTTGAAATTTCCACTTATGTGATGCTTGAAACATTGCACCACCTAAGCAATGGCATCACTTAAAAAGTTGTTATTGTTGTGAATTACTTCTTCTCACGTCATCCTTCATCTTCTTCTTGTTCTTTGTTGATCACAAAGTGCCTAGAGTGAGGAATGAGCTAAAATTGAAGGTGTGTTGAAATTGAAAGTGATGGGCAAGTTGAGGTTGAAAGTGAAGGTAAAATCTTCTCAAATCCTAGATATTTAAAATGGGACTTTGATTTTCTCTAAGGTGTCAAGCTTTTATGTATTTGTGACTACCACTGAAAATGAGAATGTTGAGGATGAAGTTGGGTAAGAGTAGTTTTATGATCATGTGCCTACACCTTTCCTTTTGATTTGATTGGTAGTATTTCTTTTTATCTAAGTGGTAGTATTCCTTTTAATCTAGGAGGAATTATTGATGAGCCACATGCTGACACTAATTGTTCCATGTCCATGGATGCTTGGATAGGTTCTAAGAGTCATAATACACTTCATATGAAGGGTAATATTCATGAAAAGAATGTGTTTATTTGAGAGACAATCATGGAAATACTCACATTTTTGTGAATAAGTTGGTTGTAGAAAGATTGAGTTATCTTCCCACTAATTTACAATAGCACCTAAGAGTTCAAGTAGCAAATGATGAAGAAAAAATCATCACTCAAATATGCCCACAAATTTCTTTATGGTTGGCTAAAATTTAGGAAGCAAAAGTAAATCTGGTTACTTTGGGAACGGGGCCCATAGATGTTGTACTCAAATGTGATTGGTTGATGTCCTTAGGAAACATTACTGTGGATTTCTCATAGTTATATATGGAGTTTATCTTTGATAGATAGCCTATCCATTTGTAGGAAATCTCTAGTAACTCCGGTTTTCAAATTATCATCATTCAACAACTCAAGGAGTACAAAAGGTACTCACACTTTTTTGTCTTATAGCTTAATAAAAAGATTGAAGATCAATCCAAAAATTCTATAGATCATCCACATTTGAAAGCTCTTCTTGAGGAGTACATGGATTTATTTAAAGTACCTACTTCATTAACTCTTAAGAGAGTAGTAGATCACCCTATCGATTCAAAGCCAAACTCAAAGCCAGTCACCCTATAGATTATCTAAGTGTGAGCATGAAGAAGTATCCAAGTAATTCAAGGAACTTTTAGAGATGGGGCTCATTGAATCTAGTGCATCTCTGGTCGTGTTAATGAGGAAGAGAGATGGATAATCAGGACGTATATTGACTACATGGATCTAAACAAGATCATAATGAAGAACATGTATCTAATACCTAGAGTTGATGATTTTCTTGATGAGCTCAAGGAGGCTAGATTCTTTACCAAGATTTATTTAAGGTAAGGGTATCATCAAATCCATATGCGAGAGGGCAATTCAATTAAGACTACATTTAGGATTGATCATGGGCTATACTATTTTCTAGTGATCCCATTTGTGCTTACTAATACTCCAACTACCTTTGAGAGTTTGATGAACAAGATTTTATAGCCTTTCCTCTTTTGGTTTGTCCTAGTATTCTTTATCATGACATGTTGATTTACAACAACAATCTATAGGACCATTTATCACATATAACAAAGGTTTTTGATGTATTGAGACATTGCAATCTCTTTGCTAAGGAGAGAAAGTGCTCTTTCGTGCAGACTAAGGTGAAGTACTTGGGCCATATTGTTAGTGAAAAAGGGATACAAACTGACCCTAAGAAAATGAAATGTGTTAAAAATTGGCCAGTACCTACTACCATTACTTTACTTAGAGGGTTTCTTATTCTATCATCATTTTGTCACCAATTCATTAAGCATTATGCAGCTATTGTAGCTCCTTTGACAAACAAATTGAAAAAGGAAGCTTTCTCTTAGGATGCACTAATTGCAAATATTAGCTTCAACAAGTTAAAGGAACTCCTTACTTTTTCTCCTATTCTAGTATGTCCAGATTTTTTGAAAGAGTTTACTATACAGTGTGATGCTAGTGGCCATAGCATATGGGTTGTTTTGTTATACATGAGCATTGAGCTCTTGCCTTTGAAAGTCAGAAGCTTACAAATAAGGAAATGGCTATGAATGTCTGTGATAAAGATGTCAAGATTGTGGGAGAGAAGGAAGGAGTCTCACGTGTAGCTTTCTCACTTGCACAATGGGGGAATACACACAAAGGTGGAGGCTAAAAACAGTTTTCCTCTTCTTAGTTGTGTAAGCCAAAAAGAACACTAGTACAAAGAAATAGAAGAACCCTATATATGGGTCTCAAACCAAACTCAACTAACTAAGGTGGCATACTAACTGAGCCACGAACTAGAGTAGATAAGGATAGCTGTCATCTAGCTATTATTCATGGGCGGTGTACCAATCACATCTGCAGCTAACAAGTCGGTGACATAAATGCACAATGGTCACTCTGGCATATCACGAGTGGAGCTCGATATCTCAACACTCCCCCTCGAGCTCAATCCCAATTCATGCACACAAAGTAGGTCTCTGAACTTGCGCAGCTTCTCTGCACCCAATGCCTTCGTGAATATGTCAACTACTTGATCCTCTGTGCTGACATAAACTAGATCAATAAGACCTAGTAAAACCCTCTCCCACACATGGTGATAATGCACCTCTATTGCCAGGAGGCATATTCCACGGTGGATTCCGTGAGGTTTTACGGTGGATTCCGTAAACTTAGATGACCGGGGCTCATACACAAAGAGGATTCTTTGTGTGAGAAGTTGAAGGGGACGCCTGTCCTTTTCAGGCGTTTCATTAATTTAGTGTGTACATGGGTGATTCCATAGCGGGTGATTCCGCAAAATGCATATTAAATTAATAAGTTTATGAGTTTAGAGTGCGCACTCGTAATAAATCAAGGTTAGGATTGATGCCAGGAGGCATATTCCACGGTGGATTCCGTGAGGTTTTACGGTGGATTCCGTAATGGGTGATTCCATAGCGGGTGATTCCGCAAAATACATATTTAATTAATAAACGTTTATGAGTTTAGAGTGCACACTCGTAATAAATTAAGGTTAGGATTTATTTCTAACCAGTTGATTTATTTATGTAGCTGAAGACTGCTAGGTATTCACTTTTGTCGGATTAATTGTATTATTTTACTAACGATTGTGAATGCTTCAGTTGATGTGTAGAGATAGCAGCAGTGGCGGAGGAAAGCATTGGAGTCTAGCGAGTATTCGACCTTTGGATTATATTTTGATAGGCGCCACGCCTATATTTTGTTTTGTCTATTGAGGCATTGATTATTGATTATTATTTTGTATGCGCCTATGCGCACGGATATGTTATTTCTATTTGGACATTGTGTTGGGCGTGCCAGATTCCATGGGCACCGTCCATTAGCTTTATATCCTATTTTTGTAGAAAGCAAACTCAAAAGCTAATAGCTTGTCATATTTTTGTAAATTGGGCTATTATTGAGCATGAAGATGGAAATATACATAAAATACATGCTTTGTGAAGTGCTCACACAAGGCATGGGGGAGATTGAACCCAATTGGTCTCTTGCTTCTTGTCGTTCATGCTTTTACATTGTTTTTTGTGCAAAAAAGTAGAGTTCATTGTTCTTGGGGACCTTCCGGGATTCACTACGTGAGCATACTACGACCGATCTGCGCACCAACCTCAATGTGCTTTGTTCTAGCATGATAGACTGGGTTATTTTCCAAGTGTATACTGCTCATGTTGTCACAATAAATGACAACTGGCCCATCTGTAGGTTGATGCATATCATAAAGTAGCTTATGCAACCAAGCTACCTCACATGCAGCCATTGTTGCACCCCTGTACTCAGCCTCTGTGCTCAACAAGGCAACTGTAGGCTGTTTCTTGCTGCTCCAAGTGAGTGCAGCACTCCCAAAAGAGAACACATATCCACTGGTAGATCGTCTATCAGAAATACTATCAGCCCAATCAGCATCAGTGTATCCATGCAACTGAATCTGAACCCCAGTCTCATAAAATAGTCCATACTCCAATGTGGAGTTCACATACCTGAGTATGCATCTAGCCGCATCCAAATGCAGTTCCCTTGGAGCCTACATAAACTGACTTACCAATCCAACAGCATAGCTCAAATCTGGCCTGGTAATAGTCATATAAATCAAACTTTCTACTATGTGTCTATACATAGTAGGGTCTTCCAGAAGCTCACCTGCATCTGCGCTCAGCTGAACATTCTGCTCCAAAGGATTTGAAATAGGCTTACAGCCTGTCATCCCATATTTGGACAGCATGTCCAATCCATACTGCCTCTGCAAGAGCCGTATCCCACTTGGCGATCTAATCACCTCAATGCCCAAGAAATAACACAGATCTCCCAAATCCTTCATCTCAAACTTCTTAGCATTTTCACATGAAGGATATCTTCATCACTATCACCTGTGATAATCAAATCATCAACATAAATGACAAGCAACATAATAAATTTCTCTGTTTTTCTCACATAAAGTGAGAAATCTACCTTGGAAATCTGAAAGCCAATAGTGACAAGATATTGTCCTATCTTGTCAAACCATGCTCTAGGTGCTTGCTTCAGGCCATACAAGGCTTTCTTCAACCTACAAACAAACTCAGGATGAACAGTATGCACATAACCTGGTGGCTGCTCCATATAGACCTCTTCTTGAAAATCACCATGCAAGAAGGCATTCTTTACATCCATTTGATGTAAAGACCATCCCTTTGATGCAGCCATAGCAATGACTGCTCTTACTATTGCCATTCTTGCAACCGGACTGAATGTTTCTTCATAATCAATGCCATATGTTTGTCCATACCCCTTGACTACTAATCTTGCCTTGTATTTGTTCACAGAACCATCTGCATTGTGCTTCACCTTATAAACCCATTTACAACCAATTGCATTCTTATCTTTAGGCAAAGGTACCAATTCCCATGTAGCATTTGCTTCCAAGGCATCCATTTCTTCATCCATGGCTTTCTCCCATTTTTCGTTTCCCATGGCTTGGTCAAAAGAAGTGGGTTCTGGTTCTTGTATCACTTTGACTATATAGGCATAGTGAGTGGCTGTAAATCCATTATATTTCAGCCTATCCATAGGATACCTAGCTCTAGTAGACCTATCCAAAGTAGTCTCACTTCCAGATGCTCTCAAGACATCCCTGGTCTTCCTTAATCCTGGTGTAACAACAGATGGAATACCCAACTCATCATCAATGCTCTGTTCTGAGCCACTGGATTCACCATCCACATAAGAGTGACCTGCATTCACATCAAACATGGGCTGATCTACCTTCTCTTTTCCTTTTCGTGATACCTGCATACCACTATCTGCATTTCTTTGAGGAGATTCTCCTGATCTCAGTCTACCTGTCCATGGCGAAGAATGTGAACCACTGCTAGAGGACACTCCAAGTCCACTAATATCTTGTGACTGCTATTGTGAATCCTATGAAACATTACCATTTTGTGCATCTACATTATCAATCACATTTACTGGTTTATACCAGCTACTCATCTCATCAAAAGCAACATCTCTGCTCACTGTAAACTTACGAGTAGAAGGGTTATAGCATCTATACCCTTTCTACTGAGAGTAACCAATAAAGATGCACTTCTCAACTTTTGGATCCAACTTGGATCTCAACTCATCTAGCACATGAACATAGGCAATGCAACCAAAAATTTTCAAATGAGAAATATCTGGTTTCCTACCAGTATACCTCTCCTCTGGAGTCATGCCATGTATTGCTGCAGTGGGAGTCCTGCTCATTATGTAGACTGTTGTAGCAACTGCCTCAGCCCAGTAAAAATCTAGCAGGTCTTTTTCATTGAGCATGGCACGAGATACCTCTCCAATATGCCTGTTTTTTCTTTCTGCAATTCCATTTTGCTGTGGGGTATGACTACATGAATATTGCTACTTTATGCCATGCTCCTGCAAGAACCTTACAAACTCATTTGAGAGGTACTCTCCCCCTCCATTTGAGCTTAGGCCTTTTATTTGCAGGCCTGTTTCTTTTTCAACCATAGCTTTAAGAGTTTTGAAATGCCCAAAAACTTCACTTTTCTTTTTCATAAAATACACCCAAACTTTTCTGCTTTAGTCATCAATAAAAGTGACAAAATAATGATAGCCTTTAATAGATGTAGCTTTAGTAGTCCATACATCAGAGTGGATTAATTCCAATGGCTTCTTACTCTCTTGAACATGTCTAGGAAATAGTTTCCTTGCCTGTTTTCCAAATTGACAGGCTTCACATACCTTATGCATTTCTACACCCTTGAATTTAGGCAATCTTGCAACAATATTTTGGGCCTGCATTGATTTAAGTCACTTTACATTAACATGATCAATACATTTATGCCAGATATCAATATCTGCAACTAAACCGGTCCCATGTGCAAATATTGCTGCACTCAATTCAGGCATGTCTGCATGTAACGTAAACATTCTGCCCTTCTTCTTTCCTTTCGCTATCAAGCAACCTTTATTTTTCATATCCTCAACAAAGCATCCATGAGGATTAAATCTGACCTGCAAGCCCTGCTCAGCCATTTGACCAATAGAAACCAGATTCTTGGTGATATTCGGGACATGAAATACATCTGACAGGTATTTCTTTTTTCCATCCTGCATAGACAAAGGAAATTTTTCAATCTGCACAATAGGATGTGCAGTATCATCACTAGTCTCCACAAATCCTAATTTTTCCATTTTCCTTGCATCCTGCATCCATTCTGCATGACCTGTCATGTGGTTTGACACACCTGAGTCAACATACCACACCATTGCTTTCTTCTGCACTTGTTACAGAATTGTTCATGTGTTGCACCATAAACAAATGCTCATTTTTATCATCACCCTGTCTACTAGAAGATGCATAATTCCCTTGTTGCAATTTTCCATTCATGATGTCATTCTGCTTTTTATAGCAATCTTTAGCCATATGATCCATTTTACCATAGTAGTAGCATTGAAAATTGTTGTTTGCATTTTGGCCTCTTTGCCATCCACCACGACCTCTTTGGCTCCACCTGCCTCTAGAGTTACCATATCCTCCTCCATAGGACTGGTTTTCTTGAGTTTGCTACATATTCTGATTTCTACCATGGCCTCCAGATAGGCCTCCTCTACCTCTGCCTCTACCTCTTCTAGCATTTGAGTAGAAGACAATTTCTTTTGAAGTTCCTCCTAAAGAAGATGCACCACCATTTCTCTGCTCCTCAGAAATCAGAAGAGCAATCAACTCCTCAAAATCAGGAAATCTTTCACGGACGGAAATGGATGTTTGGAACTGTTCATAATCCTTTCCTAGACCATTCAAGGTCACAGAAACTAAATCATCATCTTCCACTGGCGACCCAATGGAAGCAAGTGCATCTGCAATCTTCTTCACCTTCATGTGGTAGTCATTGATGCTCATACTTTCTCATTGCACATTGTGCAACTCTTGCTTGAGCTACATTTTCTTGGCTTGCGTATTTGTGCTATACATTTTTGACAAAGTATCCCATGCCTCCTTTGGCATACTTGCATCCTGAATATGCACAATCATAGAGTCTGAAATACTGATAGACAGCCAGTACATAACTTTTCTGGCTCTCTCATGCCATCCTTTAAATGCCTGCATTTGCTGTTGATTGGCAACATCAGGAAGAATTGGTTCTTCTTCATTTCCTGCAAACGAATTCCCAATATCCTTTTCCCATAAGGAAATTCGTCATTCTAAACTTCCATGCTTGGAAGTTGTTCTTGTCAAGCTTTTCAGTGACAATCTGTGAAAGAGAATCAGACGCCATTACAGAACACTGCAAAAAATTCTGTCACTGCAAAAAACACAGCTTCAGCCTCACAAGGGCAAGTCTGCAAAACTGGCGAAAGTGGTATTTGACCACACAGTCACTTCCTAGTGACGATTTTGCATCAACAGGCAACAAGGATGATTCTGTAACTCCCAATGTCTCTGCGCATAAGCGTACGATGCAATTTCTACAGTAACTTTTCACCGACCTGTAGAACAGTGGTCGCACAACAAAAAACAGGGCCCTTTTCTGAGTGCGTGTGGAAAACTTCCGCCTCCAAAATAGGCCCCAAAATGGCCTCAAATCAAAAAAACAGGGTCATTTCGGGGTGTCTCAATCTGAGACAAGGCACTCTTGTACTTTCCGGCTGTGCTACCTGCAGAGACTTGCTCCCAAACTCAAAAAATGAAAGCAACACTGGTCCTCTTACCAGAACACCGTGAACTTGGTTTGCTTTCTTGAGCTCCTTACTACAAACCAGGCTCTGATACCATGTCAAGATTGTGGGAGAGAAGGAAGGAGTCTCACTTGTAGCTTTCTCACTTGCACAATGGGGGAACCAACACACAAAGGTGGAGGCTAAAAACAGTTTTCCTCTTCTTAGTTGTGTAAGCCAAAAAGAACACTAGTACAGAGAAATAGAAGAACCCTTTATATGGGTCTCAAACCAAACTCAACTAACTAAGGTGGCATACTAACTATGCCACGAACTAGAGTAGATAAGGAAAGATGTCATCTAGCTATTGTTCATGGGCGGTGTACCAACCGCATCTGCAGCTAATAAGTCGGTGACATAAATGCACAACGGTCACCTTGGCATATCACGAGTGGAGCTCGATATCTCAACAAAAGAGATATGGACTATTTTACATGTGACAATGAAGTGGCACCATTACTCATATGGTAGCTAGAGTTCAAAGTGATTATAGGGTCCTAAAGTAATTCCTCACTCAGTCCAACCTCACTTCTAAGTAGTATAAGTAGGTAGCTGCTTTGCAAAATTATGATTTTGACATCATTCATAAGAGATGAAAATACAATGTGGTAGCTAATTCTCTTTTCCGCATGTGGGCATATAACATTTCATCTATGACTAAACTATGTAGTAATTGGATTGAAATTTTGTAGGAAGCCTATCTTTTTTGGATGATGAGCTCCGCCACATTTTTCAAAAATTACAACAACGTCTCATGGAGGAAAACTCACATTATATCTGAAAAATTGCCTAATCTAGTTAAATGGCAAGATTGTTATTCCCTCTACTTCTTCTTTCACACCAAAAATAATAGAAGAGTTGCATTCTTCACCTTTAGTTGAGAACATTTTGGAGTTCTTAAAACTTATGGACAATATCAATAAAAGCATTTATTGGAAAGGACTATGGAAAGATTTTGAGGATTTTTTAATGAAGTGTATATTGTGTCAGTAGAATAATAATAGTATTATAAGCCAAGTGGTTTGTCACAGCCAGTACCTATTCTTGAGGGTAAGTGGATGCACATTACCATGGAATTCATTATTAGTTTACCCACTATTAAAAGGGGATAGAATAGCATCTACATAGTACTGGATAGACTCACCAAGGTAGTCCACTTTATTTCAGCTACCAAGATAAAGTTCACTGCTTCATAAGTGGCTAATCAGTTTATGGAGTAGATCTTTAGATTACATGGATTACTGTAGGTGATTGTGCATGACAGGGACTCAAAGTTCATGAGGCCGTATTCGGCTTCGTGGGCACTAAATTGGAACAGATCTTTAGATTACAGGGATTACCGTGGGTGATTGTGCATGACAAGGATTCAAATTTCTTGAGTAACTTTTGGCATACAGTATTCAGCTCCATGGGCACTAAATTGGCTCCTTCTATAGCCTATCATCCATAGACTAATTGCCAAATAGAAATGGTAAATAAGTAATTGGAGACTTACCTTTGCCACTTTTGTCATGATATGTAGCATATATGGGATTCTTGGTTGCACTTGGCTAAGTTCTCCTATAATAACTCCACTCATGCTAGTATTGGAGTTTCACCCTTTGAGGCATGTATGGTTATAAGGTGCCTTTAGCCAAAGTCATTTTCAATGAGAAAGTCAATCCTTATGGAAAATAAGAATTGGAAAGAATGCAAATCCTTCTTCAGCAATGTAAGATGAATCTTAGGAAGGTCCAAGATCAAATGAAGATGTATGCAAATAAGAAGAGGCGATCCTTAGAGTTCCAAGAAGAAGAATTATTTTTGTTGAAAGTGTCCAAGTCTCATTACTCGACCTTGAAGGATGGATTCAGTAACAAGATTTCTCATAGGTTTTATGGACCCTATAGGATCTTGAAGCACATTCGAGACTTGGCCTATAGATTAGAACTACCCTTTTGCACTAAGATTCATAATGGATTCCATGTTAGTCATCACAATCCCTTTTATGATACTCTTGTGGATACAAATAATGAGCTGCCATCTATAGATAAAGAAGGTCTTATTTAGTACATCCCTCGGAGGACCATAGACCAGCATGAGAACAAGCTTCCCTCTCATTCTATCATTGAACATTTGATTATATCAAGAGATTTACTACCTGAAGAAGCTTATTGGTGGCTAGAATCTATATTAGATGATTTTCATTATCTACAGGATACATTGGTGGGCTCAAGCATAACTAAATGGAGCTCATTATGGAGTGGTTTAATAGTTGTTTGTTTTAAAATAGTTTTTATTTTTTCACATTTTCAAAATTATGCCACCTATATAAGTTATGGTAGATTTTGTTTAGTAGGGTCTCTTTTAACAGTAAGCTATACTCTCAATTTTGGGTTTACTTTTTGAAGACTTAAAGGCTTGAAACTCTTTTCAAGACATCAAGATCATGTATACAACTAAGACTTACCTTCATGTCTTCATTTTAGTCAATATATCTTTAATATTTCATTCATTTCCATACGTTATATAGCTGTGAAAACAAAGTAATACTCTATTTCATCCATCCTTTCCAACTTTTGTAAGTATTCTTTTGTGTGCAAAAACCTTTGGGAAGTGATGGATTTTAAGAAGCTAAAAAGAATATATATTTTTGTATGGAGCTATTAATAATACATTGTCACACCGACATAGGTATAAGAGGGGTGAGACGTGTAAATTTTCACATCTTTTGAACATTATTACATTTATTATCTTACCTCACCTTCTTCTTCATAGTTTCTATGGCTTCTCTCTCTTCTTTCCTAACTTTCTAATATTTATCTATCCTCTACTCTTCTTTCTCTCAACTCTTAGTTCTGTTGATAGTCAATCTATCTTTCACTCAATCAGATTTCTAATAGCTATTCTTGAGCTCTTTGTTTATCATCTATTTGGATCGCCATCTAAGCTTTCCAATGGAAGTACACGAGTAGATAGAGCCAAGCCCAAGGGACTCTGAGGAGTGAAGAGTATATGAGAGCTAAGAGCTTCTATATTGAAGAGAAGAAATATCGTTTTCTCCATCAGGTAGCGATGCTAACACATTAAGTGGTATTGCTACTATACCAACAATTCCAACATTAAGGATTAGTCCACTAACCTTCACTAAAGGCAAGTAAGATGGTACAAACTACACTTTGTGGAAGTTGAAAATCATAACTATCCTTGATTCTTATAAGCTTCTATAGACAATGTTGGGGACTGACCTAGAATCACAACCTATCCCCAACCCATTAAATTCGAGTGCTACGATTCCTCCAACTCCCAATATTTTTTCAACCTTGGAAATGAAGGAACATAGATGCATTGTGCACCTTAGTTGAAGCTATTCTAATCATGTTTTGACCTTCATGCAGTATACAACCAAGGAATCAAAGGCTTAGAATATACTAATGAGTCACTACAAAATATGAAATCAAATAAGGATCCAAAACTTGGAGAATCAAATAATATCAAAGAATTTTGCTGAAGGAGAGATATCTGAAGCATTTATCACTTGAATCAAGAATCTATGTGTGTCAAGATGGATGATACACTCGGATATAAAAGACAAGTGAGGAGTTGGCTTGGAGATATCTTTAGATTTTTTCACCAAAGTTTGATGGATTGGTAATTTCCCTAAATACTTAGGTGAGACCCCAAGCCTTCATGTTCCAAGAATTTTATGCACTACTAATAAAGGAGAAGGCATATCTAGAAGTCCAAGAAGGTAGCAGTAGTGAAGATACTGCATTCTCCACCAATGCAAAACGAAAAGGTGGTCTCTCGACCAATAATGACAAAAAGAAGAAGGGTGGTAAGAAAAAGATTTAAGGACAGTGCTTCTACTACAAGAAGAAAGGACATGCAATTGCATGATCTTGTGTCATGAAGTTGATGAAAGTAATGGCATTATGAAGACTAAAGGAGGGAAGGAGATAGCCAATACAGTGATCATTGAGGAAGTGTGTTCCTTGGCACAAGAAATATCTACCATTGACTCATGGGTATTGGATAGTGGTGCCTCTCGTCACATGACCAATAAGAAAGGTCTATATAGTTCTATAAAGCCTCTAGAAGAATCCATCACTATGATAGATGCAAATGGTGCAAAGTTCTCTATTGAGAAAAATGTATTATTTCCTTTATTTCTATAAATGGTAAATTTAAAAATGTTTCAAATGTGCTATATATTTGAGAGATTAATAGAAATCTACTATTAGTTTTTTCTATAACTGATCATGGCCATGAGGTGAGGTTTACTAAGATAGGGGCAAAAATAATCGAAAATGCTACTAATGTTATTGGTAAAGGAAAAAGAAGGAACAACATGTATGATATAAGTGCTCTTACAGCTACCACTGCTCTGGGCACATGTAGACTTTGGCATGAAAGATTTGGTTACATTAGTTTTGGACTGTTAAAGAATAGCATATGCAAGATATGGTTGCTGACCTACCTACCCTAACTGAAATGAAGGAATCATGTGAAGTTTGTATGATTGTCAAGCAATAGAGAAAGAAATTTCCATAATAAAGCAATAATAGAGAGAAGGCTCCTCTAGAGTTGGTGCATGTTGACTTGTAAGGTAAAATATCTACACAAGCCCAAGGAGGATCTTCTTATTTTATGTTGATCGTTGATGACTATAATAGGAAGATGTGGATGTGATTCCTTCATGATAAGGATCAAGATTTTGATAAGTTTAAAGAATGGTTAAAACTTATTGAAAATAAAACAAGGCAAAGTGTGAAGAAGTTTAGAACAAATGGTGGTGGTGAGTTCAACTCAAAGGATTTTGAAGACTTTTCAAGAGTAAAGGAAGTAAATTTCAATTAACAATATCGCATACACCTTAGTAGAATGGCATAATTTGTTGAATGCCAAAATCACACTATTGTGGAAATGGCAAGGTGCATACTTAAGGGTTAGAACCAATTTTAGGCAAAAGCTACTATTAATACTACAGTCTACATTCTTAATCGGAGTTACACAAAGGCTCTTAAGGGAAAAACTCCTCATGATGCCTATTTTGGTAAGAAACTATGTATCTCACACTTTTGAACTTTTGAATATGAATGTGATGTATATATTCCAAAGGATAAAAGAAACAAGTTAAATCCAAAAATCACAAAAATGCATCTCCTTGGGTTATAGTGATGAGCAAAAGGTGGCTTACAAATTGTATGACCAAGAGGCAAGTAAGAGCATATGGAGCCGTGACGTCGTATTCTAGGAGTAATCACATACAATGGAGGAGGAGAATATAAGTTCTTTCACTTTATCATCCAGCAAAGAAGTAGTCCATTATGACTTTATTCCAAGAGTTGTCCCTACTCTCAAGAGGAGGAAGCCTCATTTTTGGATGATAAGAAAAAAGTTCACCAACCTACAATCATGCCACTTGAAAATCCATTTCCACAATGGATAAAGCAACTCTATGATCATAGTAATCCTATGCCTACCATAGTTAAGGAAAAGGAAGATAGACTAAGGATGTCTCTAAGTATAGAGGAGCAAAGAAAGGCTTCTTCTCACATAGTCAATATAGCCTTGATAGCTAAGATTATGAGAGAAGTAAATAAGCCAATAGACTTGGAAGAAGAAATTGTTGATCTAGCATGAAGAGTAGCTAGCTAAGTATCAAAAAATAATGAAGAATGATACTTGGGACCAGCCATAAAAGAGGAATACTATTGTCACCAAGTGGGTCTAGAAGGTAAAGTACAAGGCTAATGACAACTTAGAAAAGTACAAAGCTAGATTAGTTGCATAGGGATTTTGACATGTTGAAGGATTTGATTATCAAGAATCATTTGCTCCAACTACTAGAATTACCACTACTCATAAGTGGCCTCTCATAAGAAGTGGCTAGTTTACCAAATGGATGTTAAATTTGCATTCTTGAATGGACACCTCAAGAAAGAGTTGTACAAGGCTTAGACATCAAGGTTTGAGGCCCCTCTATTCTAGGTTCAAAGTTTGTAAGCTAAAGAATGTATTGTATGGGTTGAAACAAGCCTCTATAGCACAACATATAAGTTCTTTTTAGGATTGAATTTCAAAAGATGTGCCTCAAATGCTAACTTGTATGTTTACGGGAATGGTAAAAAGTCTATAGTGATTTTCCTATATGTGGATGACCTTATTATTAAATCTGGCTATGAAGATATGATCCATCAGACTCAAAAGGCTTTGAGCTTTGAGTTTAAAATAATAGACTTGGGCTTGTTGCACTATTTTTTCAGGATTGAAGTCTGGCAAGAGCCTAGCAAAATCTTCATCTCTCAAGAGAAGTAATCATGGAAAATCTTAAAAGCATTTGGCATGAGTGAGTGTAAGGAGATAGCTATACCTATGGAGGTCAATGTGAAGTTATCCATTCATGAAACATCACCACTAGTAGACATTGGAAGGTATAGGAGATTGATTAGTAGGCTCATCTACTTGTGTGACAGTAGGCCAGATATCAATTTTATTGTTGGTGTTTTGAGCAGGTTCTCAAACAAACCATGAGAAATTCGTTGGAAAGCTAGGATGCAAGTGCTGAGATACTTGAAATCAACTCTTGACTATGGTATCACATACAATTCTAGAAGTGCTCTTATGGAAAACTATGACTCAAATTGGGCAAGTGACAACGATTCCACAAGAACAGTTTATGGTGGATATTTTTTCTCTTTAGGTTTAGGAATCTTCTCTTGGATCAATAAGAAGCAACCACTTGTGGCAGTTTCTTCTACTAGAGTAGAGTACAATAGCTTTCTTTGTTGCATGTGAAGTAGTATGGTTAAGGAGGAACCAATGGCATATGGGAGTACAAGATGAATATCCAACAATGCTTAGATTTGACAATCAGAATTGCATTGCCATTGCCAAAAAATTAGTTTTTCATACAGACACCAAACACATTGAGATCCAATATCACTATGTGTATGACTTAATTAAGGATGGGTTAATAAAGCTCGTTTACTATCCAATGAAGGAGAATGGAGCACATATCTTTACTGAAGGTCTTACAAAGGATCTCCTTCTAGTTCATCTTCAAAGACTTGGCATTGGGTAATGGACCTAGTTCCACTTATAAGATTTCCTTGGTAGATTTATGAGATCATGCTCCTCCTTCTTAGTTAAGATGCCCACTATGTACAATGTTCAAGGCTTTTCCTCCTCTCCTACCAGGTTAATCTCCTTAACCTTGGTTTGATGGGTTCACTAGCTTTCACTTTTCATTTAGCCCCTATTAACACCACTATTCAATCACACTTTTTGTACTTTGTGAAGTGCTTGGGCAGGTCATGGGGTTTCTTCTCCTATTCAGCTTTTAAAAACTTTGACTATTTTCTTTTCTCCTCCCTTAGTCTTCTGCACCTCAGGTTAACTCGAAGGTTCCTCTTGGTGCATTGGGTCCCAAGTGGTCAAAGTATGTCAACTGGCTCAAAATTGTAGTCGTCATCATCACTAGAAGAGATTGTCTCCCATGGTGCTCACAACTTTGAGGCTGACTCTACTCCAAACAATGGTGTGGTGCAAGAATGAGCTAATCTCCCTTGCTCATAATCTACCACCTCGAGGCATTCTAACCAAGCTCAATCGCAATCTACCTTGGTAACTTCTTTCCTCACTCGAAATGTGTTGACCTCTCAGCATTTAGTGTCCACTATGATTTGCTCAATTACTCTTCCCTAGGTGTTATATTCTATGGTCTTTGCTTCCTCTTTGCTCTCCTCATTGATGGAACGATAGTCTTTGTACTCATTGTCAGAATCCTTATATTGGGAGGGACTATGTGTTGCTAGCAAGGTTTCTACTTTCTAGCTTTGCCACACTTGTCATGAGAGTCTAGTTATATGGAAAATTTAGGTCATGTACCTAAGTCCATAGCCACTCTCTGCTTTCTATAAGATCCTTGAGAGACTTTAAATTGGAAACTAGGTTACATGTAAGCTAACTTGATAGGTACTCAAGGATTTTGTAGAGTTCTAATTTGTTGGCTGTGATAGGATAAGTGATTGGTGTTGCTTGACCCATGGAACTCCCAGTCATCATGCAGAAGGGTACCATGGGCAGGTTAGAAGTGAGGGAAATCTTAGGTTTTCTAGTTGATTCTACAACTTACCTGGATCCACCCTCATCGTTAGAGAATGGGAGATCATTGGTTGCCAATATGTGCTTCCAGCCTCACTCATCCTTAGGGAAGGGAATGCACCTTATTAGAGGTGCATAATTTCTTCTAGACCTCGAGTCACCCTTTAGAAGGGAAAAGATGGCATCTAAGTCCACTAGCGAGGTTTTCCATGTGTCCATCTCTACCCGCACTACTTTTGACCTATTACCTAAGAATATCAAGCCATTACCCTAGTCCTCTATTACTCTCACATTTCTCATCCAAGGTCTGTGAAGCTTGATATCATAATCCACTCCCTTCATAACTATGAGGTTCACTAAGAATTTGATTCTCTTTATCTTAAGTGGCTAGTCATTTAGGACTTTGAAGGGTCTAATCTTCATTCCGTTAGCTAGTCTGACATTAAACCTAGCGGTCTCCTTAGGAGGGTTGCCCCAAGCCTACAAGAATACATGACTAAGTATTCTAGCCTGTGCTCCCATATCTACTATCTCCTTTCATGTAGTATCCCCTAAGGCAACTAGAGGTAAGAGTATGTCCATCTCAGTTCCCATTTACTTGTGGGGATATAGATATTGGATTGAATGTTAAGCCTAGTATGTGTGTCATGACATCATGATCTAGAAGGTCTTGCCGCGCATGGTCATTATTGTGTTCTACCCATCACCTCAATTCTTGCCAAAGTGTAGAATTTTGCCTCAGGAAGGAGTTGTTATTAGTGAGGTTAGAAATTTTCCATCTATCTTTTCCTCCTCAGCTCCATGGGCTTCGTGCCAATGCTCGTGAGGTAGTTATTCACTCACGGCCCCCTCATCATGTCCATATAGTCAGTCACATGGTGGTTTGTCTCTCCTGTCCTCAGATATGTGGGAGTGACTAGTGGGCTCAAGGTTAAGAGTTTGTTAATCTCATCCTCAATGATAGGTTGAACATCTTGAAGATGATCTTGTACTTCTTTTATCCACTCCTTGACCTTATATGTATCCCTCAACTATTAGTTGGGGTCAGGGTACTAATCCAACCTTAGTCCTTCCCTTCTCTCTCGTCTTAGGAGAGTAGATGTCTCTTCTTCGATATCCGTGACCTTGTTTTCCTTGGTGAATTTGGTCTCACTCTCGGTTTTGAGCATTATTTTTACCTCAGTTCTCTTTTCCTCCATTGTCAACTATTCTTCCCTATAATGGATGCATCCAAGTTACTAGGTCTAGGTAATGAGATACGAGTCTACTTTGTTTAAACATGTATCATGACATTAAGGAAAATAGGTGTGGCATCAGTGGTGGACACAAATGAGTTCAAGGGAAACAAATGGTACAATTGCTGAGCTAGTGGAGGGGTTTTTCCTAGGGCAATCGATAAACAAATGTGTGGCTCTATATTCAAGGCACCTCAAGTCAACCTTCTCTCTATCTGCATTCTCCTTTTCAAGGTAACAAGACAAGATATGCCCTAGATGGCCCCAACTATGGTAGAGACTACTCTCTTATTGGATTGCTCAGCCACACAGGAATTCTCTTATAGAGACTCCTCACGTATGTGACGTGATCTCGTATGCCCACTTTATCTTTTTGGCTAACATTCATCAGCTTAACAATGAGGTTGTCAGAGTATCTTGCCTCTAAGAATCTCTTGATGAAGAGATGCTTTACATGGGTGAAGTCATGACATTCCGCATTGTCTAGATTGGTGAACCAAGTCTATCCCTTGTCTCCCAAGGAAAGACCGAATGCTTGTCCTTGTTAAGTGGGGTCTATGGCATTATTAGTGTCACAAAATTGCTCAATTTACTAGAGGAAGATGTAGGGGTCATTGCTGGCCTAGTATTTATCAAGATGCTTTGAAACTATGGGTGTTTTCATTTGGCTCCTTGCATTTGGGATGACTTTCAACCCAACTAGCAATGATGTTGCCAAGGTTTTCCCATTGTGCTCAGTTCTAGTATTGTCCAATAATCTTTTTGTGAGTAGCTCACTTACTATAAGGTTGGCTTCCAAGGTCTCTCCTTCCATAGTAGTTTTCTTCTGACCCACTAATGCGTCCATGAGGTTAACTAAGCTAGCTAGAGATGTATTTCTAATCTTGATAAGCCTTTCTTTCTCTCGACAATGTGATGGTTCTGTCCCCTCTATGTCTTTGTTCATGGTTTTTTGGGTCCCTTATCCAATTCTTGGGGTTGTACTCCTAGTGGTGGATTTTTTAAAGCTTAATTTCCTTTAGTATGTTCCTTGTTAACCCAACAATTTCAACAATTTACAAATGTGCATCTCGATGTGCGCTATGCAAAATCAAGCTTCACAGCTTTCACATGTGCTTAAATGCCTACACTACCAAGTGTGACCTTTGATGAAGTCAATTGTGTCAATCCATTTCCTATTCTCAATGCTTTTGGAGTGGTTTTGACTACTCCTAGAATGGTTGGAATTGGGTTCTCTACGGGTCCTGATAGGTGGTCTATTGGGCATCTAGCCAAGGGAGTGAATTTGGGTCTCTACTTAGCTAGCAGTGGCCACAATGGTCAAATCTTTTGGTTCCCTATGGAATGCTAGGTTAAGGTTCTTTTTTTTAGTGTAGACAATTATATGGTTTAATTTATAGGCTCGGGTTATTGGTCAGTTGGGAATAGGCCCTCAAGCCCCTAAAGGTAAAAAATAAGTCAAAATAGAGTTCTAGACATTTGGTTTGATCCCAAACTTAGTTGTCCAAGTCATTGGTTTGGTCGTCCAAGTGGATTTCTTAAAGGATTCAACCATCCAAGTGGTCTGACTTGGACAAGGGGTGCTTTTCTAAGTGTCCAAGTGGCCATCTGAGACCTTGAGTTTGGTTATCCTAGGCCAAATGGATTGGTTAGTCTGGCTCGGATGTCCAAGAAGTCACTCAAGTGAATTGGACGTCCAAGCTAGGTTACAACTTAGTCATTCAAGGTGGCCTATTGTCGCCACCCTAGTAGCACCGGAAAACTTGTCAAATGACAAAAATGCTCTATTTAATGACTTAGTGCCACTATTTAAATCGGCCAAGATTGTAGATTAATGTAACAATCAACAATAAGAATTCAAAGCATACCTAGAAGAGCTGGAAGCGTGAAAGACAAGAATCATTGGTGTAATAGTCTATGGACTTATCACTCCATGTCTCTCTCTCAATCTCACTGAATGTAAATGAGCTCTCTCTCCCCCCCTTTTTCAACTTTTGTTTTCTCTCCTTCTCACACTCTTTTTTATTCCTAGACATGAAAAATATATTTCCTTTCTTCCCCTATTTCCCTATTTCTTGGTTATCCAAAGAGCTATCTTTCCTTTTTTTTCCTTATTTCCCAAACCTTAATGTCTCAAGTTTGATCAAAATATACAAGTCCTACTCTAACTAGTGCTTAGAAAGCTTCCTTAACCTAAACTAATCTACAAAAGAAATCAAATAGCCTCCAACTCCCTTGCTTCCTACTTGAAAACAAGTGTTGTTTTGGAGTTGAACTCCTACTTTGTCACTCAATTTAGAGCATGCAAGCACTCAAAGCTTGAATGTATTGGTCCTAGAAATGGAACCAAAATGCAAAGTGCCCATATCTTGTGTTGAAGGCTGTCTTGGGGATATCTTCTTCCTTGATCCTTATTTGATAGTAACCCGACCTGAGATCAATTTTGGAGAAGATCTTCGCACCCTAAAGACAATCAAGAAGCTCATCTATTCTAGGAATAGGGTACTTGTTTTTGATAGTTGATTGATTCAACCCTCTGTAATCAATACATAGTCGAAGTGTTCCATCTTTCTTTTTCTAGAATAGTACTAGAGCTCCCCATGGTGAACTGCTAGGACGGATGGATCCCTGATCTGGCAGTTGCTTGAGTTGTTCCTTCAGTTCAATTGCTTCTGGTATGGACATTCTATAAGGTCTCTTTGCAATTGGTGCAGCTCCTGGTACTAGCTTAATCTCATGATCCACTTCTCTTTGAGGCGGGAGTTCTGTCAACTCTTCAGGAAATATGTCAGTGTATTCCTTTAGTTAAGAAGGTCCTTCACTAGAATCTTGCTTCTAATCTAACTTGTTGAGCTTAATTAAGTAGACAAGTAGTCCCTTTCTGACTCCCTTTATAATCCGAGATGCCTTGGCCAATTGAATTTTTGGGCTTCCAGCCTCTCCTTGAGTTGTGACTAATTCCCGTTCAGAGTTTTGAAAGGAAACTTTGCCCTTTCCACAATGAATGTGGGCATCATTAGGTTTAAGCCAATCCATTTCGAGTAGACACTCATGGATACCTAGGCTCATGACTCTGAATTTGACCGAAGTCATCTTCCTCCCAGAAAGAATTCCACCTTAGCAGTTTGCTTGGTACAAGTAACCTCATGACCATTTGTCAATTCCACAAGAAAGATAGGTGCTTCTACTGTGGCTATTCCTAATCTTTTTGCACAAGCTGGTGAGATAAAGGAATGTGTACTGCCACAATCAATCAAGGTCTTGAAACTTTTACCTTGATAGTCCGACGGTGTCTGAATCACCGAGAACTGGCGATTCGGCCCTTTCTTGTGAAGAGCGGCATGGACTATCGCCCTTTCAAATTCTGCTTCCATGGTTGGATCTTCTTCTTCTTCGCACATTTTTCTATTGGCAACGCAGGCGGTTCTCCCTACCCCTCGGGTAGCAGCTCCCTAACCATGGCCCTTTCCTTGGAAAGGTGCTTGGCGATGTCCTCCTCCAAGTTTGGGACATTGCCTCTTGAAGTGATGGGGCTCGTTGCAGTGGAAACAACGAAGGTTTTGGCCATTGCTTTGAGTAGGGACAAAGTTGTTGACGTTATTAGTCCTTGCTTTCTTTCTTTGTCCCTGATTTTGACCTTGAACTCTCTTCATTTGAGGCCTGAATGCTCCTCTGTTTGGGTCATTATAAGACCAAGTTTTGTTACCCCTTAATCTAGCCTGCACCTCCTGAATTATAGGCACGGCTCAAATGAGAGCGTCCTGAAGATCTGATGGACGCATAGATTCAAGACAGGTATTTACTGGTAGATTTAAACCAGCACAAAATTTGGACACCTGCTGTGTCATGTCTATCTGTGGCGCATACTTAAGAAGTGAGACAAATTTAGAATAGTATGTGTCAAGAGTGAGTCCCAGCTATTTTAGCTCGTAGAACTCATTCATTCTCTGTGTGCCATATGTAGGTGGTAAGTATCTTCCCTGCACGGATTTCTTTAGCTTCTCCCAGGTAATGGATCCTTCCACGATCCCTTGATCCCTACACCATTGCTTCCACCAAAGCCTGGCCTCGCTGGTGAGCCTCAACTTGGCGAGCATAGCCTGATTGGCGAGTGCAATACCGACTGCTTCGAAGTAATCCTCCATGGATTCAATCCAAATTTCAGCATCTGCTTGGACGGACCTATCTCTCCCGTCAAATTCAAGCGGCTTAATCTGCTTGAGAAGAAACTTCTTCTCTTGGATTACAACAGTACTTGATTTAGGAGGCGAACTGGGATTCTATACCTAGGGTTGTGCCTGGATAAAGGATTCTTAACGTTATTAATCGATAATCGTTACGATTTATATTTCATTTCGATTTTAGCTATCAAAATCAAGTAATCTAACCACTTAACTTCTTATCAATTTTTATGCACAGACATTTGATAAAAAGAAGTCTTATTGTATTTATATGGGCATAGCCCTTTTGGAATACAACATTTCTTGCGATGATAAGCCAACTGTTACATTTAGTTTGGGAAGAGTAATGTTGTGTTACATTTATCTACAGGAACTGTATAATAGTATGGTTTGGGTCATGGATCTTCAGGAATCAGTAAGTCATTGGAAGTTCAGGGTATCCTTTCCTTTGGAACCCATTCCTCTCATGGCGCCCCAATACTTTAATCCTGTCGGCGAGGATTACACGAGTCACTTCCTCATATACATATGAGTTTAGTTCGACCCTCCGACCTCAAATATGTAAAGTTGAATTTACGTGAGCTTCCACAAAAATGAACAACTTCACTACTTTTAGGTCTTCCAAGCACTTGATCCTTTTTAGGTTGGTTTGTAGGTATGCAAACCGGTGGGCAGCTATATAGTAGATTCCTGAGGCACCCGTCCATCTTCGTTCCATGTACAAAGGTGATGGATTATAGATACGCTCTAGGATGTTCATCATCTCAACCCTTTGTCGATAATACGGGGAATGCATTGCAGTCATAAACATGACTCGAAATACTAAGATCCTATTCCATGCTTCATAGTTCTGCAAGACAGCATTGAAAGTAAGGAAATGTTTGGGCAGCAACATTTGCTTTACTTTATATTATTAAGATTTCATAAAAACAATTCCATTGTTGGTTTGATCTCATACCAACTATAACGTGTCCATCTGTTATCTTCAGGACACCTCTTAGCAGTCCATCGAAAAGGATGTCTAGAAAGCTCCGCCCGGCACTCCCATGGAATGTCACGGGGTTCGCAATCTAGGAATTTCCGTGTCTGCCATGTAGCGGAAGTATCCCGGCCGTTCCCACTTAGGACTGACCTGAATTAGGGTTTTCCCTATTGGTCATTTCCTAACGGCAACTAGTGTCGAACCCGAGCGAACTACTTTACGCAGAAACACCAGGTCAGAAACGGATTCACGCTGCACTTGGTTCAAGGAGAATGGGAAACGAGAGGGATGCGAAGCTCAGCTTCTCTACCATAAAGCGTAGTCCCATTCCGTTCCCCTAAAACAACATAAATTGGGATCGGTTATAACTCTAGGTCAACGCTCTTGTAGTTCGTGTTCTTTGAATTATCTTCCCGCTGTCTATCTTGATTCAGAAAAGTTCCCAGCCAACCGGGACCACCCATCTGTAGGACGGACCTATGGCCACATCCACCGCACTTTCCTCAGGTTGTTTTAATTATTTAATTACCTAACACATTTAGTTGGACATGTATCAATCAGCTTTCTTAATTAGCTCGTTAGACACTAGTTCCTTCACGTAATCATAGCACTTGACATAGAAAAGCAATGTCAAACAAGTTCCTTTTTAACATGTTATCATATTTATCTTTGAAATACATAAAGTCCAACCCATAGGCTTATCCACAATCCACCCGAAGGCTATCCAGCAATCCACAAGGATTACAAATCCAAGATTCTGCTCGTAGACTAGTATGCGGGCCTTGAGATCCAATCTCGAGTCATGTTAGCCTCTTGTACAGGGCCCGAAAGGCAAGGGATTTACGGCTAGAGCCCCCCCTCATAGACTAGTATGCGGGCCTCGAGATCCAATCTCGAGTCACGTTAGCCTCTTGTGAAAGGCTCGAAAGGCAAGGGATTTACGGCTAGAGCCCCCTGCCACCCAAGCGTCCTCCTGCTCCAAATAGCGCTCAATGGAGAGACCTCTCGTGATGGGTTTGGTCCGCCTTCCCGGCGTGGTTAACAACCCCCTTGGTTAGGGTCAAGCAGGCAGTCGGGGGTAACTGAAGCTACCTCTCCCTTCAGGCCTTCAACGTGAAGCATTAGATATCCATTTATCCTTTAATTCTTTGATCAAACAAGGCAAAACAGTGCTCTTAAATCTGTAACAAGCACAATCATTTCCATTGGTCGTTATTATTGGCCAACTGCTAAGGAGCGAATCCTTCTTTTTGAATGCATTCAGCACTCGATCCGGGATCAATTGCGGCATGGCAAGTTCCCCTATATCCCGAGTTAGAGCCGTACCCTATTAACCCGACTTGATCAATACCTTAAGTTCATATGTTATTCCAATTTATCGGTTGGTCTTTTGCTTCCAAGAAATTATCTTTACTCAAGAAAGATACTATATTAGGACGATTATTCATCATCTTGCAAGATAACTTGCGTAAGAATCTGCCAATCTCATTCCAAGGAATTGGCCATTCCCTTGTGATCAAATCACAAGATCATGCGACTCTACCACTTGTTGCACAAGTGTCGCATCAACTATGGGATTATTTACCCATCGAATGGAGTCACGAAATAGTCTGTTCTTGATGGCATTAGGCCGACTTGTCAGTCCTAGGGTTTCGAGTTTCATCATTTTAGCGAGAGATTCTTAGGAAAACCCTATATCACTTCTCGCAAGTAGGTCCTACTATCCCTACATTCCGTGAATATGGGCAAGTATTTAGGGTTTAGGAGTATCAGTTTTTGACAATACATGCGACTAGGTAAATGTCTCCACTGGGCTAACCCTCGTCAGTTCCTTAGGATACGTAGCATTGAATTAACTCTTTTCTAAACGAGTACTTCGTGGTTTTTAGGTGTTTAGGTTTATGCCAATTTAACCTATCTATTCTTGAAGATAATTACGCTATCATTTCCATAACCACATGACTTATTATCTATGCGTAAGTTGATTTTCAAATCCTAACTTTCCGGTTTAAGATCAGGCATAGGTTAGGTTGTAGCCTAATTCCAATTAATCATCTATACCTTACGAACAAGATTCATGCTAAAAAATGCAACCTTTTCTAATAATTATACAATTTAAAAATGATATTTATACCAATTGACTAGAGTTATTCAACTTAAGAATCATTTCATGCCTTACACTTTCCCATGATGACTCATTGCGAAGAAGATATGGCCTAATAATGCGGCATGCAATTTATACTTCCATGCTTAAACGGAATGCATGATCTTAATTCCGTTTTGTAAATATGGACAATAATCTAAGTTCAGTTCATTGAAATGCACAAAAACTACTTGCTAGGAACACATATCAATCTTCTGCTCACTTTATTTTGTTCATTTTATTAAAAATACTAATGACTGAATTCCTCCGTCGTGAGCTGATTTTTCTAAAGCTTTTAAGACAAAAAATGCATCCTATTTCCAAAAATTATCTACGCCCAATTGAATTATAACGACGTAAAATAAAAATTAGGAAGAAAAACCTGGACTTGTGATGAGATGTCCACGTGGATGCTAGGAGACGATCCTCCTGCAACAGCTGTCCCTTGTGCTTTCTTAGGAGCCATTGCGAATTTAGCCTTTTCACCTTGGGGGCGGAGTTACGATCTTGTCCGTCTCCTTCGTACACGAACATCGGGAAGGGATTTAGGTGGAATTCACACGAGATTGGGTGGAAGAATCCCGAAGGCCAGGGATTATAAGAACGATGATAGAGCTTTTAGGAGAAGGATTTAAGAGCTTTGGATATAGGGGATTGTGTGTGGGGAGAAAAAGGGCTAGAAGAGCCCTAGGAGGGGATCTCGTGTGTGGGTGGAAAAAAGGCTTAAAAGAGACACATGAAGACCCTTCAAGTCAAATTTGAGGGGAAAAGTTCTTTACCGCACCCACATCATCAAGGGCCTACAAGGGTAATTTATGGAGGGGGAAAGTGTAACATAAAGGCTTATGAAGGCCCTTCAAGTCAAATGTCGGGGGGAAAAAGGGTCTTATGGATCACGTGAGGGCCCTTCAATGGCAAAAAAGGGGGGAGAATAGGGGCCTAAGGGAGCCCTTAGGAGGGAATTTTGAGAGGGTATGAAAAAGGGCTTAAGGGTCATATGAAGGCCCTTTAAGGTAAAACTTTTTTGGGGGGGGGGGGGGGGGGGAAAGGTGTAACATAAAGGCTTATGAAGGCCCTTCAAGTCAAATGTCGGAGGGGAAAAAGGGGCTTATGGATCACGTGAGGGCCCTTCAATGGCAAATAAGGGGGGGAAAAGGGGCCTAAGGGAGCCCTTAGGAGGGAATTTTGAGAGGGTGGGAAAAAGGGCTTAAGGGTCATATGAAGGCCCTTTAAGGTAAAAAAAATTTTGGGGGGGAAAGGGGGCTTATAGAGCCCCCCCTTAGAAGCTTTGGAAGCTTCTAGAAGAGCCACGTGGGGGTGGAGATGACTCCCCAGGTGGCGTCACGATGGTCCAGGAGGTGGCTGTGGCGGACTGCTGCGACAGTCCTGAGCAGCCGCTGGCATGTCCGTTTCCCCAACGGCAGTAGGGCTTGGCTCCTCCCTTCCTACCTCACGGCCGCCAGCAGCACAGTAACTCCTCTCTTCTCTCCCCTACGCAATCAGGCGGCATCTCATGGTAGCGCGCTCTCCCATTGTCCGACCATCCCCGATTTAAATAGGGGAGGGAGGATTCCCTGCGTGGCTTCACGGATGCACCCATAGCCTTAGCAAGCTCCAGCAAGGAGCTTGCTTATACATGCTATTCCCCTCCCCTCTAGCACGACTGTTGACTGGGGATAAGGGGAATAAAAAATTTTGCCATTATCCAAATCAACAATTATCCTTACTACTTATAGAGGGGGTTCACGCGTGCTATTGGAAGTTCGGGATGTTACATCTCCTTCTTCATCTCCCACTTTTGGAGTGCTGTTAACTACCTGAAAACAGAGATCGCGTGTCGTGCAATTTTGCTAATCTCTTTTTTTACATAAAATCCTCTCAAATTGGCTGAAAGCTACATGCTTTCTTTTACATGTCCTCCTAATCTAGAAGTTATCCATAGTTTTATGGATTTTTATAAGAGATAATATCTAGAATATCAAAAATTGACTAAAAACTTGTCCAAAAAAATCTAATATTTTGAACCATGGACACTAATACTAATGCCTAAAGTGGCATTGGCTCTCTAAATCTAAAAGGAATCCACACTCTAGATTTTTTTTACAGGGTGTGTGCATAGCGGTACGACACCTCTAAAGTTAAGGAAGTCAACTTGGAAAAAAGAAAGGGGACAAACCTCAACCCATGCACATAGCTGATGACTTAACTAAGAAAGATAAGGCCAATCTTATTAATCTCTTATGAGAGTATGTGGATGTATTCACTTGGTCCTTAAAAGAGCTGAAAGGAATCGATCCGAGTATTGTGACTCACAACATTCCTATGATACCCGACGTAACACCACTCAAACAAAGACTGTACACAATGAGTCCAAAGCATGCATATGCTATTAAGGAGGAAATAAACAAGATATTGAATATTAGATTCATTTATGATATTGAGCACATAGAATGGGTATCCTATAGTAATTATCTTGAAGAAGAATGGGAAGATTTGAGTATATGTGAATTATAAAAAGGTCAATGCAATGATAAAGAGACACAATTATCCATTATAGTACACCAAGCATATACTTGAGAGAGTGGTAGGAAAGGAAGTATAGAGTTTCTTGGATGGTTTTTTTGATTATAACCGAGTGTGATTCTCGGGGAAGTTACTATATGTATATCCTCTACATCACGTGCGTTCAAGGCCTATTTATAAATATCCTTATCTGTGAATTTTTTTTGAACAAAACATAACCCTTTTCTATTCAATTTGTGAATAACCCCTTTATATTACATCCTTCTATATGTAAAAAATGTATAGAAATGGTATTTTAAAAATACCTTATTTTGAACCCACATGATGCACACATATACTCATGAGTAACTTACCAGAGGTGCAATTGTATCTAGATGATAGATACAAAATGACATTTGCAATAGAATGGGATATGTTTGCCTACATAGTCATGCCATTTGGGCTGACTAATGTGCTTACTATCTTTCAACATCTTATGTGTGTTATTTTCAAGGACATGCCTAGAAAGTGGCTCGAAGTATTTGTTGATGATGTATGTGTTCATTCTAGTTGGGAGGCGCACCTAGACAAACTCCGCATAGTCTTTGCACGGTATAGGCAATATGGTCTCTCTTTGAACCCCTTAAAATGCTAGTTCTGGGTAAAGCATGGATTTATCCTAGGGCATGTGGTCTCAAAAATGGCATTACTATCAACGTTTCCAAAGTTAGAGTGATTGTCAATTTATCACTACCAACTAACTATAAGGGAGTTTACTGCTTCATCGGCCACATAGGGTACTATTGATGGTTTGTGCTAAATTACACACTCATTGCATGACCACTTTACAAGATATTGGTTGGATTTGAGTGGCTTGTGAAGTCTCAACACACTTACAGAGAATTGGAAAAGGCTCTGACAACCACACCGATTCTATGAACCCCATATTGGTCCATTACCTTCCATGTACATATTGATGCATCAAAGTTCATTGTGGGAGCATTTTTGTGCCAACCTGGAGAGCATAACTTGGATTACGTAGTGAGCTTTGCAAGTAGACAACTCATGATATAGAAATGAACTACTCAACAATTGAAAGGGAAGGGCTAGTCATGGTGTTTGTTGTTAATAAATTTAAACATTACCTTCTAGCTACACTCTTTACTTTCTTTGTTGGTCATCAAGCATTGCTTTATCTTATGAAAAAACCCTATGCAATGGGACACATTGCTCGATGGTTTCTTTTGCTATTACAATTTGACTTCTCTATGGTAGTATGCAACGACAAATAACATTACATGGCTAACCATATGCCTTGTATAACCATAGGAGAAATGGCTGGATAAGACATTGTAGATAACCTACTTGATGCACATCTGTTGTTTCGAATGTCCAATGAAAGATATTTTTTTACAACAAACCTTGCACCTTATTGAGCATAGGACATAGTCCACATCTTAGAACAAGGACTGCTCGAATGTACAATTGAGAAGGCTAGACTAAAATGTTGCATTCTGAGGATTCAACCCTATCAATTAATTGATGGTCAACTCTACTGACTAGAATTATGGGAGATTTGGGCTCAAGTTTGGGCCTTGCAAGAAATTCCACGTTAGCATAGAAAGTAGTAATTCAAAAATCAATAAAAATGGCTAAAAATTCACAAATTTCAAAATTTTGTTTCTTTTTTTCAAAAAATAACCAAATTATCCTATAGCTTTTAAAGTTGTTAATTAACTTTAATTAAAAGTTTAGAGATTAGTTCTTGGAATTAAGTGCAGAGTGCTCAAAACTTGACGGATCGTATCTGAATTGATTGGAATTAATGACATAGTCTCTTTTTATCAGAAGATGACCCAAAAGACTGTGTGAAGCCCAGAGTTGTGCTTTTGCCACATTAAGTTTGGAAGATTTCCATGTATTCTCCCTCATTTTTAAAAAATATACTTCATAAACATTGCAAAGAAGCATGGATGAAGCTAAATTAACATCACAAATAGAGATGGCTGGGGTGGAATCAACGAGGATGGCTAGGCTAGAATCAACACTACAAATGGAGATGGCAGAGGTGGAATCAACATCACAAAGAGTCTAGATCATCATCAAAGAGATACGAGATAGAGGGATATCACCTCCATGTCGAGGTTGATCATGAGTATGATCCATTAAGTAAGAAAAACAAACCCTATCTCATGTCTTCTATATCCAAAGAACTTTCTAGGTTGCAAGGAAAGAGGAATATAGATCTATGGACTAATGGGAAAATGTATCCAAGATATCCTTTACATAACTCGGTGTCTTTGTTCACGGACTTACATCCTTAGTAAGCTTAGTTGGAAATGGTTATAATGGCCTCTTAGGATACACTCAACATTTGGATGCCATTAGCAATGTACACAAGTTAGAAAGAGATTTTTTAAAGAAGGAGAATGCCTCTTTGAGGCAAACATTAGAGCAATGTAAACACAAATTACCATGGAATAAGGAGACTATTTTAGAGTTGGAGAAACAGAGAGATCAATCAAGGCTTAAATAAATAATATTACGGGTTCACAAAGGATGTAGGAAACTTCAAAATATTCAAGACATGAAGCTGCAAGAGGTGGTTTTAAGAAAAGAATACATGCACAAGTAAGCTCTTTGTTACTTTTTTCTCCATCTCATAAAGTATTTGCAAAATAATTTATGATAATTGAACATTATTTATTGTTAATACAGGGATGTTCTACTTCCCAATGAAGAAACAACTTCAAACATGGAGGCATTAATTGAACACTTTAAAATGCTTCTAAATAAGGAAGCCATCAAAGCAATCTTGAAGGATCCAAAGTGTCAAAATCTTACAAAAAAGGAGATTGAGATTTTCCTAAGAGGGAGTCAACTTAGCTCACGTGATATGCAAGCTTTGTTGGATGAGGTAGGTATATCTAGCAGGGCACACATAGCTATTTACAAATCTATTTACAAGAAGATGAAGGAATCTAAGCTACAAGGATCGATATTGTCAAACCCAACATCACTCAAAAGAATGCAAAAACAAGTGAACGATCAAGTTCTACAACTCCTAGGAGTTCCCTTTCATATCAAAGATATATATCATTTGGCACCAGGGGTAGTGATGGTTTATAACAAATACAACGATATATTTTACAACTTGGAGACCCTATAGTCATACTCTATTCAATTAGTTGAGGTGACTCCAAATGAATGTGATGGTCTCTTGAAATCTGTACTCAAGCTCAAAGAGTGTTAGATTATGAAGGATAAAAAGCTAAAACGGGTCACCATGACCCTAAAGAATAGGGCACTTGATCCAAAAATTTCAAAGCATAATCCAAAATGGCTTGGTGTCTAGTCTAAGAATAATATATTCTATCTAAGGTCCTTTGAGGTGAGCAATATATTTTAAATTGGAAGTTTATTTATGCTAATACTATTGTTGTGTCAAATGCTTATAATATGTGTGTATTCCAAGTTATGTCTAAGAATTTTGAAACCTCTCATTGGATTTTCCACAGTATAAATATATCCCAAATCATTAGTGAGCAAAGGAATGGTCTTGGACGTGGAAGGATTTGGAAGATTCAAAGTAGAGTGGCAACTAGCAAGTGATTTGAAGACCCTAAAGTGCATGTACAATGTATCAAAAGGGGCCAATTCGAAGAGCCCATGCATATATTGCATGCATACTACAAAGGAACTTGACAAAAGGAATTTGAAAAAGACACCCAGTAGGCACCTCAAAGATCCAAGTTTGAAAGTAGATTTAGATATTCCCTTGTCTTGAGCCCATATCTGCACAATGCATGGTCTATGGAGGATCATTAAGAAATTACTTTTCTTGTATGTATATTTTTCTTGGAAAATGCGACCAACATCTATGCAAGTCAAGGCAATTGCATTACTTGAGAAGGCATTATCGCACATTGATTTGCATGGTGGAAATGTGAAGATTGAAAGGGACAAGAAAATGTCAAAGTATGGTCAAGACATGCCAAAGAAACTCTCTATTGGGGGTGTGAAAGCATAGAGATTTTTATCTCTACCACCCTTAGATAATCCTAGTCAAGTAAAACATTCCACTTAAAGAATTCAATTCAATAAGTGGAAGTGCATCCACAATGCCATTGTGGACCATGCTGACAGTGGTGAAGCATGATCATGCAAGGCCAACGTTTGGAAGTCTTTAGATATAATCTTTAAGTTTTGTGATATTCACGCATGGAACTCAGATGACTACCAAGCCTTTTAAATAGCATTGGATGAATTTAAAAAGTCAAATGGTTAGTGCATGGATAGATCAACACATTATTCACTACATGGTACATTATCTTCATAATATTTGAAAAAATATAATTTCTTAATCACAAGTGTGTGAAGCACTAATCTAGCATCCTTTATTATAATTTGATAGCATATTTTATATAGCCACACCCCTTGGTTTTCCAAGGAATATGATAGTTTATCAGTGTGGTCAACTCAAGGTATAGAGAAAACCCATTATCAAGCATGTACTTGGTAGTTCATGTTGAAATATAGAGAGAGAATATATGTAGAGACACGAGAGGGAGAGAAGAGACACACCATATACACTCCCAAATACTACTTCATATTGATCACAATTTGCATATATATAGGTGAGACCTAGTCTAGAACACCCCCACACAAACAAAGGTCTCTAGCTCTGCATATGAAAAAAACCAATGGGGAGCACAAGGGAAAAACCCAATTTCCTATATACAAATATATAAGCATAATCAAGAAGGATTATTGTATTCATGTAAAGTGAATTTTTACATGTGAAGTGAAATTGAATATGTATATACAAAGATGACCAAGAGGTCTGAGGTATATATTCATATGTGAAGTGTATGATGCCTACAAGGAGTATGTACAATGTTACTACAATGTCATAGTAGATTAATTCCCAAAGATTGAAGTTGAGACAACTCCAAGTTTCGAGCTCTTGAGTCCTTTGGTGAATATATATGCAATCATCTTATCACTTGGACAATGTTCAATCATGATAATGCTTTTCTTTACTTCATATATCGAACATAGTGATAATGCATTGCAATATGTTTAGACTTGTTATGTTGAACATATTAGTCTTTAGCAAGACTAATAGAACTTTGGTTATCACATTGAAGTGGTGTGCTAGAGAGAGGAGAATGGCCAATATTTGATAGAACTTATTGAGTTCATACTAACTCTCGAGCTACTAAAGATGTAGCTATATATTTAGCCTATGTAGTAGTGGAAACAACAACACAATGTTGTTTCTTGCTAGTCCAAGAAATAAGACAACCATTGATAAAGAAACAATTTTCACTTGTAGAACGCATAGATAAGTGAGAGCTTGCCCAATTTGCATCTCTATAACCCAAAAGTTAAAGTGAATGTAGAGAATGAGAGTTTTGTTGGCATCAATAAACCAATCCAAAATCTTTAGTGCATTTCAAATACTTCAAAACTCGTTTAGCTATAGTCCAATGTTCAAGGCATGAAGAACTAAGATATTGTCTAATAAAATTTGCAACAAAAAGAATGTCAGGCAAGAATTTAAGCTAACAAATTGAAGACATTCAACAAGATTAGCATAATGTTAATGTATTGCTAATTGTCTAGCATTCTATAGAAAGTGAGAGTTTTTGGTAGAGCTCTCAAGACAAGGAGTACTAGCAGGATGCAGAGAGCCCAAACCAAACTTTTGAATAATATCTTCAATGAACTTTGTTTGACATAGTAATAAAACACCCTTTTCTCGATAGTGTTGAATCTAAATACCAAGATATGAGTGTATATATCCAAGATCGACCATGTCAAATACAGAAAATAAAACCTTCTTTACTTGTTGAAGTAAGTTGAGATTGTTACAAACAGGTATGGTATCATCCACATAGAGAGCAATAATAGCAAAACTATCATTGCAGCACTTGACATTTTAGTTAGGATTTGAAGAACAAGAGATAAGACCTTGTTTTGTAAGGACGAGACTAATCTTTTGATACCAAGCTCGTGAAGATTGTTTGAGATTATAGAGTGCTTGTTGAATACTACAAGCAAGATTTTCCTTATGTTTGACTACAAATCCATCTGGTTTCTCCATGTATACCTCTTCCTTTAAATCACCATTAACAAAAGCAGTTGTTACATCCATTTGGTGAACCTCCAAATCAAAATCAATAGTAAAAACTAACAAGACCCAAATACTGGTAATGCGAACAATAGGTGAGAAAGTTTCATGATAATCAACTTCTGCAATTTGTGAGAAACCTTTGCCAACTAGCCTTTCTTTGAATTTGTCAAATGTTCCATATGATTTTTTTTAGTCTTATAAACGCACTTGCATTTAATACTAGTATGTCCAGGGGTGGTAACTTAGTTAGAACCCATGTACCTTTAGAGAGAAGAGATTAATACACAGCTTCCATGGCCTCAGCCATTGTTTCTTTTGTGGGGATGACATGGCATCACTATAAGAGATAGAGTCTTCACAAATATTGAGAGAATTCTCAAGAATATCAACATCATAAACATGACAAATACCATGATCATTATCAATTTGAATATCAACATAAAGATCAATGCCAAGGTCATCATCAGCAAAATAATAGGTGCAGGTTGTGAATCTTGATTTGAAGAGTCAATATTATCCTATGAAGGAGGTTCATCATCATATAGAAAAGGAAAAAAAGTGAGTAATAACTATGTATCATCAACGTTCTCTAATGACCATGCCCACCCAACATCCTCCTGAGACCATTGTGCTGCCCATAAGTTGCTCATTGAAAATAGCATCATGACTTATTATTACCTTCTTGGAAGATGGATAATAAAACTTGTAACCCTGAGAAAAAGTTGAATATCCAATGAAAATAACTTTCAAACTGGGAGGAACAAGTTTTCTACAAGTCTCTTTGGGTACATGAATATAAGCAATACAACCAAAAGTTCGGAAATATGAAACAAAAGGAGTTTCACCCGTCCAAGTAGTAATCGATATTTTACCAGAAGGAGCAGTTGTAGGAAAAGGATTTTGCACAAATACTAGTGTTAAGAGTGCTTTTGCTCAAAAACCATCGAAATAAGCCAGAGTGATTGAGCATACATTGCATGGCATTGAGAATAGTCCTATTTTTATGTTCAGCAATACCATTATGTTGAGGAGAATAGGGACCTGTATATTCATGATGAATACCCTGATTATTACAATAATCATCAAAATCATTTGAAATGTATTCTCCACCATTATCACTGCAAAGTTTCTTAATGCGATGATCAGTATGAAGTTCTATAACTTTTTGATATCGCTTAAAAGATAATAAAGCTTTTGATTTGTGTCACAAGAGAAAAACAGTGGTGTATCTTGAGAAGTCATTAGTAAAAGTCATGAAATATTGATATTGAGATTTTGGTGGAGGAAAAGGTCCACAAATATCAGTGTGAATAAGATCAAGAAAATCTCTAGAATGAGTTGTGATGGAAATGGAAATGGATTTTCAAAAATGATTTCCAAGTGCACAATATTCGCAAATATCCATGAGGACAGGCTTTGAATTCAATACCTTGAACAAGGTCACACAATAAAGATCAACGAGCTTTGAAAAATCAGAGTGAACAAAGCGATGATGCCATATTTTACTGTTAAGATTGCTAGGAGCTGTAACAACATTTGCAACAACTTCATTTAAAGATAACTCAAAAAGATTACCATTTCAAGGAGCAAAAACTATGGTTTGGCCATCTTTCTCAATGCAACACTTGGTATGGTCAAAGTCAATAAAGAAACCAATATCCACAAGACATGCAACTGAATGAAGATTCCTTTCTAGATCTAGGACACGTAAAACTCCATGCAAATATCTTGTTGAAGAAAGAGGACTGAGATATAAATCACCTATACCTTTGACTTGGGTGGTTGTGTCATTAGCAAGATAAACCAGTTTCTTGACATAAATATAATGATAATTATGTAACCATGGAGATTGATATGTCATGTTTCCCATAGCACCAAAATCAATAATAAAAAGAGATCCATCATGAACATGAAGTATCCTTTTGGGAGAGATAAAATAACTCACACAATTTACTTCTTCAGAAGTGTTGTCATGTGTAGCTGCATATGCACTATTACAATCTCTGAATCAAAATGCCTCTTGAAACATAGATGGATTGGATAATCACTCTTTTTGTAGTAGTCACAAGGAGAATAATCTCTAGATAAACGCGGTTGTCTATTAATACCATGTTCTTCATCATATTGTTTTGCCTAGCAATCATTTGTAGTGTGACCATTTTTATTGCAATAAGAACAATGTATGTTAGGAAACTTGAGACGAGAGAAGTTACCACCACGATGACTCCTATGTGTATAGCCTGGAAAGGGACGCCTTCAAGAAAGTAAATCTTGGTCGATTTGTTATGACTCTGTGTCCTCTTGTGAGATCATAACGGTTTCTTGATTTGTGTGGCGTCATGCATGTCATTGTGAATATTCAATCAAAGCTATACATGCTTGATCAAAATTGATCCCATCTTTGTTAGATAATATGATAACAATATTATCATAAGCAGGATCCTTTACAGTATCAAGAAGTTGTGTTACCAATCACTTTCGTGGAATAGTACCACCAACAACAAAGTAGCAAGATGATTAATAATGTTCTTGAAGGATTCAATGTGTTGTCATCAAAGTTTTGATGTTGTATTGTAACTTAGTGAGTTGACTAGGAAGATAAACTATTTCTGTAATAGATTTTTTCTCAAAATTTTCTATCAAATACTCCCATATAGCTTATGAGGTTGGAAGATTACATACATCAAGTATAATAGATTTTTGAAGAGTAGAAATAATATACTACGACGAGCTACTTTTTGCATCTAACCCACTCATTATAAAGCATTTGCGACTCTTCAAATATAGGTCCTTTAGTTACAAGGATATTATCATGAGCTTGATCAATTGATTGAGGCAGACATTCATAATTACCAAGAACAATATCATGCAAGCCATCGCCTTCAAGAATTAGCAATATCTTTACTTTCCACCCAAGGAATCCTTGTGCTTGAAAGTGAGGAATGGAACATTTCCCAAAAGGAAATCCGTTGACGATTATGGAATTCGACATAACTGGCTAAGAGAATACATACAATATAAGATCACAAATGTGCACACTATATACAAAAAAACAAGACATAAGTGTAGCACAACAAATTGTATACAGAAGCTATGCTGTAAGGAAAGATGTTTAGTTCAAAAAACATACTCCAAAAGAAAGAGACCCAAGATAGATGAAACGCAAGCAAGAATAAAGTGACCCAAAATAGAAATAACGTGTGAGTGAAGAAATTGGTCCAACATAGACGAGAAATATCAACAACACTCAAAATGTTATCACTTTACTTTTTGGCCAAGAATAGATAATGATTTGGCTATTTTTTGTAGAAATGTAGAAATACAAGAGTGAGTAATTGTGACGAACCTGTGTTGTAGAAGTTTGCACGAAATTATCTTGTTTGTTTTCATGTTTTAAGTCTAGACGTAATTAGAATGTACAATTTAGAATTAGACTAAGTATAGTTTAATAGTTTAACTATATAAGTAGTTACAGTTTGAATGATAATATGTTTGAAATTTTAAAGTATTCAAAAAAAGGATAAATACTAATAGTAGATTAAGGATTATGATTTATTTTATATTTTCAAGAAATACTCCTAAGCATGATTAAGATTAGAAATATGAATAAAAACTATTTTAGAAACTCTTATATAGAAGTTTAAAAGCCCTTTAAAAGGTTTCTTTTATGTGGCAATTTGGACCCTCTATCAAAAATTCCATTTCTTATCAAAATGAGAATGATTAAGGAGAAATTGTTTTATGGAAATATGAACAAGATAAGATAGTAGTTGGAAAAAAAAGAGTCAAAATAAGCTAGAAAGTAAATAATCCTATGTCCCTTTGAGACCATTTTTACATAAAATAGGTAAAATTCTATTTATTATTATTTATTTGGAAGTAACTTTTAGTACTTCTAATCAAAACCATCTCAAAAAATATATATTTTTGGAGAAATTTAAATTTTTAAGACGTTATTTTCAAATTGATACTTGTTCCAAACTTTTTATTCTAATATTTCATAGTATTGGTAAGGTCCCATCCAATTATGGTATCATATCCATATCTCAGTTCACCCATAGTGAAATAGAACCTCATATTTAATTTGGGATTAACTTCATTCATGACTTTCCATTACTTTAAATTTTCTTGGTTTATCCTTTCTTGTCTTTCTAATTTATTCTACCAATTGGGATCAAAGGTCACCCGGGGGGTCCATTAGGGTTTATCGTATGGTACCACGTGAGTGTAAGAGAGGGGGGTTATTTAAGGGAGGGAAGGTACATTTTATAAGGTAAGGTCCCATAAATAGGGGGTAGATAAGGGGTATTTTCGTATATTTCTTGCACGCAGGTGACGTCTCCTTATTACTATTAGTGAATCCCCCGTGACGGTCACTAACTCCATTAAATTACTCATGATATTAGAGTAATAGATTATGAGGTATTATCGCAGGCATGATATAGATTATGTGGATGTTATTCATTGAAATATTTATCAAGACATTGAAAGACTTTGTGCAAAAAAGGAAAGACCTAAGGGATCCAAGGCACAAAGGTGATTGATCCAAGAGTCATTGGTTGAATTAGAGAATATTTAAGATATCAAGATGGTGACATGCAACCCCTATGGCATTTATAGGAGGATGCTCATATTAATGGAGAGGCGATCCAAGGCCAAGGATAGGAAAAGAGGATGTATAGTCCCTTGCAAAAAAAAAAAAGTTATGTATGCTAAATCATGTAGTTGTGGAGAAGTGCCCAAAGTTATATGGGAATACAAAGGGGAAATGAAGGTTTGCAAGACATGCCTTCATGATATCTCATAAAATATGGCCCATGCATTATCCATAGCATTTGGAGGCAGACCCACCTTCATGAACCTCATGTTGTTTTATGAAGAGTTAAGATGAGCTACCTAAGTGGGGGGTCAATGTAATCATAGAGAAAATGGAAGTTTTCTAGACGTACACAATAAAGGTAAATGATTGGTGGGGTAACCAGCTTTGTTATGCATGTCTCTATGATAATCACACATTTTCTCATGGTCTACCATTGCTTATCTTTATTAACATAAGTCATGCTTTGCATTATGGTCTTATGGATAGCATTTTCAGGTGGAGCACATAGTCAAACACACTTTTGATTGTGGTTTAATGGAAAAGTTTAAGCAAGAGAGCCATTGTAGGGATATGGATGCAAACATTGTGGGAGTTGAAATGGATTCCTTCAATAGATTTTTGGGGTCAATTACCATACTTTTAATATGTTTATCTTGGATTTATAGTGATCTAGAGTGGTGATGGAAGGTCCCAAGTCCAATTATTCAAAAGAGCCTTTTAGAATTTGTAGAGATGGCCTCCATGGAATTTTGGATGGACCTTTGTGACACTTTTGTGGTCCCTAAGCATTGCTTGCTAGAAGGTATGCCGATCTTATCCACTTATTTTAGTGACATAGTATGCAAATATCATGTAGTTATTTTAGCGAGACTCACTCTATGCAACTTTATCATATAAATCTTTTGTATGCATATTATTTTTTATCCTAGTCCATTGGATAAGTGGTGGTATTACGTGGTGCAAGTTGCTCCACACTCTCATAGGTTGTATGAATAGCGCAAGCTACTCAGAATTAGCAATGATATTGCTTGGATGGTTGGAATATCCCAACAAACTTGAACAAGAGATGATTGAAATGTTCACCAAGAATGAGCAAGTGCAACTTGCTTGTATGGATGATGATGAGCATTGCAATTGAGGTGGTATGGGAGCCTTCTCTTGGAAAAGAGCTACAAAGAGATTTAGCCTTTCTAAATTATTTCTATCAAGCTAAAGTAAAGAATAATGTTTGAAGCCAAACCTAAACCATTGTAATGATAGTAGAACTTAAAGAAAGATACGTACTTGAAGATAATTTGCATATTTTAACAAAGTAAGAAAAATCATGAGAGCGAGATTTATGAATTATCTCAAATTATTGCAATAATATGCCTTGATTATCTCTAATGAGAGTAGAGCAAAGTCCAACTGCAAAAAGAGAGAGAGATAGAGAGGGAAAAGGAGGAAGTGAGAAATAACATTACATACTAATTTTTTTGTTTGTCTCAAGTAGCTACTACACTCATTAGCACATGGAAACATTACATAAACAAGGAGATACAATGATTCATGGCTAGTACAAAACCCAACTCCATACAACAATGACTTGCAATGGTACACGAGTTGTTGTCAGGGTTTACTTTGTATAGAGAGTCAAAGTAGTGAGTACATAGCACTATGGATAGCTAATAGACTCCTTGTTTCTACTTCTCGACTCCTGACAATTATCATGGTTGTAATCTAGTGTGAACCTTGTCTCAACCTCATAACGTGTAGTATCTCCACATGACCATTCTCTCCCCCCATCAACTAGCCCATTACATTGACACTGTACTACTAATTCTCGTCCAAATTTACCCATTGTAGAGGATGACACCAAGTTTGCCATCTACATACCAATCAAAGCTCTCCTCCCATCCTTGATGAAATCCCATTGATCGCATCCATGTCCCTTGTCAACTTGAGTAGGGCAGCCTCAATTCGGGTATAAAATGTCCTACTTAGAGATGAATTCTATCTACCAATGGTGGCAACACCCTCACTCCAAGACTACCACACCTCATACGCTATGCATCTCTAAGACTCTTATAGCATGTCATACATGATCATTGAACAAAAATGTTAGTTGATCATAAAAAATGAAGGGAAAAATATGATTGCAAGGTTGCATGAGCTAGTACTATAGGTAAACTACCATAGCATCATTGAGAAGTGGAGAAACAAAATTTTAAATAAGGGGTAAAGATTTGGCCATGTGCATAAATATTAACCTTTGCTTCAAAATGAGACTTGAAAAGTCAACCTATATAGTAATTAGGGTAGACTCCACTTTTAAGTAAGGGGACAAGATTTGATCATGTGGCCCAATATTAACTATATTGGAAATTACCAAACTATATGAGGATTCCCAAATTTCCTAATATAGTGTTTTGTAAGTTTTATACTTTGATAAGATTAGTTATATTATAGGTTTTGGATTCAATCAGTGTTTCCAAATTTTTATCTATTTCATCTAACATTCAATACTATATGTTTATGCTTTTATAGCATGGTTTCACAAGTCATTCAATGAGCAAGTTTAACAAAGTGCTATGAGATTGTACAACTAGTTGACGAGCTATTTTTGTAGGAAGGAGACATATCCATCTATTATATATGAGCATGCTTGCAATTTATGCTTCATTATAAAGCTCTTTTGATGTATATTTGTCTTTCATTATAGCAGTGGGCCAATGAGGGATTGTGGGAGGATGAGATCTCTAATAAGGGATTACTTCAAGTATTTATAGTTATGAGGGATTGTGGGAGGATGAGATCTCTAATAAGGGATTACTTCAAGTATTTATAGTTATGAGGGATTGTGGGCCAATGAGAGATTGTGGGATTACTTCGAGTATTTATAGTTATGAGGGATTGTGGGCCAATGAGGGATTGTGGGAGGATGAGATCTCTAATAAGGGATTACTTCAAGTATTTATAGTTATGACTTTATGGAAACATCTTTTTGTGCCTTTTGTATTTATGTCATTTGGACATATACTTTCATTTGGCACTATACAATGAGAACATCATTGAATTTTCTTATTGCTTTCACATATTTTGTAGTGTCTATCTTGTGTTATACATTTAAGGATTATATCATAGTTAGTCATACTTGGAGTCTTATATAGGTTAATAGTAGTCCATATGTGTGGGAGCTTCTTACTTAGCTGCCATGACCCACGCACTGCTTATCGTTTCAAGCGTTTCAAGCCAACTGCAATGGCTACCTCTCACATAGCCATACGCACTCTCACACCTACGAGTGCAGTGAGCTTACCTTCATGCTCAATCGAGCTGCCTCCTCCCTTGAGCTTTGTGGTAGTTCCATGATCCAAGGTGCAAGCTTAAGCAAGCTTGATCCTAAAGCTCCAAGCTTCAAGCTCCATTGCCGCACAAGAGACAAGAGAAGAGAAAAGAAGAGAAGAAGAGAGGAGAGGAGAAGATGAAGAGCTTCTCCACCACAGTCCCTCACCCTCACACACTTACTCCCTCACACTCCTTCTGTCAAACACAAGCAAGAGCAAGAGCAAGAGCAAGAGCAAGAGCAAGAAGAAGAAGAAGAAGAAGAAGAAGGAGAGAGCTAGTTTTGGCCACACACAAGAATGATATTCTTCATTCACTTTTTACCTCTTTATACATGCCCTACTCCTCTTTGGATGCCCATCCTTTTTTTACATGATCCAAAATTTTGGCCCAAGTCCTCATTCCCTATTCCCTCCTATTTACATGGTTCCTTCATCCATGCCCATCTACATTTAGAATTGCATAGGAGGGAGGCTAGCACTCCTTTACAAAATGAACTAGAATGTGCCCAATGCTTTTCTTGCTAGAATATTCGGTGCACTTATTATTGTGTGCTTCCTTTTACATTTGAGGCTTTTCTGACACTTTTTTTAAGCTTGCCTTTCTCTTCTGTTTTTCTGCCTTGGGGCTGTCTTCTATTTTTTATTTTCTGGGGCTTTTCCATCTTGAACTTTTGAAGGTGTAGTATTACCCCTTTCCTAACTAGGTACCAATCCCATGGCACTTATTTTGGTGAGGGCTTAGGTGGTTGAATGTATGCCATGTGAGTCTATGATGGGTCTTTGGGGAGATTGGTCATGGGGAAGAAGCATAACAAATATGAAGGTTGTAGAGGAGGTGGAGGATACATTGAGTGGGTAATGGGGGAATTCAATGTTGGTGGTTCATCACAGGTTGCTAAATGTACCTAAAAAGGAAAAGAAAGTGCACTACATGGGGATTGTGTCTACCTCACTATGTAGTGCATGGTGTTTGTGGCAGTGGAACTAGGAATTGGACCGAACAATCTACCACTAGTTTTTTCCCACACTTGAGGACAACACCATATTGGGGAATATGGGAATTTCCCATAAGTTTGGGACATGTGGCCAAATCTTTATATTTGTCATAACTTGAACACTTTAACTCCGAATAAAGCACTCTATAGCTCAATAGATTCCATTTTTCAAGTGCTTTCCAATGATAGATCATATCATATGGTTTTGAGAAACTTATGGGCATGTTATCTGGGTTCCATCTTTTTAGTATTCAAAAAATGGGAATTGGGAGATTCCCAACTCACTAATATTGGGTTGGACCTAGTTCATGTACAAGGGGAGGTGCTGTGGATGTGACTTAGGGAGACATGTCTACCATAGGCGAGTGGGAGCCCCCCAAGTGTGTCTTTCCCTTGATGTGACATAAGTATGTGAAGTGGGGGAAGGGGCTAGGGTGGTCCCTAGATGTAGTGCTTGTAATACTCGTAGAGTACATATAGGCTAATTTCATTGTGGTGTTTCTTTTCTTTCCACTTATTGTCCTTTTTATTTTATTTTATTTTTTATTTTTTCTTGTATTTTTTTATTTTCTTAAAAAATATATATATAAGTGAGCACATTAAGAAGCATCCCGTCGATGAGCAAGGGACAAGTTGCGTGGCGGCTTGAGGATTCTAATTAGGAATATCCTGCTCTATAGACAACCCTTTAAGTTGGCTCTTACATTGAGTGGAGTGGATAATAAAAATGGGTGATTACACCTAGTGAATCTACTATCACTCATATATTCTAAGAGGTTCATACAAAATGCTAGCAAGAGAGTGGATCTGATCATGAGGTGCACCATCTCACAACTATCTATCCCCGCATTGAGCTAAAAAAATAGGGGTAGTAATTGCCCCTCCTTTGCAATAGGTATTTGTTTTACTAATATTCATGAGAGGTGGAGATACTTACATGTGGTGATGAAATCAGGGTTGAGGCATGAGAAGAAGTCTTTGAGGAAATCTACTATAGATGGGTGAAGGTCCCTTTAAGTGAAGATCAAGCTTTCTTCAAGGATTGAGGCATTTACATTGTAGATCACAGGGAATTTCTATCTGCCATGCATCTCTAAGTTAAAATCAACTCTAAACCTTCTTGGGTAGGGCATGTAGATAGGATCATCTCATTCATGGGGCAGGGTGCTGCACAAAATAATCCAGGCCTCTAAACTAGAGTCCTAGATGTTGCTACACCACCTAGGCTATGCCTCATATCCCTCTACTCTCCGAGGTACCTCCATCACCTTATCTTCCTAGTAGTTTGTAGGTTCCTCCTGCCACCTTATGGGGTGCCTCATCTATTCCATTAGCCATCTCCTTCCTAGCCTTTTTGAAAGTTTAATGATGTCCTCCACCACCCTAATAGATAATACTCTATCCAATGTTCAAGGGAAGGTGAAGGAGAACTCAAAGGAGTGGTCATGGTTTTTCCATTTCTCCCACACTGCAAGTTCCTAGCCCTAGTTAACATGCTCACACTCCTCGCTTTGAGGGATTGACACTTGTGAAATTTGTAGTGTCTTGGCTTGAAACTTGTGGGTGTATTCCACTTACTCTCTACACTTGTGTCTTATCTCCACCATCTGTTTAGGTGGCCGATCTTCCTCCCCTTGCTCTTCTAAAAATGTACTTGTGGTCACAAAGGGGGACTTGGTTCCTGGACTCATTCTTCCTCTTGTTGGTCTCGTTCAAATTGAAGCCCTTCTTCTTGGACTCGGCTCTAGTGGCTTCTATTGAGGTGGATGCATTTGATGTTCTAGCTCCCCAAGCCCTAGCAAGGAGAGTTCCTATGTGGTTAAGCTAGCTGAGATTAGGTGAGGGTGTTGCTCCTTTACTCCCAAGCTGGTGCTAGGCTTGGGTGCCTTAGCATGGAGTCCATGTTGTAGTACCCTCCTTATTAGTTCTAGTTTTTTTCCTATTTGTCCCAATGTCTCTTCACCTCCCAGCTCTATGAGATTCAATATTGTACTCAAGAATGTGTGTTGTTGCTCCAACATTCATCTCTTGATAGTTGCAACTTTTCTTTTCACTATGAGGTGTTCACTCTCAAAATGGACCGGCTTCCATGCTAAATCTTTGATTCTATCTTGGTTCTTGGCTATCCATTCCTTTTCTTTCTCATTCATCTACTCTAGCCCTAGATTTTGGTACTGGGCTAGGGTGGCAAACACCTACTCCTGCTCCCACCAAAATGTGTGCATTTGCTCTTGCTCTTGGTTTTTACATTTAGCATGCTCCCTCAATAAGGCTTTGTAGTGGAGAGCTCATTGAAGCTAATTCTATAGCTCCATTAGCTTCTTTGTAGCCTCCTCATCTCTCTGATTCCTTACTACTTGTAGCTATGTCCTTGCCTCTTCAACTCCCTTTTTTAAAGCTCTAGACATATGTTTTCTCTTGGAGTTGAAGGCACACATATTCTCTAAGGAGATGCAGTTCTCTCATCATTTTACAACTCCTTTAGACTCTCTTCTCCCACTCTTGCCTTTAAGGCCTCTTTTAGTGTGATTACTTGCTTGTTTATGATGGTCATCACTCTTACTTGCTTGACCATGTAGGCTTTAAATGCAATCTTTTCTTCTTCAAGATTTATGTGAGCATGACCTTTTTCTCTTTTGTTGCCTTGTTGAGTTGGCTTTGAAGTTCCTTTCCTAGATCGTCTTGATCTTCATTGTTGTGAATAGCCAAAGGCACCAAAGTGGTTGTCCATTCTAAGTGGTGTACATTTGGGCCTTGGCATGATTCTACGTCAGCTTCTACCTGCTAGCCTCTTTGTTCCTACAAGGGGGGCTCCTTTCGCTGGTGGATGTAGGTGCAATTTCCTGTACATTGCTAGCTAAGTATTGCACCCATGCCATGATGTTGCTTTCATCAACTTCTCCAACAATCCCAATGCCTTCTCCATAATCTTTGGAGTAAGGGTAGCTTCCACCCTTCTAGAGGTTTCCCCTTGCCTGATGGTCATCGCGCCACTATTCCTTTGGACATTGAAAGCCCTTAGGAATTCTGTATATTTGTTGTGGTTAATGTATTGTCCAACCCTTTCTAGGTACTTGGCAAGGTTGAATACCTCTATCATTTTGTGCCATTGCCTCTTCAGATGTCACCATTCCTTCCAGATTGTGGATGCTACGATATTTTAATTGGTTGAATGATCGGATCTCCATGGCTAATCTGTATCTTTTATGCTCCTCCTTTGAGAATGGGATCCCGTTGGCTTTATCTTGTTAACTTGCCATTTTGGTTCATGTTGCCATACAATATCCCGTAATTAGTTATCTTTAAAGGGTGTCTCTTGCATGGAAAGTAAAAGGACTAGAAAGATTAGTATCAAACAATGAGGAATATAACCCACAAAAAAAGAATTCTCATACCAATCAATCCACACACTTTACACATTCATTCTTCCCTTTTAAAATTCAATATCTATTTTGAGTTTTCATCCATCACCCCATTTTTCCTTGGAAAATATGAAAATCTTTCCTAGGATTGCAAAAATCAATGTGTATGAGCATTCAATGCATGCATGGTATGTCTCACTTTCTTAAGAGTGAGTTGTAAAACTAGGGATTATACTCTAGAGTTGCATAATGGTCCATATCCTGTGGGCGAATACCTACTTGTGTGATGCAAGTTAATACATCAGTCAAGAGGTCACTAGAGTTGAGTGAACTTGCAATGTGAAGCTCCTCCTCTATTAGAATATTTTCCAAGTATAGGTGAATCATAATATTGTCTTCTAATGGCTGATTCCTAATTATGGCCAACACTCTAAATGAGGTGTGTGTTACAATATAGGCATGATAATTCACCCTAAGCAAGGGTATATGAGGGAAGATGGATGTGAATGGCCTTAAGGGGTAGGGAAAACCCTAACCCTAGCTTGGTAGAGGCTATATAAATAGCCTATGGGTCATTATCAAGTGTGAGATAAAGTGTACCCAAGTTGTACTCTAAGAAACCTAGTAAGAAAGATTTGGTTATTGTACTTTGAGCTCTCATCTCCCTCTTGTGCACATTCTTATTACTGTAAACTCTAATTTTCCACATGGTATTAGAGCCTCCTCTGATCCCTTCAGCTTCTTCTATCCTCAGGTTCACTAAGTGCACATGATTTTCCATCATCTTCATCTTTTCCCTCTTACCTTCATAGCCAAACCTTGGCCCCCTAACCTTGGAGGACCTGGGGAATCCAAAGAAGAGCATTTCAGCTCTTAACTCCAACTGATGACTTCTTCCCCAACACAAGGTGGCCTGGTGTGGCACATCAGAGGGAAACATTGGGTGGCGTGGAAGGCAACATTGCGCAAATCGTGAAAATAGTGTAGATCTACAAGCATCAACTCCTAGAGCTTAGCACGGCGTGTAGATGTAGCAATCCTTCCAGCCACTATAAGGCTTTCAAAGCCCCCCTAGTGGGATATCTCCCTCTAAGAGGATTTGGTGAAATTTCTCATGCGGTGGTTGCAATCAGTCCAACCGTAACTACCTGTTTCCTGGCAACCATAGCCAAAAAGCTTCAAGCTTTTCCATTCCTCAAAATTTTCAATTTCTGAGCAGCACTAATAACAGTGATTCTAATCACTGATTGATCTTCTCCAAAGTTAGTTGAAGATTTAAAATCTCTATTTCAAAGTTCTTACCATCGGTGGACCTCTTTAGTTCATTAAAAAATCTACATGTAAGTGGCATAAACCTTGAGATGAGTGCTTGTAAGCACTAATGCTGCATTTTACAATCATGTTGCTACCTGGATATTGTTTGAGTTTGGTTTTTTATCAAAAAATTAAATCCATCAAGTGCTTTATAACATTTATCTCTTCTTGCTTGGTTGTAATGCTATGTGTACAACTATAAACACATAGACCACATCCCAATATTAGTTTGCTGGTACATCAGAGATATGAGTGTTATTTTACTCTCCTCTGATTCATCCAAAAGCATAGAGTTGAGATCGATAAGCCGTGCTCCACCAAGAACTCCTCTAATAGGCCACATTATAATGAAGTGCATGAAGTCCAATCAAAGCTCACCTTGTTGAAACCTAGGAAAAAAATAAAGCCTAAATCAAGGGTTGTTCGAAGAACATGACCTCCTAAATCCTATCTTGAGATATTTCATATGTATGATTTCCAACCGTTTTCAACTCTACAACTTTAAAACTTGGCTATCAGTTCTATTATTTGGCTGTACTTGACCACCTGTTAAGGACTAGACACTGCCATCGCTTAAGGAAATTGGTAAGACCTTCCTATAATGGCCATGGCCTATGTAGATGTAAGGCCTCAAATTCACAATTTTAATGGAAAAGATTTCCATCCTTGGAAAGTCTTGGTAAAATACAAAATGATGGAAAGATGCTACTGGCCCTTTATATAAGGGACCAAAGTAATTGATCCATCCAATCCCCTTGATGTAGAAGATGATGAACAGGCTCAGGCCATCATCATGCTTAATTTAGATGAATCTTTAATTCATCATATTGACCAACTCTCCACTACCAAGGAAAAGTGGGATGAGCTTGAAAGGATCTACAGTGCTACAGGGAAGAACTCCAAGATATTTCTCAAGATCGAGTTTTTCAGCTTGGAATACAAATAGGGAGAAGATCTAAGCAAGTTTATTTCACATATGAAGGGGCTTATGGCACATCTTTCCTCTGTTCAAGCACCCATCCATGATAAAGATGCCATTGCCATCCTGCTAAAGTCTGTGAAGAAGGTTTTTCCAACCCTTGTGACTACCCTAACTAATATCCCAAACCCAACCTTGGCAAGTACCATCTAGTCTTGCCTCGATGAAGAGAAGAGAAACCATACTGAAGGAACTTTAGTAGTCACTTCCTGTGAGCAAGTGTTAGTCCATACCGCTTCTAATAAATGCTCCTTCTGTCACAAAAAGGGACATATTGTAAGCCTGACAAAATGAAGTGTAACAAATGCAAAAAGACCGAACATATCACCAATAAGTGTCCCAGTGTTCCACCAGTATCTAAGGAATCGGAGGCCAACTTTGCCTCCCAATCCACAGATGACCGACTCTTTTGAATCTTGTAACATCCTCTACCTATGAATATCCTTGTGGCCTGATTTATAAAGGCATCCCATTTGATTTTGGGGGGGGGGGGGGAACTTTAACATGCCTTGTGATGAAATGCCACCCTGTCATTGAGGGGGGGTGTTACAATATAGGCATGGGAATTTATGCTAAGCAAGGGTATATGAGGGCAGATGGATGTTAATGGCCTTAAGGGGTAGGGGAAACCCTAAACCTATCTTGGTAGAGGCTATATAAATAGCCTATGGGTTACTATCAAGTGTGAGATAGAGTGCACCCAAGTTGTACTCTTTACTTTCTCCCAAAGGAACTTGGTGGTGGTCCTATCATCATTGTTTCAAGTTGCTCGAGCTTCCCCCCACTTGGTGAGGTAGTCCTTGGCAACAATCATGTACGTGGCTTTGGGAGTATTGAGTTGTAAGGCTAATTAGGCCGATGAAGTTGATTCTCTACTTCTCAAATGGTTGGCATACGATCATCAGGGTCAACTCCATTTTCTCCTTATGATTAGGGACTTTGGTCCATTGGTACTCCTCATAATTCTTCACAAACTTGGCTACATCACGAAATAGCATTGGCCACCACAATTGAGACTGAGGCACCTTGCGTGCTATTGAGCCTCCACTGAAGTGTCCTTTGACTATTCTACCATGTGCTTCCTTGAACACATCATACATTTTGTGTTCATGTTCAAGGGCACTTCAGTGGAGACACCATATGCATTTCATGTTCAAGGGCACTGTAGTGGAGTGTGACTACACGACACCAATGTAGTCCTATATTGGAGCTTTTTTACAAATTGAAACATATGACATAAAAAAAGAAGATCTTCACTTTTTTTTTTCTTGTTTATGTGTAGCAATGAGCATCTAGGGTGTAGGTGGAGGAGCTGTAGATCTCAATCTTCAGCAACATGACTTATTGTAGAGTTTTCCCCTTCTTAGATTATTGTAGCAAGGCTCTTATACTACTAGCCCCAAGAGTAGAAGCATGTGCTCTTCCACGCATATTATTCTATGTTATTGAGTATATTTTACTTTAATTATGCATGAATTTTAGAATTATCTCTTTTATTTCTTTATATATTTAAATTTATTTCTTCTCTAGGTTATGTAACTTGTATAAGGATATATAGTGTTACATGTAATATTAATATGCATGGCATCATCATCCCACTCGAAGAAGGTTTGTCTCTTCATGGCACATGTGCAATATCCTCAACTTGCATATGCCACATATTCCTTTAAAGTGGACTAAGTATAAATTTTAACTTATTTATGTAATGTGAATTTATTTCTTATGAAAACACTATTTTTGTCACATTACAATGAAATATGGAGATTAGGATATCCTGTTAAAGAATTTTGTCCTTGCATAGTTAAAGGAAGATTTCAAGATGTGGGCTAGAGCCAAAACTAAATATTGGATGACATGATTCTCTACAAGTGTGTAGATGAGGCCATTCATAGTATCTTTACATTCATTAAAGTTATGTTTCTTAATCAATGAATGAATGTTCAAGGGAGAAGGAGCCTAAGAGAAAACAAAGGATGTATAAACATGACTAAAACACATCAAACATGAAAGCTATATATGGTGAGAGCATGGAAGTAGTCACAAAAAAATTTCATAATTAAGATAGTAGCACTATTTATCTTATTAGAAACCTATTCACATCCTTCTAGTGGATATCTGTGCTTGAGACTGCTATTCATGCCCCTTCAAATGGATATTGATAGTAAGTTTAAACCTCTACTAACATATATTTTAGTCTGAGAATATTGTACACACTAGTTCTTGTGGATATCTATAGCTTATCTTTACCCCTTTCGATGGATATGATAGCTATGTGTCTATGTATCTCTAGCATGTGTGTGATAGTTAATAAAATGGGTACACTTAACTTAACTAGAGTTAGTTAGTCAGTGGTTTGTTGGTCACTTAGACCTAGTGTTTATGTTTTGTGGTTGTGTTAGAGTGAGTGGAATAATGAAGGAAATGAGGGCTCTCTGCTCTCTATCGTCCCATCTCTCTCTTATCTCTTCAAACATGGTATCATAGCCATGAAAACTCCATGAAGTCATGAGATCTTGAGAGCTTGTGAGCTCGGCATTGGCACTGGCATTGCGAGAACCAGAGTTAAAAGAAAAGAGTCAATTGTTATTTGCAAGATAGTGAAGAAGTCTTCACTGGCATTCATCGCATTGCTTCAAGGTATTGCTCTTGTGGCTGGTGTGATTGGATCTTGTTGAGGCCTTCTGAAGAGGAGTAAATGGCATATGTGAGAGCATTTGGGTGCACCTATTGAGGTCAAGGTCAAGCAAGGACAGATATGCATTTTTTCAGTTGTTGGTGATTATTTCAAAGGTAGTTATACATTGCAAATTACTACTTATCTGATGCTTGGTGGGCAATAAAGGTATAATGCTTGTCATGAAAAGAATGCTTGAGTGACATGACACTTGCAATGGCCAATGGTCATGGACTAAAATACATGTCTCAGAGCTAAATCTGCTCTAGAGTTCAACATGGCATTAGATCTATAGACTAGCAAGCTCAAGCAATCATGAATTGTACTATGCCTTGGGAGCATAAGGCTATGGCTTGGGAGCATAAGGCACAAAGTTTATGGAGATCTTTTATATGGGATTGAGAGACCATATTTTACTAAAATACTAAGTTTGTAATTAGCCTATGAGCTACAACAACATGCAGTTATAAATAGCGTGACAGGATAGCATACATCTGAATGAAATCCAACATAAAAGCAATCGTGGTTGTACAATGCTCTCTGGGTTATAAAGCATAGACATGAGGCTTATGAAGCACATGATACTTGCTTGATGTTTGTGAATCATCCTGAGGGCTGAATACTATCTAAGAATACTCTTTTTGTATCCTTGAGGTTATACTTGTGTTGTTTCCAATGTATGGGTAGCATTACTATTAACAAGTCAAGCTTCTTAGATGTGTCATTGGTTGGTTGGCATCATTGTATGTTGCTGAGAGCTTGATGGATACAAGTCAGTAGAGTGACATGATTAGAAATTTCTCTTATGTATGATTGAAAGGACTAGCCATATCTAAATGATGACTAAGGCAGAAAAGAATAGAACTTGGACATTGATCAAAATAGTTGCCATTGAACTTGTCATGTAACTCATGTGTTTGAATACTTGGGCAAACCAATTGGAGTGGAAGGGAAACCAAGGAAATAGGGTTTCTACTGCAAGAAAATCTATCTTGTAACTTCAACAACCATCTTTTTCATATTTCATATGATCTCAACAAAGAAAACAACACCAGGAACAAAAAATCTTCATGCAACTTTATAGAAACAATTCTCCCATGGCTTTATCTTTAACAAATTCCATCATTCTCTTCATATTATTCATATTATTCTTTGATAGTCACAAAATAATGATCCAGTTTGAATGGAAAAATATCACATATGATTCATCTTCAAAGTTTCCACAACTTTCTCTCACAATCTCTCATAGATAGATACATTGTTTGGAATAGAATTGGCTATTTCTGACTCTCTTTCTCTATCTCTATCAATAGTACATCATCTCTCTACTACAATACTCAATAATCCCTCTTTGGTTGTGGATTGCCCTTCCAAAAGGTGTGAGAGCTTAATATAGAAGACCAACTTCTATAGCTGATAGTGCACAAAAAAGGAGTGATTTGGAGGAACATACTCCTAAAACTACTCAAATGAAGACCATAATAATTCCATCTTGGACTAAAGCCTTTCCACTTTAACCTAGAACAAAGGGCATAACATGGCCTGTCTTTGGAGAATTGCCAAGTCCGCAGGGGACAAAGAAGAAAGTGGATGTAGAATAGGACTCTGTGAAGAAGAACGTGACTAGACCAATTGTTCCTTAAGTTGCTAAATTTGGATGCTACTCTATTCTAGGGTGGTAATTGCTATTTTAAGCTTCTCTATTTGGGCAGCTATCAAAGCCTGAAGCTCTTAAGATTCCTTCAACAATCTATCCCGCTCCTCAGTCACATTAACCACTTGGATTTTAGTGTCAGTCAACTGAGTGTGCAAACTAGAAATTTCCATTTTCTGAGCATTAATGATCTTAGTCTACTGCTCCATCTGAGTGCAAAGATTAGAAAAGTGTTCATGAGCAAAAACTAGCTCCTAACTTACTTTTGTTAGCTCTTCTTTGGTCTATTGGACTTTGATATAGCAAGAGAAATAAAGCTGCTAGATACAACCAGTCACCAAGAGCTCAATAGAATGTTGAATGCCTTGACATAGGAAGGGAATTGCATCTCTAGCTACCAACCAAGAATTGTATTGAAGGGATGGAAATCTCTAGAGTACTATCACAATGTGCTCTAAAAAGATTCAGCGTTGTAAAAGGAAAGTTGGTAGTTGACTGCTAGATTGAACAAGAATGGAGACTCGAGGAGGAGCCGAGGCTGATTCAACCACTCATTGTTGGAGGGGTTTTTGTCGAAAGGTCGAATCCACCCAGGATCAGAGGTAGAAGGAAGTAGAGATAGGAGATGGAAGAGATGATAAAGAATACACAAGAGGTAAACACAATAATGACAAAGCACAATGAATCAAATCAATATGTATTGGCAAAAACCTGAAATCCTTTGTTTGGCACTACTCAAAAGCACTCTCCAGGCATTAGAACTCCTAGAGCTCCTTCGTAGAACAAAAACATAGATCAAAATAAAAGCTCATTCTCTGCTGCTTGAAACCCAAATCTGATGGCTCCGTTGGCTTCGAAAGGGGGGTACAACTCTTGGACACCTCCTCAGGATCTCCCTAATCACTCCTTCTTCTTCTTCCAGTGCAATTTTCAACATGTCAACAATGATCGCAACGTGCACGATTTCACCAATTTGTCTTTTTAAAAATCGCATAACTGAGATGAAAAAGTAAATTGCTTTTTGCATGCCATCCTAATCTAGAAAATTTTCTACCTTTTTTAGATTTTTACAATAAATAATATCCAACATATCTAAAATAGGCTAAAATCATCCAAAAATCTAGTATTTTTGGATAATCCATGCAACTCACACTAGTACTAATGACTTGAATCACATTGAATCTCTTGATCAATAAGAAAGTCGGATGATGATGCACTCCAAAGGTTTTCACACCGTGCCCACGTAGTGGCACGGCATCCACCCCCTCTCTAAACGTGCACATCCTCCGGTATGTGCCACTGATGCACCACTTGGGTCAAACACCCATAGTATCAACTTGTTGCTTATCATGCATATAAGAAAGCATCCCCCTGGATCATAGATCAAAATACTTAGCATTTGTACAACTCTTGAACCAGACTTAGTACCCCCTCGAGGGTCACAAGGCCTTGGGTACATATCATACATTAGAGGTTGTTGAATCTCCATATACGTGCTATCAATACACCCATCAACAAATACATAGCAACATGCCTGATCTTTCAAAATCCATCGCATGGAAAGTTGCTTCTGATAACCGTTTTGCTCCTCATCCAACATAAACTAAGTCTCACTTGTATTCAACACATTCTCACCATCACCGAAAACAATGAAATAATCCATATCTTGAAGCATCTTTTATTTGTCTATCGAGTCCTTTGATAAAGCATCTCAAACAGTTTCCAATTGTGGAGCATCATATCTAACGTCCTATAATATAGGCATATCCTCAAGCTAATGAACTGTCTGATAGGTAACAAATTTATCCTGCAAATCATGTGCATCCAACAAGTCATCAATCTCCCTTTGACTCCTACATCAATTAAAACATGATCTTCGTAAATATCTTTAGATACGTTAAGAAAATCTATAGATGCAATGGCTGAATCTTCTAGTACAGGATCTTCCAAGGCATCTGTGCTTGTCTCAATATCAGATTAAAACTTATATCCCAATTGTTTGTCCTCTTGCTCGCTATCCAGTTTTTGCTCCTGCCCAATCTCTTCCAGAACATGCTCGAGAGGTGGTTGATTTGTAGCTTTAGACAAATCTACATTTTTTTTTCACTTCCTTAGATATCCCTACATTATCTTCATCTCTCTTCTATTTCTCTTCCATAAATACATTTGTGTTTTGCCCTTTTGCTAAATATGCATCCACTGAATATGCATCTATCGGGGATTCCTAGCTAGTTATTCATAAATTTCTTGCCCTACATGAGATATTTCACTATCCGTAATTTTTCTCTTTTCAATTGCATGCAAATTATGTGTCCATATTTCAGCCTTTGGACCAACCATCACTTGGCCATGCGTTCTATCCAACTGTAGACCAAAAGTAGAAGCATGTACCATCGCATAAGCATTTTGAACAGCCAAATCTTCCAACAACTTTTGCATACCTCCCTTTCAAAAATTTAAAGCAAGAGGCAACCCCATTTCTTGTGCATGGATCCTGCCATCTTTCCAAAATATGGCCTGTCGTGCCAAGGCCTCTTGATAGGCAGCACAATCCTTTCTCTCATGTTACAAACTATCACACCACATACATCTTTTCCTGGCTTAGGGGCTGCTGCCCATCCCTTATCCACTTGTCCTTTTTCATCCAATTTTGCAACCTTCAATTGAAGATCCCGCATGCCTTTGACCAATTCATCTAAGACATCTTCCCTAACAGAGGAAAGAATAGCAGGTACAACCATAGGGTTACCCACAGAAGTGGGTGGCTTACTGGATACATCAACTGTCTTGCCTGTAATAGTGGTGGGCAAGCTAGAGACATGCAATATTTCTCTTCTTCTATGCTTCTTCACAAGTGCAGTCACATCTTCCTTGACATGTCTCCACTCTGTTTTAAGACATGTCTTTGTAGTCTAATCCTCTAGCAAATCATCAAGCTTCTCTTGAAGCTCAGGATCAGCTGTCTGTAGAAAAAATTCAATTTTTTGACTTACAAGATCTTGTTGTTTTGCAATATCCAATTGCTCAAATCAACTTTCAAATTCTCTTAACAATTCTATAGCCACAAGACCCTTATTGGGTTGTAAAACCCACTCGTGAAAAGTCTTGTACGTAATCAAATTGGTATCCTCAATGTAAAATTCTTCCCTGAGTGTCTTCTTGAAAGCTACCCAGGCAGCATCTTACATGTATAATTTATTGATCCTCACTTTCAGTTCATGTACAGTAACATGCACAAAATACCGGCTCCATGCAAGTTGAGCCACTCCAAAAAATTCCATCTTTTGAGCATAGGTATGTACATATGCAGATGCATTTCTGCCATTGAATAACTTCATCTCACACTCAATTTCTTGCAAAGCATTCATCACAACACTTTCTATTTAAACAGAAGTTTGCATCACATGTTGTTGTTGTTGTACTTGCATAAGCATATTCATATTTTTCACCAATTGTTGTAAAACATCACTAGAGATTGTGTTTGGAGGTTCTCCCATATTGTCTTTCCTTCTTCTAACGATATTTTAGAATATGATTATTAAGATATGATTTTATTGAAATAAAATTTCTTTATGGAATACCTTGCTATTTTCTTCAGGTGGTTAAGTTTTAGAAGGCTTTTCTAACTTTCTTTATAAAAGCAACATGATCGCGCGCAAAACGGGAGTACAGAGTGAAAACTGAGGTTTTTCGGTTGTCCCTCATCCATAATCAGGATTCAGAGCTTCAAGAGTCGTTTTGTGGGTTTCAGCACACTCTGGACATGATGGTGATGTCAAAACGTCAAGATTCAGAGCACAGAATTTTCTACAACAACTCCAGCATGTCATAGGATACCTCTTGACTCTTAAAAATCTATATTTCAATTGATATTTGTAAGGTATGAAAGCAAATATCCGTGTAAAACTATAATATATAATTAAGGATGGCAAACCATGGCTTTTGCCATGGGGGAGGCTGGGCCCAATCGTGTGTTTTTCTCTTGTCTTTCTTAATTTATTGAGTTATTCAAATCCTCTTATGTATTATAATGTTGTTTGTATTTAATAGTTGAGATGTTTGATTTGTTAGATTTTTCTATAATGTGACCACTAGTATCATCCAGGACACGTCTTAGCAGTCCATCGGAAAGGATGTCTAGAAAGCTCCGCTCGGCACTCCCATGGAATGTTACGGGGTTTGCGATCTAGAGCTTTCCACATCTGCCATGTAGCGGAAGTATTCCGGCCATTCCCACTTAGGATCGACCTGAATTAGGGTTTTCTTGATTGGTCATTTCCTAACAGCCACCACTAGCGTCGGACCCAAGTGAACTATTTTACGCAGAAATGCTAGGTCCAAAGTGGATTCACGCTGCACTTGGTTTAAGGAGAATGGGAAACGAGAGGGATGCAAAGCTCAACCTCTCTGCCATAAGGCATAGTCCCATTCTGTTCCCCTAAAACAACGTAAATCGGGTTAAATCATAACTCTAGGTCAACGCTTTTGTTGTTCGTGTCCTTCGACGATCATCCTGCTGTTCCTCCTGATTTGAGAAAAGTTCCCGACCAACCGGGACCACCCATCCGTAGGACGGACCTATGGCCCATCCTCCGCACTTTCCTCGGGTTGTTTTAGTTATTTAATTATCTAACACATTAGTTGGACATGTAACAACCAGCTTCTTTAATTAACCCATTAGGCATTGGTTCCTTCACGTAATCTTACCACTTGACATAGAAAAACAATATCAGATAAGTTTCTTATTAACAGGTTATCATATTTATCTTTGAAATACAAAGAGTCTAGCCCCTAGGCTTATCCACAATCCGCCTGAAGGCTATCCAGTAGTCCACAAGGATCACTAATCCAAGTTTTTGCCCGTAGACTAGTATGCGGGCCTCGAGATCCCATCTCGAGTCACGTAAGCCTCTTGTGCAGGACCCAAAAGGCGAGGGATTTATGGCCAGAGCCCCCCTGGCACCCAACCGTCCTCCTGCTCCGAGTAACGCTCAACGGAGAGATCTCTCACGGTGAGTTCGGTCCACGTTCCCAGCGCGATCAACAACCCCCTTGGTTAGGGTCAGGCAGGCAGTCGGAGGTAACTGAAGCTCCCTCTCCCTTCAGGACTTCAACCTGAAGTATAGATATCCATTTATCTTTTAATTTATTGATCAAACAAAGCCAAACAGTGCTCTAAAATCTATAGCAATCACAAAAATTTCCATTGATCGTTTTTGTTGTTGACAAACTGCTAAGGAATGAATCCTTCCTTTCGAATGCGTTCAGCACTCGATTCGGGATGACTTGAAACTTGGCAAGATCCCCTATATCCTGGGTTAGGGTATACCCTATTAACCCAACTTGGTCAAACCTTCAGTTCATTGGTTACTTCAGTCAATCGACTGGTCTTTAGTTTTTAAACAATCTTCCTTACTCAAGAAGGATACTAAAGTGTTCATCCTTTTGCAAGATAAGTTGCGTAAGGATCCGCCAACCCCATTGCAAGACCTTGGCCATTCTCTTGTGATCCAATCACAAGATCATATGACTCCGCATTTGCTACACAAGGGTCGCATAGAACTATGAGACAATGGAGTCACGAAACAATCTGTTTCAGATTCTTTAAGCTGACGTTGTTAGACGTAGGGATTCCAAGCTTCATCTTTGTAAGATTCTCAGGGACACACCCTAGTTCCTTTTATGATTACAATTCACTGTCCCTACATTCAGGGAATGTGGGCAAGTATTTAAGGTATAGGCGTTTCTTGGAATTTAACTCATTTCCAACTAATATTTCGCAGCATAGGTATTTTTAAGTTTATATCAATTTGGTTAACTCTAGAAGATAATTTCGAGATTACTTCCACATGATTTGGTATCTATGTGTAAATTGATTTTTCAATCCTAAACTTTATCCATTTGAGGTTAGGTTAATTCCAAATAATCTTCCTACACTTTGCAAACAAAATTCATGCTAAACAAGCAACCTTTTACTTGATAATTTATGCTGTTGATAAACGATATTTTCCTGGAGTTTTATGCATCGTAAGAATCATTTCATGCTTGCACCTTCCATGATGATTCATTGCAAAGAGGATATGGATTAATAACACGAGATGCAGTTTATACTTCTAGGTTTAATCGAAGTATACTATTTCAATGGATAATAATCTAGTTCATAATTTATTTCAATGCATAAAGCTATTTGCTAGGAATGTGTTTATACTTTCTTTAATTTGCATGTTCCATTAAAAGTATTGATGACTAAGTTCCTTCGACATGAACCACTAGGACGAAAATATATCATATTTCTAACAATTAACCTTGCAAGATTGAATTACAACAATATCGAATAATAATTTAGAAAGGAAACCTGGGTTTGGGGTGAGATATCCACGTGGATGCCCGGAGATGACCCTCCCATGGCTACGCCTTGGACTTTCTTAGGAGGCATTGCAATTGTAGTCCTTCGGATGTGGAAGCAACTCTACACTCCTTTTTCGAAATTCCACCGTCACTCCCTTGCACTTCAATACTCTTCTTTTTTTTTTTTCGAGTAGGGGAAAAACCAAAGTCCCAAGGGTAGTTTGAAAAGGGCAAGGAATGGCTAAGGGGTTTAACCGCGAGGAGGGGGGTAGTAAGACCTTTTCAAAGCCTTAGTACTTTTGGGGGGAAAAGGGTCTTGTAAACCCCAAAAAAAAGGGTTATAGGTGGTTAAAGCACAGGGGGGGTGATAATAGGCACAATTAGGGACCTTGGAGGGTTTTACGATACGGGGGTGAAAGGGGTTTCAAGGGATAAACACGGGTGAGGGGAATGATTCTGAAGCCAAATGTAAGGGGCTAAAGGAAAATTAAGAATACTAGGAGGGGGGGTTTCCAAAATACCATGGAAAGAGCTTATAGGGGTTAAAACCGGGGGGGAGGGGGGGTGGTAATCATAAGGTTTTTTTTTGGAAGGCACAACAAGGGATTGAAAGGGTCTTTAGAGGATTAAACCCGCGGGGGGGGGGGGGGGGGGGGGGAGGGGTGAAAGGAAAGGGTTACAAGCCCATAAGAAAGGGGCTTAAGGGGAGTTTAAAACCCGGGGCAGGGGGGTGTGGTTTCAAAATGCATAAAAAAGGGGCCTTGGGAAATTTTGGGACATGGGGGTGAAAGGGGGCTTAAGGGCCCTTAGAAGCTTCCCCCCCAAGAAGCTTCTAAAGCTTCCACGTGGAGGGGGGGCGGGTGATAATAAGGCTCTCTAGTCGACGGTGGAGGATGGCAGCGACTCTTCCCTGGGCACTCCGAACGTGGCAGCCGAACGGCAGCCTCCCCCCTTTTTTTTCGACTTCAGCTCCTCTGTCCAGTGTCGAGGCAGTACACTCTCTTCCTCCTCCTTCTCACGACAGCGGTACTGCACGGTGATGTGGTGGCAGCGTCATCCTCTCCCTCACGATTCAAAATGGTGGCCCTTCCCTCCTTTTTTTTCACGGCAGAAATCCCTCTCTTAAATAGGGGAGGGAGGGGAATCCTCCCTCTCGTTATGTGTCGCAGCATGGCCTCCCACACTAGGGAGCTCCCAGCAAGGAGCTTCCGCTTCCTTGCGGTTCCCCTCCCCTTCCAGCACATCAGTCGGCTGGGGAGGGGAATATATAAGAAAATTTGTATTATCCTTTTAAAAAAAATATGTTTACGCGAACGTTACATTCTCTCCCCCTTAGAGGAATCGAGATGTCCTCATCTCGAGATAAACTGGGGGTATTGATGGTTGAGTGTGCCTTCATATTGGGAGCTTCTCACTCTACTACTGAGATCCATGGATCACTTATCATTTCAGGCATTTAAAAGCAAGAAGCACAAGCACAAGCAAGATCAAAAGCAAGAAGAAGAAGGAGAGAGCCAGTTTTGGCCACACATAAGAGTGATCTTCTTCATTCACTTTTTGACTTTTTTTACATGTCCTCCTCCCCTTTGGGCGCCCATTCCTTTTTTACATAACTGGCCATTTTAGCGTATGTCTTGTTTCTCTATTTCTTCCTATTTACATAGTTTCTTGACCCCTACTCATCTACATTTACAATTGTATAAAAGGGATCCTAGCAATCTTTTACAAAATGAACTACAATGCGCCCAATATTTTTCTTGCTAGAATATTCGGTGCACTTATTATTGTGTGCTTCCTTTTACATTTGAGGCTTTTCTTGCACTTTTTTTGAGCCTACCTTTCTCTTCCATTTTTCTTGCCTTGGGGCTATCTTCCATTTTCAAATTTTTGAGGCTTTTCTATCTTGAACTTTCGAAGGTGTAACAATACGTAAGAAGATACCAAATATAGATAGAAAGAATGTGGCCCTTAGAGGGTGAGATTCCTACAATTTCTTTTTCTCTACATATGTTGATATAAGCATCAATAATGTTTTTCTAAAAGTGTCAATATATCCTTGGATAAGTAAAACTTACAATCCTCACAATGCTCATGAGTAAATTTTCTAGAATAGGTGTCGATAAATTAGTGCATAATGTCACTTATTTTTATGCTTTCATTGGCACATATCATGACACGTTCAATAATACATTTGGTCTGTAGCTTATACTTATCTTTATTCTTTGCAAGGACGACACTTGCATCAAGATTTTGATTCTATTACATTGAAAAAAATATTTGGTATACATCTTATCAATTTTATGAATTGAAAATGCATTGTGGAGAAAATTGGACAACAAAAAATAAGAATGGAAATAAGATCAAACCATAAATTGAGAGCTACATATTCATAGGCTAGATTGCTTCTATAAATTTTAAGTTGGATTCACATGGAACAAATCCCTCCTATTTCTTGGATAGGATTTGAATTGTGCCTCTCATGTATCTTTATTTGCAATAATATTAGCTTTACATTGTAGAGCATAAGAGTATGTGCAACAAAAATTCAACATGAATGTGGAAAGGCCAAGATTAGATGATTAGATTGAGAGCGGATTTTGAGCCTGGAATGTGCCTACAATTTGTGAAAAAATCCAGAATTTAGGGGAAAAATATTCAACATCGAAGGCGGCGGCTCCAGCTAGGACGATTTGAAGCACCAAGTGAAAGATGAACTTTAAAAGGTGCTAGAGCGACACTTGTGGATTTTTGTTAATTTTTTAGACAGTCGTGCGGTTGGCCAAGAGTTGCCAGCCAATGTGGGATGTAAAGCTGGACACCCAGAAATTTACAACACTCGAATCGGATGCCGGATGGGGAAATGGCCAACAAACGGTCAAGATATGAAGAGGTGGACAAAAAACTTGGACAAAATTGGGTGTGCCTTTTGGAGGCTTGACCCCCCTCTCAAATTTTTAACCAACATGGAGCAAAAAACATGGATGTAGGCGTGGGATGAAGGCGACAGGCTGCGCCCAATTTTTTCGCCATGGATGATGGAGATCATGATTTCTGCCTGCAAACAACCTACCCAATCGATCATGGGGCTAATCTTCCCTCTCTTGGCTGATCATTTCGCTTGTCTTCGCCCGAGCAATGATGGCCTGAATGAAGAGATGGAAATCTAGTCTTTCTCTCTCCTCCCTCTCTCTCCCCTAAGGTGCTGTTCTTGTGTGCAAGAGGGAAATGAAGAATGGTGAAGGAAAGCTTGTCCGGTTGGGACCGGATTGCTCTCGGATTGATGTAGACATGAAGATTGCTGATTGTGAAGATGCTGGACATTGAATTAGGGCTGTCCTGTAGTCCCCCACCAAAATCGAGATCCCGAAACATGAAGCCTAAGCGATAATTCAATTTTTATGAAGGAAAAATGAGTTTGTATGCTATTTGATTGATGAAACATTGTTCCCATGGGCTGATTATGCATTATGATGTTGTTTTCTATGAGTTTCAACAGTTTATAATCTAAAAATCAGAAGATCATAAGTGATATGGCTGAAATTAATGTTATAAACCCTGAAAAACACGCGTTTAAGGGGTAAAATAAATGGAAAATATGAGACATAATGCCTACAAAACTTGAAATTTTGCTGTCAAGGAACCTAAGGGCCATAGCCCACAATCAATCTTAATTTTTAGTCATTTTTTTTAAATGGGAGAAATTTAGAAAATGGTAAAAGAAAATTTCTAAAAAATTACGTGTGTGTTTGTGCAGCATATAATGAAGGTAAAGCATGAGTTTTGTCTCGGTTTACCCTCGTTTCTATGTTTTCATTCATGTTTATCACTTTCTTTGTAAGGAAACACACATAAAATAACTATTTTACCTATCAACGAATGCAAAACATTAAATGGTAGGGTGAGAGGGGAGGTTGAGCGTCAAAATATAAATTAAAATTTGGTTTATATGTTGCATCATGTCTATAGGACGTTGTTTTAAAATAAAGAGAAAGCCAGCATGAGCGTAAGGCTCGGTGTCTTTTCTCTTTGCAGTACATAAACACTAGCATGGAAATCATGGAAAGACTAGTTTCGCACGATGCACAATGCTGATTTTCTTCTGTTTGTGCACTAAACCATTCACGTTATGCACTATGCATAGTTCATGGTATCAACGGAAAAGCTCCTGGACTGCATAGCACCTGTTTTCTTACGAATTTGACCCACGATTAAGAGTGAAAGGTTATCCCTTGCCGTAGGATAGAGGGTCGGTTTCCTAAGAGACTATTTAGTGAGGAAACATGGTATATCTCCAAGATTTGAAATGAAGAGTGGAGTGTGTTTGCTTGTTTTATATGTTGAGCATTGCATCAAGGGGCCAATCCCTATGATGTAGGAGAGCTGCGGTGGGGCTGCGGTGTTTCTACCAAGAGGTTGCCTCCATGTATGTGATCGTGGCATTGCCAATGTGTGTGGGTTCTCCCTCTAAGGAGTTTATAAAAAAGGAAACGTTGGACTACAAAACGATGAAGCTATAAACACATAGATTAGGCTTTAGGACAGTTTGTCCTTTAGCATTAGATTGATGCTCCTGGTCCGCGAGGCTATGAGGGTGTGTTTGTCTGTTATGAGCATGAGGTCCGGCAAGTGCCATAGCCAGTGCCGGCCCATTTCAAGTCCCATCAGTGGTGCATGTACCAGGAGCTGCCAATAAGTGGTGGTTCTCGAATCTAGGGTTTTTAGGGACCAAAAATTTGGTTTATGTCCTTTGACAAGGACCATCAAGCCGAAATACAAAAAGCAGAACGTGCTGAGAGGACTAGACGGCGGTTGGAGATTGTAAGTCACTATTCTCCTCAAAGGAGTAGCCCAATACGCATAAGAGGCAGTGGTCTTAGTAACCCAACTGTTGCACATAGTCCTTTAGGTGCAGGAGGAAGTGCAAGTTCTTCCTTTCTTCCACCAAGTCAACCCACTTCGAGTGGGGGTGTAATTCCATAAGTTCAAGCTCCTATTGTGAATCCGATTGTCGTTATGGCACAACCCATTGCAATTCCTACAGGGACGTCGAATTTGCTAGCTTTAGGAGTTCCTTTGACCATTTTTAATGGGTTAGCCAAAGAAGATGCGGAGTTTCACATTTGTGAATTTCAAAGACTAATGTTTAATTATCGCATCGAAGATGAGGGACATCTCATGATGTTCTTTAACATGACATTAAAAGGAAGGGCTGCGGTATGGTATCACAGCATAGAGTCTGGAACCATAACCACAATCGGTCAATTTTATGCAGCTTTCCGAGGAGAATATGCCCCTGAAAGAGGTGGCCAATACTGGTTGTGTGTTTTGAATGTAACACGCCAAGACCCCCATGAGAATGTGAAAGCCTATGCCAAGAATCTTAAGGAAGTGTTTCGTAAGCTACAAACTTACATTCCCATTCCGCCGGCTGCCCAATTGCAATACTTCTTGCATGGATTGGATTTCAATATTCAGGTACAATTGAGCAGTGTGGCTTTGGCTGATATAGACACCGCCATTACACGGGCAGTAGGAGTAGAAGCACGATTACAAATGGTCTATTCCTCTCGAATAAATCTTAATGCGGGTTTAGTACCTGGAGGCAATTTACCATTGACAAATGGAAGTCAAGAGATGCCTATGAATAACACTAATGGGAGAGGAAGCATGGTTCAAAATGTACATTTGCTGCCAGCTCCTCCCAGTGTGACCAAGTCAGTTGGCTCCACCAAATGTTGGAGGCCAAGTTTCGAACCCTAATGTTGTTCCTCTAAGTCAACAACCAATGCCCAATCAAATTGTTAGGCCAATGGAATGACGGATAGATGATCAAGGCTATGAGTCGAGTGCCTCTAATGTCCTCGGCGAAGTTAAGGATATGATGAAGCATTATACCGACATGATTTCCGAACAATATCGGCAAATAGTTGTTGACCTAAATTTCCTAAAGAAGCAGCAGAATCTGATAGAGAGTCGATGCCTTGAAGAGGGTGCACCCTCAAGATTCAGCTGTAAGTGGTGTGGCAGACAACATTTCCCTAGAAACTGTCCAAATGTTAAGTGTGATATTTGTGGGAAGTCGGGCCACTTAGCCGCTACCTATTGGAGTAAGATTAGTTTCCTCCAACAAGGGAGTAAACAGCCAGGTCCAGTTAATCATAGAGCGCAAGGTAATAACCTACAGCAAAATGATGGACCAAGACAAATACTGCAAAGGGGCAAGACCACTATAGAAGAGTTGCCACAAGGCAATGGAGTTAGCCTTATCGAGGCTGTACGAGTCAATGACGCTGAAACCTCTAACCTACGAGCCGTGACAAGAGGCCAAAAGGCAAAAGAGGTTGATAAAGTTAATGCAAAACTAGGTGAGGGAAACCCTAAGCAAGGGGATAAGGGGACGAAGTCCTGAATCCTAGCGTGGAAGGTGGATCTCTAAGGCCGGATGACAAAAAAGTCGATCCTAAGAAGGATGAGGAAGTGCCAAGAAAGAAGGCAAGAGCTAAAATAAAAGCACCAAAGCCGGTCTTGAGACCAAAAGAAAGGATGGTTTGGCGAGAAAAGAGAGCGTTGGCTACCTATCATGATTTTGATTTAGCAAGTTCTCTTTGCCAAGTAAAACTAGATGTAAACCTCTTACAGTTGATTAAATTATCTCCAGGAGTATGTAAGGAATTCAAGAAGATCCTGCGTATTGGGTATATTGTAGAACCTTTGGGCATAGCACGAGTAGGGGAAGATTGGTTTGATCATGCTGAAAAGAATTGCCCTAGGGTTCCAGCATATGTGGATAGAATATTAGTAGAGCATGCTATTGTAGACACTGGGTCCTCCGTCAATATCATGAGTTCAGAGTTGATGGAGAGGTTGGTATTAGCTATATATAGTTTGTCTATATATAGCATCCCTGGTCCCCTCTATATATTCCAACTATGTGTGCTCACTTGATGCACTTCCGGGGTTCCACTTCCGGTGTCTTGTGTCTCTCTTCTCCTCTCTCTTGCTCCGTTCCTCGTCTCCCTCGTGCACTGTTCAACATGTGTTTCATTATTTCGAGTTGTTGTTCATCTATTCCAACTGATGTTTCATTGTTCCCAGTTTTCATCTATTCCAGCTGATGTTTCATTGTTCCGAGTTGTGTTTTGTTCTTTTCTGCTGATGTTTCATTGTTTTCAACTGTTGTCTGTCTATTTTCAGTTGATTTGTCTGTTCAAGCTTATGTTTATTCTACTTGATATTTTATCTATTCTAGCTAAGGAGCTAATGTTGCAATTAATGTTTTCATCTTGATAATGCTCATCTCGTCCATTCTTCTTTCCATTTGCTGGTGGTATGCCAGCTGCTATTTCATATATTCTAGCTGATGAGCTGATGAAATTTTTATCATATATTCGGGCTGCTTAGTTGATTTATGACATTGTGATTGTGTTCTAATGTTGATATAACATTTTTTATTAAGTTTTTGATGTCACAGATTATGCCGCACAGTCGATTCTATCCACACTCAAGATAAAGCAATTTCATGGCCCTTTATCTCCTTCGATTCCTTCATCTATTGTAATTCAAGATTGATGTAGCTCCTTTCAACTTTGTAATAATATCTTTTCAATATTAATATAGGAGTAGGGCTATATAGAACTGTGGGTTTTTCCCTTGAGCCCCAAAGGGTTTTTTCATCCACAGTTAGGGACCTTTATTTGAGTGGGGGTATTAGCTATATATAGTTTGTCTATATATAGCATCCCTGGTCCCCTCTATATATTCCAACTATGTGTGCTCACTTGATGCACTTCTGGGGTTCCACTTCCGGTGTCTTGTGTCTCTCTTCTCCTCTCTCTTCCTCCGTTCCTCGTCTCCCTCGTGCATTGTTCAACAGTTGGGTCTAGGCATCCAAAAGGATAGCTCCACCCTTCTTAGAATGGCTGATGATCGTCTAAGACAACCGGAAGGTTGTGTTACTAGAGTCCATGTTACAATTGCAAGTGTAGAATGCTTCTTGGACTTTAGGGTGATAAGATTTGCAGGACGTCCTCGCTATCGAGTTTTGCTAGGCAGGCCTTGGATCTTACGAACAGACTGTTAAGTCGATATACCCGCCGGTCGAGTGATTCTAGGTAGAGGTGCTAATCGAGTAATAGTCGATGCTTACCCTGAGTCTCCACAAAGTGAGAGAGCTCCTTTATCCTCTACTGAATTAGAAACATCAGATGATCCATCTGGTAGTGAGACATCATCCAATGATGAATCTAAAGAGGAGTCCACTACAGAGGATATTTATCAGATAACTCTAAATGAGCCGATAGAGCCGCAAGATAGGATAAGAGACGCGGATATGATTGAGTTAAACCTTGGTACGCCGAATGATTTGCGGCCAATTAAATTAGGTTCCATGCTCAGTTCAACAGAAAGGGAGAACTATGTGTCCTTGATTCAAGAATTCCGCGATATCTTTGCTTGGAGTTATGATGAGCTGAGAGGCATTCCTCCCAGCCTGGCTGTTCATACTATTCCTATAAAAGAAAGTAGTCGTCCTGTGCATCAGAAAGTAAGGCGTATGCCTTTTGAATTGAGGGATGGGCTGTTTGAGGAGTTACAAAAGTTAAGGAAAGCTGGTTTAATTTTCCCTGTATAACACACGGAATGGTGTTTACCAGTTGTTATCAGGAAGAAGAAAAACAACCAGATCCGAATGTGTGTAGATTTTAGAGAGCTGAATAAGCAGACAGTTAAGGATTACTACCTGTTGCCATTTATTGAACAGATTTTGGATCAATTAGCGGGTAGGGAAATATACTCGTTCATGGATTGCTTTGAGGGATATAACCAGATGGCAATTGCAGAAGAGGGCAAGTTGAAAATGACTTTCATTACTGTCTTTGGTACTTTTGCGTACCATGTGATGGCCTTTGGTTTGTGCAATGCACTTGGATCATGGCAATGAACAGCAAATAAGACCTTTGGTGACATCTCCCCAGATGAGTTGAAAGTATTTATTGATGACCTGGGGGCAGCCACTGTAAGGGAAAGGATGTTGATTATTTTAAGAAAGTGCTTTGAGTGCTGCAGACAATTTTGTATCGCTCTTAACCCATAGAAGTGTGTCTTTGGAGTGCCTTATGGGCTATTGCTAGGCCATGTGGCAGTTTAGTAGGGATCGCAATTGACCTTGAAAAGATCAAGGTTATAGTTGTTACGAGTCCACCACACACTCCAAAAGAGGTACATAGCTTTCTGTCATCAATAGGGTACTATTGGAGGTTTATAAATGCCTTGGCAGAAAGGACGTTGCCATTAACAAATTTATTATCCTTTAGCTGTCTCTTTGAACGGAGGGACCCTTGTAAGGTAGCTTTCGAGGATGTGAAACAGGAGCTAGTAAAAGCACCAATTTTAAAAGCATCCAAAAGAGGTGAGGTATTTTACATATTTTCAGTAGCCACCATGCACAGTATCAGCTGTTGTTTAGCCCAAATCTGGGAGGAAAAGTGGTATCATCCGATAGCTTTTGCTAGCCGAAAATTGGGCATTTCAGAAATTAACTATACCTACATGGACAAGTTGTGTCTTGTGATGGTCTTTGCAACTAAAAAATTCAAGCACTACATTCTCTATGAGAAGGTAGTTTTCTATACGAAGGCGGAAGGGCTTAGATTGCTTATGAACAAGCTGCAACCGACTGATCGTTTGGCAAAGTGGTTAATTACTTTACAGGAGTTTGATTATGAGATTAAGAGTAAGCCATCGAGGTTGCAAGGGATTGTGAAATGCCTTGTGGATTTCGGGGAGCCGAAAGAGATTTTGGCTTAAGAAAAGTGATACTGAAGAAATGTTTAAAATTGATACAACTTCTATTCCATCTTGATATGCTGCTATTACACATCAACTATCAATAGGAGAGACTGGAGCTGGTTTATCATAATCAAAAAAAAGGAAAATCAGACAACAAGCTTTGAAGTTTTCCTTGATCACAGGGACACTATATCGGCAGGGTGTTGATGATATCTACCACCGATGTGTGATGCTTGAAGAGGTTCCTTTTATCTTGGAAGAGTGTCATGACTCTGCATGTGGAGGGCACTTTGAGGGACGGTTGAAGGCACAGAAAGCTTTAAGAGCAGGATATTGGTGGCTGTCCATCTTCCAAGATTCCTTTGAGTATGTTAAGAGATGTGATACATGTCAAAGACATGACAGTAGAGAGAATAGAAAACGCCCACTTACGCCTATTATGGCTATCCTTCCATTTGAGAAGTGGGGCATTGACTTTGTGGATCCTATTACCCCGTCGTCTACTACTCAGAAGAGATACATTATAGTAGCAACTGATTATTTTACAAAATGGTCAGAAGCGCGGGTGACGAGGCAGGACAATGCAAACGAGACTACGAGTTTTCTTTTAGAGCGGATTATCTGCCATTTCGGTCCACCGAAGAAACTAGTATCGAACCGTGGAACCCACTTTTTGAATAAACTGATCAAAAGCTTTGACTAAAGCTTGGCAAATCAAGCATAATAAAACGACTCCTTATAATTTGCAAGCCAACGGGCAAGTTGAAAGTACTAATAAGAAGCTTCTGGGTATCTTGTCTAAATAGTCTCTGAGAAGAAACGAGACTGGGACAGGAAGTTGTATGTGGCAGTTTGGGCGTACAATACAACGTTCAAGCGAGCTACCGGCCATACTCCATTTAAATTGGTTTATGGGGAAGAGTGTGTGTTACCCCTCGAAATCGAGCTGCCAACCATATGGTTTGCAATTAACCACTCTTTGGGAGATGAGGATTCATCTTTGAACGTTTCACGACCATAGCCCACCTGGATGAGCTGAAATTGCAGAGCTTATTACACCAGGAGGTAGCTAAACGTCAGATGAAGCAGTTGCATGACCTTAAAGCAAAGAAGTATACCTTTAAAAAAGGGCAACTAGTTCTGTATTATGATGTGCATCGGGAGCTGTTTCCAGGGAAGTTGGAACCTAGATGGGATGGCCCCTACAAGATTGTTAGGATAGGGAAAAATAGGTCTACGGCTCTACTAGCTGATCTGCAGGGAGTAGAGTTTAAAAATAAGGTTAATCTTAATAAGATTAAACCTTATTATTTCTAAGTATGATAATACGGAAAAAATGCATTATAGGTCCATGTTGGGGCTGATTTGAGACCTGCAAAAGGGCTTAAAGCTAGTTGATGGGGCGGTTAATTCCTTATTTGGAGCACCCATATCTGGAGCAGAGATACCATCATGGGAAACATATCTGGTGGAGCAAAGGATACAAAGTGATTAAGCAAGAAGACAGAACCTTTGTGTGGGAGATCAAAGTCTTCTGCCATCACTCCTTACGAATGTTGACAAGTATCCCTGTTGAGTTTAATGAAGAAGGTGGGATGGAGCCGTCAGTTCACCCTCTAAACATGCTAAACTTTGACTGTCATAATTACGAATAGAGGAGTTCGTGATGGCAGGCTGTGTAAACCCATTGTGGATATACACATTATATTTTGATGGAGTGTGTCCAAGGGCCCTAATAAAAATGGGAGTGTTGGAGTAGTAATCCAAGATCCCTGACGTAGAGTTACGATGAAGTTAGCTGCTTATCTCAGGGTAGGATTCACTAACAATATGGCAGAGTATAAAGCCTTGATTATGGGACTGCATATTGCCAAGCAAGGTGGCATTCAACGGTTGTTAGTAAAAGGGGATTCCATGTTGATCTTGAATCAGCTAGATGGGACATACATAGTGCGGAATCCCATCCTTTGTATGTATCATCGAACTGCGATGACCCTACTAGAGGAGTTTGGGAGAGTGTCTTTTCAGCTGATTCCAGGTTACTGGAATCAGTTTGCGGATTCACTCGCAAATCTTACTTATGAAGAAGACATTTTCTTTAACTGTGGTCCTAGTTTGGATATTGATATCAATAATGAGACAGGACCCGGTTGCTTGTGGGGAATGTTATCAGAGCATGCAATATATGGCAGATGATGGTTGATATGAGTGATGCAAAGAGTAGCCGAGACCAATCTACCGTTGTTATCCTGGACCCATAGGTTGATTCGACAACATGTTCTGCGTACTCCTCTTGCTATATATGCAGGAGGGATGTGTCATAACCTTATGCATTTAGTTTAGGGCTGTGAGCCCTAGTTTTGCCTCCTTGGAAGGAGCATATTATTGTATATCTGTACTATTTCAGGGAGGGATGTGTAGGTGCTGTTTTGTTTTATTTCGTTAGACCAAGAGGGCTAGTTTTGCAAGGTTTTGAGTGTTTTGTTGCATTAGGCCAAGAGGGCCAATCTGTTTTTGTAGAGAAGTGCTTTATTTCATTAGGCCAAGAGGACCAATTGTCTGTTTAGTACAGGTGCAGTTAATGGTTTCTTGTTTTTAGTTCTGTGCTAGACAAGTTTAAAGAAGAGCTTGGAAGGAGCCTTTGTTGCGTGGAAGCTTCTCGTGGCCCTATCCAGGTGATATCTCTCCTTTATGAGTACCGTGCTTTTATGCTATATGTGTCGGTGTACTTGTAGGGGATTTTCTTTTCTTGTTGGGAACCGGCGTCCAAGGCATGAAGTCCCAGGGTTAGGTTAGGTATGTTTGGGGAAGGTTTGAGTAGTTGTTGCCTCCTGTAAAGACATTGCCAAGCACCGAAAGACCTGTTTTAGAAGGTAGTTCTAGTGACCCTGTTCTGCTAGCCTACTAGGCAACTCTTCTAGGAGTTCTTGTTAGTTGTGAGGCAGTTAGAGAAGCCTGCTAAAGGAAAAATGATGATGATAGAGAGAAAAGAAACCCTGAATATCTCAAAGATAATGAATATATACAGAGGTGTGTAAAAAGGGATTCTAACCCCTATAAAAAAGGAAAAGAAAAGAAAGGAAAACCTATAAGCAGTTGATCATCGCCTTGCGAAGGCCTGGTAGGTTCCTAGGGACGAGTCAGACCCGGGGCCGATGCCTTGTCTTCCTAGTGGTGGCACCTTGCTGGAAAAGAAGAAAGTAAGGAAGGTTGGAGCGAAAATAAAAGTGAGCATAAAAAAAGGATTAAGTGTCACCTTGTGAGGGCTTGGTAGGTTCTTGGGTACTGAGACAAGACCTGAGGCCGATGCCCTGTTCTCCTTGGGTCACTACGCTCAACTCCCTTCTTTTTACATGCCTGAGTATGGAAAAATAAAAACCTAAAAGTAGATATGTGTTAAAATACACTACTTCTAAATTAGGCTATAGGAGTCCTTGCCTAGTAGGAGCTCCTGGTTGTGTTGTCCTTAGTTAGGTAGGTAGTTCAGACCACTACTTAGGGTAACCTCTTTGATAGGTTTTTTCAGTCTAGCCGTGTTGGAGCAGTTGGTTAGTGAGGAGCTTTGGACCTTCTATCAGATTATGCTAGGCCTACTCCTTGTGGATGTCATGCATTGGTTTTGTCAGGGGGTAGGGTGAGCGTTGTGCTTTGTTTTAATATGTATCTATTTTGTATCAGCTTGATGCTTCCTTTGGTTGTTTTGTGTAGATCTGTTGTGGGATTCGACGGGCTGAGTCGCCCTATCCCGTGGTCGCCAATGAGAGTGGAGTTTTGAGCCTGGAATCTGCCTAAAATTTTCCAAAAAATCCAAAATTTAGGGAGAAAATATTCAACATCGAAGGCGGCAGCTCCAGCTAGGACGATTTTAAGCACCAAGTGAAAGACGGCTTTTAAAAGGCGCCGAAGTGATACTCGTCGATTTTTGATAATTTTTCAGACAGCCATGCGGGTGGTCAGGAGTTGCCAGCCAATGCCGGATGTAAAGCCGGATGCCCAAAAATTTACAGCACTCGAATCGGATGTCGGACGGGGAAATGGCCAACAAACGGTCAAGATATGAAGAGGTGGACAAAAAACTTGGACAAAATTGGGTGTGCCTTTTGGAGGCTTGACCCCCCCTCTCAAATTTTTAACCAACATGGAGCAAAAAATGTGGATGTAGGCGTGGGATGAAGGCGACAAGCTACGCCTAATTTTTTCGCCATGGATGATGGAGATCATGATTTCTGCCTGCAAACAACCTATCCAATCGATCATGGGGCTGATCTTCCCTCTCTTGGCTGATCATTTCACTTGTCTTTGCCCGAGAAATGATGGCTTGAATGAAGAGATGGAAATATAGTCTTTCTCTCTCCTCCCTCTCTCTCCCCTAAGAGGCTGTTCTTGTGTGCAAGAGGGAAATGAAGAATGGTGAAGGAAAGCTTGTCCGGTTGGGACCGGATTGCTCCCGGATTAATGTAGACATGAAGATTGTTGATTGTGAAGATGCTGGACATTGAATGAGGGCTGATCCGCAATCTCGCACCAAAATCGAGATCCTGAAACACGAAGCCTAAGCAGTAATTCAATTTTTATGAAGGAAAAATGAGTTTTTATGCTATTTGATTGATGAAACATTGTTCCCATGGGCTGATTATGCATTATGATGTTGTTTTCTATGAGTTTCAACATTTTATCATCTGAAAATTAGAAAATCATAAGTGATATGGCTGAAATTAATGTTATAAAACCCGAAAAACATGCATTTAAGGGGTAAAAATGGGGTTTTTGCAAAATAAATAAAAAATATGTGACATAATGCCTACAAAACCCGAAATTTTGCTATCAACAAACCTAAGGGCTACAACCCACAATCAATCTTAATTTTTATTCATTTTTTAATTGAAAAAAATAGAGAAAAATTACCCAAAAATGGTGAAATTTGGGTTTTAAATGGGAGAAAATTAGGAAACGGTAGAAGAAAAATTCCAAAAAATTACATGTGTGCTTCTGCAGCATATAATGAAGGTAAACCATGAGGTTGGTCTCGGTTTACCCTTGTTTCTATGTTTCCGTTCATGTTTATCGCTTTCTTTGTAAGGAAACACACATAAAATGACTCTTTCACCTATCAACGAATGCAAAACATTAAACGGTAGGGGTGAGAGGGGAGGTTGAGCGTCAAAATATAAATTAAAATGTGTTTTATATGTCGCATCATGCCTATAGGACGTTGTTTTAAAAGAAAGAGAAAGCCAGCATGAGTGTAAGGCTCGGTGTCTTTTCTCTTTGCAGTACATAAATGCTAGCATGGAAATCATGGAAAGACTCGTTTTGCACGATGCACAATGCTGATTTTCTTCCGTTTGTGCACTAAACCATTCACGTTATGCACTATGCATAGTTCATGGTATCAACAGAAAAGCTCGTGGACTGCATAGCACCTGTTCTCTTAGGAATTTGACCCACGATTGAGAGTGAAAGGTTATCCCTTGCCGTAGGATAGAGGGTCAGTTTCTTAAGGGACTGTTTAGTGAGGAAACATGGTATATCTCCAGGATTTGAAATGAAGAGTGGAGTGTGTTCTCTTGTTTTATATGTTGAGCAGCGCGTCCAGGGGCCAATCCCTGCGATATAGAAGAGTTGTGGTAGGGCCACGGTATTTCTACCAAGAGGTTGCCTCCATGTATGTGATCGTGGCATTGCCAATGTGTGTGGGTTCTCCCTCTGAGGAATTTATAAAAAGGGAAACGTTGGACTACAAAACGATGAAGCTATAAATGCATAGATTAGGCTTTAGGACAGTTTGTCCTTTAGAATTAGATTGATGCTCCTGGTCTGCGAGGCCGTGAGGGTGTGTTTGTCTGTTATGAGCATGAGGTTCGGCTAGTGCCATAGCCAGTGCCAGCCCATTTCAGGTCCCATCATAGATGACTAAATGTCTAAGTTCGAATAAAAGACACATTGTAATCATTATTAGGATATTTTCTCTAAACTTTATATGTTTTCTCTCTCCTATGATTATTCTTATACTACCTGCTCAATTTAAAAAAAAGGCACTAATGGCCATTACAATGGACCAATATAAACCTACTCACAATAACATGGCCAATCAAGTCATTCATTGTTTGATAGAAGATAGGAGTGATGATAGGGATTATTCATAGTTTTGATTACATTAATTATTTGTTCCATTATATTATTAACTTGAGCATATAGTATATTTTATTCTCTAGTAGTTTCTTTGGATATTGCCAATGTTATCAAAACACTAGTAGCAAGCACAAGTAGTGCTACTATCAAAAGCACCATTTGTGTGTGTTTTCAACCTCTTATGAAAGGCACAATACACTATTTGTGGGGATTCACTACATTTATACTCTATATATCACTTTCTCTAAGAACTATTTATAAATATTATTACCTATGGATTTTTATTGGATAGAATATACCACTTTTCTATTCAATTTATCAATCATTTCTTTATATTGTACCCTTGTGTATGTAAAATATGTGCAAGTATAATATCTAAAACATTGTTTATATTAAAACTATGATAAAAATATGTGCAAATATAATATCTAAAACATGTTAAAACATATATATTTATAAGTGATCCCCTTGTAGTAGACTAGAAAAAATTATTTAAATAAGCCGATAAATTTGAAATGATCTGACAAAGGGACAAAATGAGCTTCTACTAGAAATATTGGATTGAACTATTGGAGTTTATCTTAGCTCATGAAAAATAACATTGAAATGATTAATTATAGTAGCATTGGATTGCACATGATCTCATTAAACACTTTTTTTAGACCCCAAAAATAGCCTCATGTATGAAAATTTGCATTTCAAAAAAAAAGTAAGAGCTCTCTTTTAGGTTTAAAACCATCCTTTTTGGTACAATTTTCGAGAACAATGACTCTACACTTTATTTTTTTCCAAAGTCTCTTAAGAGTAGGATCTCACATAAGTTTTCCATTTTTAGATGCAATCTTTTCATATCTCCATCAAAGTTAAGCAAAGTTGTCTTGTGCTCCATTGGAATAAAATGCATACCATCCATAATCTAATGCTCCACAATATCAATAAATTGAACCCTATACGTGATCATTTCAACTCAATTTCTATCTCACTATCTTATGAAACATAATAGTTGTGTTTGCCTAAGTTCTTTTCATGTTTGATACAAATTCTTGATTAGTAATTTCTTTTTTGATACTGTCGTATGAGACACAAGTTTCATTCTATGATTTTGTCTTGCATGTGTTCTATGCCACATTTCATTCAACATAGACTATCTCACAATAAATTGTCAACTTTCTTTCTCACTTGAGTTTTTTTTTTTGCAATTGTTAGTTTTTACAAGGTTAGAATGTCAAAAATAAAGCTTTCCCTTGAGGAAATGGAGAAAGAAGAACAGGAGGATACCTGTGATGACAGACTCTTTGATTTTCTTCAAAAAATAAGAAACTCATCCAAGTTCATGTACATGAGGGATATGCTAAATGTTCCTTTTAAAGAGAAAGGAGAGATGTTTCAAGAGGATTTTGAGAATGATCTGATGCATGGTTTTGATCCTATTATGTTTCAGAGTGAGAATATTACAAAGGCAGAAAAAAAGGAGATAGAATTGAGTATAAAGAATGAAGATGGATCTCTTGGTTGTATCCATATATTTCTTACCTACCTTATTAAGAAAAGAAAAGTATTGCTCAGTGATGTTTAATCCCTTTGGGAGCTTTGATAATATTAGTTCTTAGCTATCCTAGTAGTATGGAGCCAAATTATTAGGATTCCATAAGTTATGAACCATATCTATTAGAAGCTCTGGATGTTGGGGGGAGAATTTCCAAGATAACTCCATATCCTTGCATTCATGAGTTGATTACATAGTTGAATATTTTTATTTCTCTTTGCTTAGTTTGTAACCATTCTCAAAATCTATGCTTTGCGTAAGAATTTAGATATCTCTCTTTTCCTTTTTTTATGTAGAACCATTAAAAGACCTCTAACTATTTTCTTTGACTCTTTCTCCCCTATGTCTTATGTGTTTGAAGTATTTTGTTCTTACCTAATAATATGCTTTTTTCTATACCTTGGGTTGACGAGATAGATAGGTCTCTATATTGTGGGATGAAATATAGAGCATGGTTGTATAAATATGTCACATGATAAAAATTTAAGAAGAGCTAGTTAAAAATATTATATAAATTAGATAATAAAGAAACATAAAAATGTTAACTTCTTACCATTATAGTGAGTGAAGTGTTGACTACCCTTGGCTTTTGTCATTGTGTTACGAAGTGGAATACGTGGCAAATCTAGCAAATCAAATCTCAATCATTAACAACTTTATGTCACACATAATAAAACTTAGTGGAAAATGTAACGTTCGCGTAAACAAATTTTTTGTAAAAGGATAATACAAATTTTTTTATATATTCCCCTCCCCAGTCGACTAATGTGCTGGAAGGGGAGGGGAATAGCAAGGAAGCGGAAGCTCCTCGCTGGGAGCTCGCTGGTATGGGAGGCCCTGCAATGCGACACATAAGGAGAGGGAGGATTCCCCTCCCTCCCCTATTTAAGAGAGGGACTGCCGCCGTGAAAAAAAAGGAGGGAAGCGTCCCATTTTGAATCATGAGGGAGAGGATGACACTGCCACCACATCACCGTGCAGTACCGCTGCCGTGAGAAGGAGGAGGAAGAGAGTGTGCTGCCTCGACGCTGGACAGAGGAGCTGAAGTCGAAAAAAAAGGGGGGGAGGCTGCCGTTCGGCTGCCACGTTCAGAGTGCCCAGGGAGGAGCCACTGCCGTCCTCCACCGTCGACCAAAGAGCCTTATTATCACCCCTCCCCCCCTCCACATGGAAGCTTTAGAAGCTTCCTGGGGGGGGGGAAGCTTCTAAGGGCCCTTAAGGCCCCTTTCACCCCCATGTCCCAAAATTTCCCAAGGCCCCCTTTTTTATGCATTTTCAAACCACACCCCCCTGCCTCGGGTTTTAAACTTCCCTTAAGCCCCTTTCTTATGGGCTTGTAACCCTTTCCTTTCACCCCCCCCCCCCCCCCCCCCCCCGAGTTTTAATCCTCTAAAGACCCTTTCAATCCCTTATTGTGCCTTCCAAAAAAAAACCTTATGATTACCCCCCCCCCCCCCCCCCGGTTTTAACCCTATAAGCTCTTTCCATGGTATTTTGGAACCCTGCCTCTTAGTATTCTTAATTTTCCTTTAGCCCCTTACGTTTGGCTTCGGAATCATTCCCCCCGCTAACCCCCCGTGTTTATCCATTGAAACCCCTTTCACCCCCGTATCGTAAAACCCTCCAAGGGCCCTAATTGTGCCTATTATCACCCCCCCTGTGCTTTAACCACCTATAACCCTTTTTTTTAAGGCTTTACAAGACCCTTTTCCCCCCAAAAGTACTAAGGCTTTGAAAAGGTCTTACTACCCCCCTCCTCGCGGTTAAACCCCTTAGCCGTTCCTTGCCCTTTTCAAACTACCCTTGGGACTTTGGTTTTTCCCCTACTCGAAAAAAAAATAAGAAGAATATTGAAGTGCAATGGAGTGACGGTAGAATTTCGAAAAGGAGTGTAGAGCTGCTTCCACGTCCGAAGGACTACAATTGTGATGCCTCCTAAGAAAGTCCAAGGTGTAGCCACGGGAGGGTCATCTCCGGGCATCCACGTGGATATCTCACCCCAAACCTAGGTTTCCTTTCTAAATTATTATTCGATATTGTTGTAATTCAATCTTGCAAGGTTAATTGTTAGAAATAGGATATACTTTCGTCCTAGTGGTTCACATCTAAGGAACTTAGTCATCAATATTTTTAATGGAACATGCAAATTAAAGAAAGTATAAACACATTCCTAGCAAATAGCTTTATGCATTGAAATAAATTATGAGCTAGATTATTATCCATTGAAATAGTATACTTCGATTAAACCTAGAAGTATAAATTGCATCTCATGTTATTAATCCATATCCTTTTTGTAATGAATCATCATGGAAGGTGCAAGCATGAAATGATTCTTACGATGTATAAAACTCCAGGAAAATATCGTTTATCAACAGCATAAATTATCAAGTAAAAGGTTACTTGTTTAGCATGAATTTTGTTCGCAAAGTGTAGGAAGATTATTTGGAATTAACATAATCTCAAATCGATAAAGTTTAAGATTGAAAAATCAATTTACACATAGATAACAAATCATGTGGAAGTAATCTCGAACTTATCTTCTAGAGTTAACCAAATTGATATAAACTTAAAAATACCTATGCTGCGATATATTCATTGGGAATGAGTTAAATTCCAAGAAACGCCTATACCTTAAATACTTGCCCACATTCCCTGAATGTAGGGACAGTGAATTGTAATCATAAAAGGAACTAGGGTTTGTCCCTGAGAATCTTACAAAGATGAAGCCTGGAATCCCTACGTCTAACGACGTCAGCTTAAAGAATCTGCAACAGATTGTTTCGTGACTCCATTGTCTCATAGTTCTATGCGACGCTTGCGTAGCAAATGCGGAGTCATATGATCTTGTGATTGGATCACAAGAGAATGGCCAAGGTCTTGCAATGGGGTTGGCGGATCCTTACGCAAGTTATCTTGCAAAAGGATGAACACTTTAGTATCCTTCTTGAGTAAGGAAGATTGTTTAGAAACTAAAGACCAGTCGATTACTAAAGTAACCAATGAACTCAAGGTTTGACCAAGTTGGGTTAATAGGGTATGCCCTAACCCAGGATATAGGGGATCTTGCCAAGTTTCAAGTCATCCCGAATCGAGTGTTGAACGCACTCGAAAGGAAGGATTCATTCCTTAGCAGTTTGTTAACAACAAAAATGATCAATGGAAATTTTTGTGCTTGCTATAGATTTTAGAGCACTCTTTGGCTTTGTTTGATCAATAAATTAAAAGATAAATGGATATCTATACTTCAGGTTGAAGTCCTAAAGGGAGAGGCAGCTTCAATTACCCCCGACTGCCTGCCTGACCCTAACCAAGGGGGTTGTTGACCGCGCTGGGAACGTGGACCGAACCCCCACGAGAGGTCTCTTCGTTGAGCATTACTCGGAGCAGGAGGATGGTTGGGTGCCAGGGGGAGCTCTGGCCGTAAATCCCTCACCTTTTGGGTCCTGCACAAGAGGCTAACGTGACTCGAGATGGGATCTCGAGGCCCGCATACTAGTCTATGGGCGAAAACTTGGATTAGTGATCCCTGTGGACTGTTGGATAACCTTCCGGCGGATTGTGGATAAGCCTAGGGGCTAGACTCTTTGTATTTCAAAGATAAATATGATAACCTGTTAATAAGAAACTTGTCTGATATTATTTTTCTATGTCAAGTGATAAGATTATGTGAAGGAACCAATGCCTAACGGGTTAATTAAAGAAGCTGGTTGTTACATGTCCAACTAATGTGTTAGATAATTAAATAACTAAAACAACCCGAGGAAAGTGCGGAGGATGGGCAATAGGTCCATCCTATGGATGGGTGGTCCCGGTTGGCCGGGAACTTTTCTCAAATCAGGAGGAACAGCAGGATGATCGTCAAAGGACACGAACAACAAAAGCATTGACCTAGAGTTATGATTTAACCTGATTTACGTTGTTTTAGGGGAACAGAATGGGACTATGACTTATGGCAGAGAGGTTGAGCTTTGCAACCCTCTCATTTCCTATTCTTCTTGAACCAAGTGCAGCGTGAATCAGCTTCAGACTTGGCGTTTCCGTGTAAAGTAGTTCGCTTGGGTCTGATGCTAGTGGCTGTTAGGAAATGACCAATCAGGAAAACCCTAATTCAGGTTGATCCTAAGTGGGAATGGCCGGAATACTTCGGCTACGTGGCAGACGCGGAAAGCCCTAGATTGCAAACCCCATAACATTCCATGGGAGTGCCGAGCGGAGCTTTCTAGACATCCTTTCCGATGGACTGCTAAGACGTGTCCTGGATGATACTAGTGGTCATGTTACAGTTGGTATCAGAGCAGACCAACATCGGAATTGTTTTTATGAAATCTTGATAAGATGAAGTAAAGCAAATGTTGTTGTCCAAACATTTCCTTACCTTCAATGCTATCTTGCAGAATTACGAAGCATGGAATAAGTTCTTGGTATTTTGAGTCATGTTTTTGATTGCAATGCATTCTCCGCATTATCGACAAAGGGTTGAGATGATGAACATCCTAGAGTAGATCTATAATCCATCACCCTTGTACATGGAACAAAGATGGATGGGTGCCTCAGGAATCTACTATATAGCCGCCCACCGGTTTGCTTATCTACAAACCAACCTAAAGAGGATCAAGTGGTTGGAAGACCTGAAAGTCGTGAAGCTGTTCATTTTTGTGGAAGCTCACGTAAACTCAACTTTACATATTCAAGGTCGGAGGGTTTGAGATGAACTCATATGTATATGAGGAATTAACTTGTGTAATCCCCGCCGACAGGATCAAAGTATTGGGCCTCCATGAGAAGTATGGATTCCAACGGAAGGGATATACTGAACTTCCAATGACTTACCGATTCCTGAAGATCCATGACCCGAAACCTTACTATTATACAGTTCCTATAGATAAATGTAATACAATGTTGTTCTCCCCAAAGTAAATGTAACAATTGGCTTATCGTTGCAAGAAATGTTGTATTCGAAAGGGCTATGGTCATATAAATACAAATAAAGACTTATTTCTATCAATGTCTAATTGTGCATAAGAGTTGATAAAAAGTTGAGTAGCTGCATTGTTTACGTGATAGCTGAATTAAAGATGTAATATAAATCAACGACAATTATCGTATAATAACGTTATGAAAACCTTTATTCAGGCACAACCCCAGGTACAGGTTCCTAATTCACCTCCTACGTCAAGTATTGCTGTGATCCAAGAGAAGAAGCTCCTTCTCAAGTAGATTAAGCCACCCGAGTTTGACGGGAGAGGTAGATTCATCCAAGCTGATGCTGAAATTTGGATTGAATCCATGGAGGATTACTTCGAAGCAGCCGGTACTGCACCTGCCAATAAGGCTATGCTCGCCAAGCTAAAGCTCACCGGCGAAGCCAGGCTTTGGTGGAAGCAATGGTGCAGGGATCAAGGGATCGCGAAGGGATCCATTACCTGGGAGAAGCTGAAGAAAGCCGTGCAGGGAAGATACTTGCCACCTGCATATCGCACGCAGAAAATGAATGAGTTCTACGAGCTAAAACAGCTGGGCTCACACTTGATGCATACTATTCTAAATTTGTCTCACTTCTTAAGTATGCACCGTAGACGGACATGACACAGCAGGTGTCCAAATTTTGTGCGGGTTTAAATCCACCAGTCAATACCCGTCTCGAATCTATACGTCCATCAGATCTTCAAGACACTCATTCGAGCGGCGCCTATAATTCAAGAGGTGCAAGCTAGACCAAGGGGTAACAAAACTTGGTCTTATAATGATCCGAACAGAGGGGCACTTAGACCTCAAATAAACAGAGTTCAAGGTCATAATCAGGGACAAAGAAAGAAAGCAAGGACGAATAACGTCAACAACTTTGTTCCTACTCAAAGTAATGGCCGAAACCTCCGTTGTTTCCACTGCAACAAACTCGGCCACTTCAAGAGGCAATGTCCCAAGCTTGGTGGAAGACATCTCCAAGCACCTTTCCAAGGAACAGGCCGTGATCAAGGAGCCGCTACCCAAGGAAGAGGAATAACCACCTGCATTGCCAATAGAAAAATGTAAGAAGAAGAAGAAGAGGAAGATCCGACCATGGAAGCAGAATTTGAAAGGGCGACAGTCCATGCCGCTTTACACAAGAAAGGGCCAAATCACCAGTTCTCGGTGATTCAGACACCGTCGGACTATCAAGGTAAAGGTTTCAAGAGCTTGATTGATTGTGGTAGTACACATTCCTTTATCTCACCAGCATGTGCAAAAAGATTAGGAATAGCCACAGTAGAAGCACCTACCCTGCTTGTGGAATTGGCAAATGGTCGTGAGGTTACTTGTACCAGGCAAACTGCTAAGGTGGAATTCTTCCTGGGAGGAAAGAAAACTTCGATCAAATTCAGAGTCATGAATTTAGGTATCCATGAGTGTCTACTCGGAATGGATTGGCTTAAGCCTAACGACGTCCACATTCACTATGGAAAGGGTCAAGTTTCCTTTCAAAACTCTGAAAAGGAATTAGTCACAACTCAAGGTGAGGCTGGAGTGCCAAGAATCCAATTGGCCAAAGTATCTCGGATCATAAAAGGAGTTAGAAAAGGATTACCTGTTTACTTGATCAAACTCAACAAGTTAGATCAGAAGCAAGAGTCTAATGAAGGACCTTCTTGGCTAAAGGAATACGCGGACGTATTCCCTGAAGAGTTGATTGAACTCCCGCCTCAAAGAGAAGTGGATCATGAGATTAAGTTAGTACTAGGAGCTGCACCAATTGCAAAGAGACCTTATAGAATGTCCATACCAGAAGCAATTGAGCTGAAGGAACAACTCATGCAACTACTAGATCAGGGCTACATCCGGCCTAGCAGTTCACCATGGGGAGCTCCAGTACTATTCTAGAAAAAGAAAGATGGGACACTTCGACTATGTATTGATTACCGAGGGTTGAATCAATCAACAATCAAGAACAAGTGCCCTATTCCTAGAATAGATGAGCTTCTTGATCGTCTTCAGGGTGCGAAGATCTTCTCCAAGATTGATCTTAGGTCAGGTTACTATCAGATAAGGATCAAGGAAGAAGATATCCCAAAGACGGCCTTCAATATAAGATATGGGCACTTTGATTTCCTAGTTATGTCATTCGGGCTTACGAATGCACCTGCCACCTTCAATAGGTTAATGCAGGATATCTTTAGGCCATATCTTGATGATTTCGTGCTTGTCTTCTTCGACGACACTTTAATCTATTCTAAACAGGAAAAAGATCATGAACCCCAACTTTGGATTGTCCTTGAGACAATGAGGTCGCATAAGTTATATGCTAAGATGAAGAAGTGTGCATTCTTCAAACGCCAGATTGAATATTTGGGATTCATAGTATCAGCAGAAGGAATCTCAGTGGACCCAGCCAAGGTCAGAGATGTGCTTGAGTGGCCAATACTAGCATCCATCAAAGAGATACGTAGCTTTATTGGATTGACAGGATGGTATAGGGTCTTCATCAAAAACTATGCTTTGATTGCAGCACCTCTAACGGACTTACTGAAGAAGCAAACTTCCATTGCATGGTCAACTCCCGAACAAAACAGCTTCGATAGATTGAAGCAAAGTTTGGTATCAGCACCTATTCTAAAACTTCCAGACCTCAATAAAGTTTTCGAGGTAGTAACTGATGTTAGCGTACTCTCCTTGGGGTGTGTACTTATGCAAGAAGGTCATCCAGTAGCATACTCTTCAAGGAAATTGAAGAGTCATGAAAAGAATTATGCTACGCATGATCTGGAATTGCTAGCTATCATTCATGCTCTAAAGCTTTGGAGACACTACCTGTTGGGTAACAAGTTTACTCTAGTAACTGACCATAAGAGTCTCAAATGGATCTTTACCAAGAATGAGCTCAACATGAGGCAACGTCGGTGGATTGAAGTGTTGGAGGAGTATGACTTTGAAATCAAGTACCGACCAGGAAAAGAGAATGTAGTTGCCGATGCACTCAGTCGCAAGGCATTCCTTAATTCTCTAATCCTGCAAAATCCCTCAACAGCTAGATCTCTAGCTACAAAAGTATCTATGCCAAACAACCCTATACTTGAGTTAGCTAGAGAGGAAGCATGCCACGATCCGGCCTACCAAACAATGCTAAGGGAAATCTCTATTAAGGATCAAAATCAAAAGCTACATGCTAAGTATCATGAATTTTCTATAAATAATGGACTTGTCTACTATAGAACAAGATTGTGTATACCAGCAAGCCAGTCACTTAAGCAGAAGATATTGTGGGAAGCTCATGATTCCCCTTTCGCAAGACATCCTCGATATGCTAAGACTCTTAATCCAGTTAGGAAGAGCTACCATTAGGAGAGGCTCAAAGGTGACATTCTCAAATATGTCATCGAGTGTTTGTCTTGCAAATGTATCAAAGCCGAACATGTCATGATGCCAGGGAAACTGCAACCGCTTGACACCCCCCAAATGAAATGGGAATTCATCGGTATGGATTTTGTTGTAGGCCTACCCCAAGTCCAGGGAGGATACAACTCCATTATGGTTGTGGTTGACATGCTTACAAATGTTGCATACCTTATTGTAGTAAAGACAAACTATAAAGCCTCAAACATTGCAAGATTGTTTATCAAGGAGATATTCAAGCTACATGGTTTACCCAGAAGAATCATTAGTGATCGTGATTCTCTCTTCACATCACACTTCTGGAGAGGTATCTTTGAAGCTATTGGGACTCAACTCTACTTTAGCACCGCTTACCATCCCCAAATGGATGGCCAAACAGAGTGAGTAAATCAAGCCATGGAGGATATGCTGAGGGCATACTGCTGTCGTGAGCCAAAGAGGTGGACTCAATACTTACCTTTGGTTGAATTTGCATACAATGCTTCTTACCAGCAAAGCATTCAGATGACCCCTTTCCAAGCATTGTATGGTCATGACTGTCAAAGTCCCCTAAACTTTTTAGATCCAACCTTAAGGGTTGAAGCTACAAGGAAGATGTTGGAAGAGATGGATGACCAAGTAAAGTCAATAAGACAGGACATCCAAGCGGCCAAGGATAGACAGAAGGCATACCCAGATTTGAAGCATCAAGATAGAATCTTCAAAGAAGGAGACATGGTCTTCATTCGCGTACGCCCTAAAAAGAGTTCCCTATCCTTAGGAGATTGCAAGAAACTAAGTCCAAGGTATTGTAGACCGTACAAGATCCTCAAGTGCCTAGGACCTAATGCTTATAAATTGCAACTCCTTGAAAACCTAAAAGTTCATAATATATTCCATATCAGCCTATTGAAAAAGTATGTACCTAATCCTAACCATGTACTTGATGACCAACAAGTTGTAATGCCTAGTCAAGGAGTCCTTGAACTAAGACCTGATAGGATCTTCGATGTTAGGGAAAGACAATTAAGATCCAAAACCTTGAGAGAATGCCTCGTCTAGTGGAAAGATTATCCCGAAGAGGATGCCATTTGGATAGTTATGTCATTCGGGCTTACAAATGCACCTGCCACCTTCAAGAGGTTAATGCAAGATATTTTTAGGCCATATCTTGATGACTTCGCGCTCGTCTTCTTTGACGACACTCTAGTCTATTCTAAACAGGAAGAAGATCATGAACCCCAACTTTAGACTGTCCTTGAGACGATGAGGTCACATAAGCTATATGCTAAGATGAAGAAATGTGCATTCTTCAAACGTCAGATTGAATATCTGGGATTAATCGTATCAGCGGAAGGAATCTCAATGGACCCGACCAAGGTCAGAGATGTGCTAGAATGGCCAATGCCAACAACTGTCAAAGAAATACGCAGCTTTCTTGGATTGACAGGATGGTATAGGGTCTTCATCAAAAACTATGCTCTAATTGCAGCACCTCTGACGGACTTACTGAAGAAGCAAACATCCATTGCATGGTCAAATCTCGAACAAACTAGCTTCGACAAATTGAAGCAAAGATTGGTATCAGCACCAATCCTAAAGCTTCCAAACCTCAGTAAGGAGTTCGAGGTAGTAACTGATGCTAGCACACTTGCCTTAGAATGTGTGCTCATGCAAGAAGGTCATCTTGTAGCCTACTCTTCAAGGAAGCTGAAGAGTCATGAGAAGAATTATGCTACCCATGATCTGGAATTGTTAGCTGTCATCCATGCTCTAAAGCTTTGGAGACACTACCTGTTGGGTAACAATTTTACTCTAGTGACTGATCATAAGAGTCTTAAATGGATTTTTTCCCAGAACGAGCTCAACATGAGGCAACGTCGGTGGATTGAAGTGTTGGAAGAGTATGAATTTGAAATCAAGTACCGACCAGGAAAAGAGAATGTAGTTCTCGATGCACTTAGTCGCAAGGCATTCCTTAATTCTGTAATCCTGCAAAATCCATCAACAGCTAGATCTCTAGCCACAAAGGTTTCCATGCCAAACAATCCAATACTTGAGTTGGCCAGAGAGGAAGCATGCCATGATCCAGTTTACTAAATGATGCTAAGGGAGATCCCTATCAAGGATCAAGATCAAAAGCTGCAGGCTAAGTATCATGAATTCTCTTTCAATAGTGGCCTTGTCTACTATAGAACGAGGCTATGTATACCGGAAACCCAGTCACTTAAGCAAAAGATATTATGGGAAGCTCATGATTCCCCTTTCTCAGGACATCCTGGCTATGCCAAGACTCTCAATGCAGTTAGGAAGAGCTACCATTGGGAGAGGCTTAAAGGTGACGTTCTCAAATATGTCACGGAGTGTTTGTCTTGTCAACGTATCAAAGCCAAACATGTCAAGATGCAAGGGAAGCTGCAATTGCTTCACATTCCCCAAATGAAATGGGAATTCATTAGTATAGACTTTGTTGTTGGCCTACCCCAAATTCAGGGAGGATACAACTCCATCATGGTTGTGGTTGACATGCTTACAAAGGTAGCACACCTTATTCTAGTGGAGACAAACTATAAAGTCTCAGACATTGCAAGATTGTTTATCAAGGATATATTCAAGCCACATGGGCTACCCAGAAGAATCATTAGTAATCGTGATTCTCTCTTCACATCACACTTTTGGAGAGCTATCTTTGAAGCCATTGGGACTCAACTCTATTTTAGCACAGCTTACCATCCCCAAACAGATGGCCAAATAGAGCGAGTCAATCAAATCATCAAGGATATGCTTAGGGCATACTGTTGTCACAAGCCGAAAAGGTGGATTCAATACTTACCCTTGGTTGAATTTGCCTACAATGCTTCTTACCAACAAAGCATTCAGATGACCCCTTTTCAAGCATTGTATGGCCATAACTATCGAAGCCCCCTAAACTTCTCAGATCCGACCTTGAGGGTTGAAGCTTCAAGGCAGATGTTGGAAGAGATGTATGACCAAATAAATCAATAAGACGGGACATCCAAGCTGCCAAGGATAGACAGAAGACATACACAGATTTGAAGCGTCAAGATAGAGTCTTCGAAGAAGGAGACATGGTCTTCATTCACGTACGCCCAAAGAAGGGTTCCCTATCCTTAGAAGATTGCAAGAAGCTAAGTCCAAGGTATTGTGGACCATACAAGATCCTCAAGTGCCTAGGACCTAATGCTTATAGACTACAACTCCTTGAGAACCTAAAGGTTCATAATGTATTCCATATCAACCTATTGAAGAAGTATGTACCTAATCCTAACCATGTACTTGATGACCAACAAGTTGTAATGCCTAGTCAAGGAGTCCTTGAACTAAGGCCTGATAGGATCTTAGATGTTAGGAAGAGACAACTGAGATCCAGAACCTTGAGAGAATGCCTCGTCCAGTGGAAAGATTATCCCGAAGAGGATGCCACTTGGATTAATGAAAGCACTCTCAACCATCAATATCCCCAGTTTGTCTCGAGATGAGGACATCTCGATTCCTCCAAGGGGGAGAGAATGTAACATACCGAACTTCCAATAGCACGCGTGAACCCCCTTTATAAGTAGTAAGGATAATTGTTGATTTGGATAATGGAAAATATTTTTATTCCCCTTACCCCCCCATCCAAAAATTGTGCTGGAGGGGAGGGGAATAGCATGTATACGCAAGCTCTTTGCTGAAGCTTGCTAAGGCTATGGGTGCATGCGTGAAGCCACGCAGGGGAGGGAGGATCCCCTCCCCTCCCCTATTTAAATCAGGGATGGTGGGACGATGGGAGAGCGCCCTGCCATGAGACGTCGTCTAATTACATAGGGGAGAGAAGAGAGGAGTTACTCTGCTGCTCGCGGCCGTGAGGTAGGAAGGGAGGAGCCAAGCCCTGCTGCCGTTGGGAAAACGGACACGCCAGTGGCCGCTCAGGACTGTCGCAGCAGTCCGCCCCAGCCGCCTCCTGGACCATCGTGACGCCACCTGGGGAGTCATCTCCACCCCCACATAGCTCTTCTAGAAGCTTTCAAAGCTTCTAAGGGGGGGGCTCTATAAGCCCCCTTCCCCCCCAAAAAAAAGTTTTACCTTAAAGGGCCTTCATATGACCCTTAAGCCCTTTTTCCCACCCTCTCAAAATTCCCTCCTAAGGGATCCCTTAGGCCCCTTCCCCCCCCCCCCCCCCCCCCCTTATTTTCCATTGAAGGGCCCTCAGGTGATCCATAAGCCCCTTTTTCCCCCCCAGACATTTGACTTGAAGGGCCTTCATAAGCCTTTATGTTACACCTTTCCCCCACAAAAAAAGTTTTACCTTAAAGGGCCTTCATATGACCCTTAAGCCCTTTTTCCCACCCTCTCAAAATTCCCTCCTAAGGGCTCCCTTATGCCCCTTTTCCCCCCCCCTTATTTGCCATTGAAGGGCCCTCATGTGATCCATAAGCCCCTTTTCCCCCCCTACATTTGACTTGAAGGGCTTTCATAAGCCTTTATGTTACACCTTTCCCCCCCCAAAAAAGTTTTACCTTAAAGGGCCTTCATATGACCCTTAAGCCTTTTTTCCCACCCTCTCAAAATTCCCTCCTCAGCGCTCCCTTAGGCCCCTTTCCCCCCCCCCCCCCCCCCTTATTTGCCATTGAAGGGCCCTCACATGATCCATAAGCCCCTTCCCCCCCCTCCCCCCCCCCGACATTTGACTTGAAGAGCCTTCATAAGCCTTTATGTTACACCTTTCCCCCTCCATAAATTACCCTTGTAGGGCCTTGATGATGTGGGCGTGGTAAAGACCTTTTCCCCTCAAATTCGACTTGAAGGGTCTTCATGTGCCTCTTTTAAGCCTTTTTTCCCCCCTACACGCGAGATCCCCTCCTAAGGGCTCTTCTAGCCCTTTTTCCCCCCACACACAATCCCCTATATCCAAAGCCCTTAAATCCTTCTCCTAAAAGCCCTATCATCGTTCTTATACCCCCTGCCCTTCCGGATTCTTTTGCCAAATTTCGTGTGAATTTCACCTAGATCCCTTCCCGGTGTTCCCGTAAGAAGGAGACAGACAAGATCGTAACTCCTCGCCCAAGGCAAAAAGGCTAAATTCGCAATGGCTCCTAAGAAAGCACAAGGGACAGCTGCAGGAGGATCGTCTCCTAGCATCCACGTGGACATCTCACCACAAGTCCAAGTTTTTCTTCCTAATTTTTATTTTATGTTGTTATAATTCAATTGGGCATAGATAATTTTTGGAAATAGGATGCATTTTTTTTCTTAAATGATTTAGAAAAATTAGCTCACGACGGAGGAATTCAGTCATTAGTATTTTTAATAAAATGAACAAAATAAAGTGAGTAGAAGATTGATATGCATTCCTAGCAAGTAGTTTTTGTGCATGTCAATGAACTGAACTTAGATTATTGTCCATATTTACAAAACGGAATTAAGATCATGCATTCCGTTTAAGCATGGAAGTATAAATTGCATGCCACATTATTAGGCCATATCTTCTTCGCAATGAGTCATCATGGGAAAGTGTAAGGCATGAAATGATTCTTAAGTTGAATAACTCTAGTCAATTGGTATAAATATCATTTTTCAACTGTATAATTATTAGAAAAGGCTGCATGTTTTAGCATGAATCTTGTTCGTAAGTTATAGGATGACTAATTGGAATTAGGCTACAACCCAACCTTTGCTTGATCTTAAACCGGAAAGTTAGATTTTGAAAATCAACTTACGCATAGATAATAAGTCATGTGGTTATGGAAATGATAGTGTAATTATCTTCAAGAATAGATAGGTTAAATTGACATAAACCTAAACACCTAAAAACCACGGAGTACTCATTTAGAAAAGAGTTAATTCAATGCAACATATCCCAAGGAACTGACGAGGGTTAGCCCGGTGGAGACATTTACCTAGTCGCATGTATTGCCAAAAACTGAAACTCCTAAACCCTAAATACTTGCCCACATTCACGGAATGTAGGGACAGTAGGACCTACTTGCGAGAAGTGATCTAGGGTTTTCCTAATAATCTCTCGCTAAAATGATGAAACTCGAAACCCTAGGACTGACAAGTCGGCCTAATGCCATCAAGAACAGACTCGTGACTCCATTCGATGGGTAAATAATCCCATAGTTGATGCGACACTTGTGCAACAAGTGGTAGAGTCGCATGATCTTGTGATTTGATCACAAGGGAATGGCCAATTCCTCGGAATGAGATTGGCCGATTCTTACGAAGTTATCTTGCAAGAGGATGAATAATCGTCCTAATATAGTATATTTCTTGAGTAAACATAATTGCTTGGAAGCAAAAGACCAACCGATAAATTGGAATAACATATGAACTTAAGGTATTGATCAAGTTGGGTTAATAGGGTACAGCCCTAACCCGAGATATAGGGGATCTTGCCAAGCCGCAATTGATCCCGGATCGAGTGCTGAATGCATTCGAAAAGAAGGATTCGCTCCTTAGCAGTTGGCCAACAATAACGACCAATGGAAATGATTGTGCTTGTTACAGATTTAAGAGCACTGTTTTGCCTTGTTTGATCAAAGAATTAAAGGATAAATGGATATCTAATGCTTCAGGTTGAAGGCCTGAAGGGAGAGGCAGCTTCAGTTACCCCCGATTCCCTGTCAGACCCTAACCAAGGGGGTTGTTAACCGCGCTAGGAAGGTGGACCGAACCCGCCACAAGAGGTCTCTCCGTTGAGCGCTACTTGGAGCAAGAGGACGCTTGGGTGCCAGGGGGGCTCTGGCCGTAAATCCCTCACCTTCCGAGCCCTACACAAGAGGCTAACGTGACTCGGGATTGGATCTCGAGGCCCGCATACTAGTCTACGGGCGGAATCTTGGATTTGTAATCCCTGTGGATTGCTGGATAGCCTTCGGGTGGATTGTGGATAAGCCTACGGGTTGGACTTTATGTATTTCAAAGATAAATATGATAACCTATTAAAAAGGAACTTGTTTGACATTGCTTTTCTATGTCAAGTGCTATGATTATGTGAAGGAACCAGTGCCTAACGGGCTAATTAAGAAAACTGATTGATACATGTCCAACTAAATGTGTTAGGTAATTAAATAATTAAAACAACCTGAGGAAAGTGCAGTGGATGTGGCCATAGGTCCGTCCTACGGATGGGTGGTCGTGATTGGCCGGGAACTTCTCTCTCATTAAAAGCATGCATGACCTTCATCTGAATCTTATAGAAATTAGCTCCAAAGTAGAGAAGTTGGATGTCAAAGTCGAAGAGTGAGGACAAGCATCAACTCAAAGACCAATGAGAGAAGGCTTTAAGAGGCGCTGTATTTGGTGTGACAGCCAACAACATGACAAGAGGGAGTGTTCTACCTTCCGTGAGGATGAAGCACAGAAGCTCGTCTTTTGGAAAGACGAAAAAATTCATGCAGCTGAAATTGGTCTTCCACTAGAGCCAAATTTTGGCAATGGTGGAATGAAGAAAAGATTAGAAGATTTAGCTGTAAAGAATGCCTATGTAGCAATTGATGCAGCTACCTATGGGCTGCAACTTGAGCCAATTAAATCAAGTTTGAAAGCATGTAAAGCTAATGTGCAATCTAAAGTATGGATGCAGGCACTAGATCAAATGGAATGTGGTAAAGCAGTCAAAGAAGATTTGGCTAACGCCAGTCAGTATGTTCGAGGAATAATTGGTTGGAAAGAACTGGTAGATTCTTTTTCTACCTTTGCACATTTGGCTGACATCAATCATAAAGAAGTCTTGATTGAAGAAAAGAGAAGACGAGAAGATAAACCAGGGCCTTCCTCTTCTGGTCCTCCGAAACGGGTAACTAAAAGAACGCTTGAACAACCAAAGCTTGCTGAAAATATAACCCCAGATCAAGAGATGGAAGATGTGCCACAAACAAAGAAGACCGAAGGAAAGAAGAAAGGCAAGCAGCCAGGCTACAAATTGCAGTCTCATAGAATCTGCAATCGATCTCAAACGAGTCCTAGAAGAACGAATTCTAGGAAGCAAAATTGAATTCACCTTAGATGAAATTCTTGGAATTGCCAAATGTGAATTCCATGATGTAATTATTAATGTAATCAAAAGGAAAAGACAATATGTTGGTGATGAAGCTGAAGAAACAGTGCATGCTTTTTTGCAAGTTCTTTGAGTTTTTGTGCAGGATGAAGAGAAGCTGACTTCATAAGGAATTCAACTTGAAGCAGTTAAAGAATTAATTACAGCAATTGAAGCTGAAGATAAAGAAAACATAAATGCAAAAATTAAAGAAGTGAAAGCTGAAAATGTAATGGTCAGCTTGTCCAAACCAGTTGAGCAGTCCACCTCTCAAAAAGAAGGCCGTCTATAGCACATGCATGAGGAAGAAGAGGCTCGGTTCATTCCAAGCAGTCACTACTCCCGTACGCATTGGGCAAGAGCAACAACGAAGACAATCATCAAAATTGGAGAAAAAGAAACACCATGTATTGCACTCTTAGACCATGGCTCAGAGATAAACATCATGGCAAGGAGTCTCTATGAAAGTGGCGGATGGCCCATAGATGTTGATCAGATTGGCGATCTGAGTAGCATAGAGGAAGGTATTATTTTGTACTACACGTTTTTGTCTATTAGAGTTATATTTTCTCATAATGCTTAAAGAAACTAACAAGCTTCATCTCTATTAGTATTCTTCTATATTTTCTAATTCTTTTTGGGAGTATTCTTCTACATCTTCAATCTCTTCGAACCCCTTCTCTTCCTCCTACTCCTCTCCTTGAATCTACCTACACCCTGCAGTCTCTTATCTTCAAGAACTTGGCTTGAAACCTTAAACCCTTCTCTTATCACTACCATCTTTGAAGTCTAGGTTCTTAAACCCCCATGCATTCTTCTCTTGCCAAACCCCTATGGTGACCTTCAACCCTACGCGCTGCGACAGTAGGTCCCTCAATGGGTTCACTAGCCTAGCCCTCTCATTTGCTGCTTACCATCACCTCTACACGGTCATCTTTCTTATACTTAGTGATTCATTTGGGTAAGTCATGTGGTTTATTTTGTCATTCAGCTTCAGAGGACTAAGAGGTCCCCTTTGGTGCCTTTGGTCTTAGGTGATTCTCGGATTTCTGGATCACTTTCAGAGCTGACTTCTTACTTGGAGTTAAACTCGCAGCTCTCACTCAAAGAAGGGATTTTCCCTAGTGGTTGTAGCTCTAAGACTGATTCTACCCTAAGTAGTGGTATAGCACCTTATTACACTAATCTAGCTTGCTCATTGTCCACTACATCTAGGTGCTTTAACTAGGTATGGTCACAATTTACCTTGATGACTCCTCTTTCCACTCTAAAAGCACTAGCCTCTTAGTGTTTAGAGTTTCCTTTTATCTACTCAATCAGTCATCCCTCTATGTCATATTCTAGATTTTTTTCGGCTTCTTCCTCATTATCCTCACTATTTGAACCACAGTATTCATACTCATGACGTGAATCCTCATACTCAGGATGTTCACCATTTCCATGGCTTCCCTTTGTAGGACTTTTCTAATCCACAATGAGGGGCTAGTTTAACAATAGATTTGAGTCATGCACCTTAGCCCATTGCAACTCTAGATTCTCTATGAGATCCTTAAGAGGTCTAAAGTTTCCATCTAGGTTACCAACTAGCTCTCTCTTCAGGTACTCAAGAATTTCATGGAGTTCAAATTTATTCGTTGGTACATGGCACATGACGGGCATTGATTGGGGGCATTGATTGGTTAATAGAACTCCAGGCCATCACGCAGAGAGGTCCTAATGATCTATCATCTTTCTCAGGTAACTCAAAAAGTGTGACTCCATTAGGTTTACTAATTGCTTCTACAACTTGCCTATAGTCATCCTCATTGTTTGAGAATGGCAAGTTGATGGTTTCTAATACATGCATCCAATCATGCTCATCCTTAGGGAAAGGAATATACTTAGTTAAGGGTCCACATTCATGCTTTTCTTATGACTCACCCTTTAGTAATGTAGAGATAGCATGAAGGTCAACTTGTGAGCTTTTCCAAGTGTCCATCTCTATTTGAACAGCTTTTGTTCTATTGCCCAAGGATATCACGATACTACCCCAATCCTCTATCACTTGAGCATTTCTCATCCATGGACTATCTAATAGAATATTGCAATCCACTCCCTTCATGACTATGAAGTTAATCGAGAATTGGATTCGTGCCCTCTTTAGATGCCGATCTCTTTAGCACTCTGAATGGTTTGACTTTCATTACATTCGCTAGAATAACATTAAACCATGTAGTTTCCATTGGTGATTTTTCCCAAGCTTGCAGAAATACATGGCTAAGCAAACTGACTTCTACTATCATGTCCATGATTCCTTTCCGTGTGGCATCACCTAACATTATCGAAGTGTTTGGGGTCAAATGTCTACCGTGGGGGTAAGAGAAGATAGGGCGAAGGGAGATTCAAGTAGAGGAGTAGACGGAAGAGAAGGGGTTTAAAGAAATAGAAGATGTAGAAGAATACTCACAGAGGTGAAGCCTGTCAATTTATTTATGCATTCTAATAAGATAAATCCCTTGTAGACAAAACACAATGTACATAAAACAATAGCTTCCTCTCTACTGCTCACACCACAAATCTGATGCTTCCATTGGCTCTGAAAGGGGGGTAAAATACTAGGACACTTGGTGAGAATTCTCCTAGATCACTCCTTCTTCTCCCTGTTCGGAGTGTTATTCACTACCTAAAAAGTGCAATCGCGCGTTACGTGATTTTGCCAATCCTTATTTTTTCATAAAATCCCCCAAAAATGGCTAAAAACTACTTGCTTTCTTTTACATGTCATCCTATTCTAGAAGTGGTCTACAGTTTTTGGATATTTACAAGAGATAATATCTAAAATATAAAAAATTGGCTAAACTTGTCCAAAATTCTAGTAATTTTGAACCATCCACACTAGTGCACTGACATTAATGACTAATATGGCATTGGCTCTCTAGATCAATAAGAAAGCCAAATGACGATGCACTCTAGAGTTTTTCACACTATGTTTGCGTAGCAGCACAACATCCACCCCCTCTTAACTTGCACATCCTCTGGCATGTGCCAACATCTTATGGATTTGTAGTCTCAGAAGAAGTATCCTCTACCATGTCAATGTCTTCATCTTCTACCTCTTTTTCTTCCATATTCTCATGTTCATGCTCAGCAAACTCTTAAATGACTTCATACACCTCTAAAGTTTCAACATAAATAATCTCTTTTTCTGCCCTATTTTTAGCATTAATTGCTGCGGAAATCTCAACCATTGTATCAACATCAACTAGCCTTGAAAACAACCTTGAAATACCTTCATTTGTAGCCATCAAACCATATGTCTTTAGCTCTTTTTTAGCCCATCCTACTTTTTTTTTTAGCCTTGCACATGGCTAAAATATTCTTAAAGCTGCCAAGACTACATGCTATCCATTTCTACAATCTAAACATAAACATAGTCTTTCTCTTTCTTGGAGGCATAATTATCTTCCCAGAGGCATTTCCATAGCCTCCACTTACAGTAGTGCTATCTAAAAACCCTTAAACACAATATTAGTGAGTTTGGGAATCTCTGAATTCCCATTTTTTTGAATACTAAAAAGGTGGCACACTGATAACTTTCCCATAAGTTTCTCAAAACCATATGATATGACCTATCATTGGAAAGTGCTTGAAAAATGGAATCTATTGAGCTATAGAGTGCTCGATTTGGAGTTATAATGTTCAAGTTATGAAAAATCCAAAGATTTGACCACATGTCCCAAACTTATGGGACATTCCCATATTCTCCAATATGGTGTTCTTAAACTCTCGTGCATTAGGTGGCATAGGATTACCCCACAGCCTATCCCAATTATTGCGGGGATGATTCACACAAACAGTGAAAAACGGTACCGCCTTTGTATTGTCTTTACTCCAAACCCAAGCATATGAAGAACCATCATCCAAGGCTTTTGTTTCCAAGCTTAATATAGGGTTGCCCCAAAATCACCAAATAACTACATGAATCGTGCACAAAAAAATGATATTCATCCCTAGCATCTCCAATAGTCATAGGTACATTTGGACAAGTCACATAAAGATCCCTTGATGAGTTGTTTGTTGCTTGCATGCGCCATCCTGGATCTATATCAATCAGCTAACCTCCATTCTCATACAAGCTGTGTGACATAACATTGATTTCAAAATCATGATCCAAGAGAGCTATTCAAGGTGTCTCTCATTCTCCCACTTTAATAATTATCTCTGTTGTAGCATGAGCCCAATGTGTTCATGAATAATGAATGCTTGTAATAAAATGAGCATCTTCCTCTTCATGTGCTTGTTGATGGACATCCCCATTATACATAGCCTTCTCTCTATGCTTAGGCCTACCCATAATATCATTTTCAACCACAAGCTTGTGATCTATACTCCCATTTAGCCCATTTTCAAAATCAACATGTTCCAAAACAGCATTACATGCATCATCATATTCCCTCTGAAGATGTTTCTCTATGTCTTTGTCAACCTGCATCAATGCTTGCAAAACTTCACCATTAAACTATCTTTTTCGTTTTAGCATATCAATGATTGCATCATGAAATTCACACTTTGCAATTCTAAGAACTTTTCCAAGTGTGAATTCCACTCTACTACCAAGTATGCAATCTTCCAATACCTTTTTAAGGTTTGTGGCAGTTTCAAGATCCGATTGTAACCTGTAACCGGGCTACTTGCCCCTTTTCTTCCCTTCTTGTTTCTTCTCTTGAGATGTATCCTCCATAATATGCTCAGGTATGGCTTTTTCAGTCTCTTTTTGCTGCTCCATTTTACTTCGTCTTATGCGTTTAGATGGGTCTGAAAAGGAAGGACCATCAGTGTCCTCATCTCTTCTTCTCTTTTCTTCCATAAGAGCTTCTTGATTATGAACCTCAACCAAATAGGCATAGGCTAAAAATGAATCCACTGGTGCACTCCATCTTGTTCTCCCTCATATACTCTGATTTGCATTATCCAATTCAGATTTTGTTGTTTTCCCATTTTCCATGCAATTGAATTCTTACATCCAAACCAAGATTTTGCTTCAACCATGCCTCCTTTATGAGCTTCATCAGTCCTTTCAATTCTCAACCCATATGTGGCTGCATCTATGGCAATAAATGATATCTTTGTAGTCATTTCTTCCAACCTCTTTTGCATGCCACCATTTCCAAAATTTAGCTCTGTAGGAAGACCAATTTCTATTGCATGTATTTTGCCATCTTTCTAAAATACTAACCTTTTTGCTTCTGCTTTACGGTAGGCTGTACAATCTCACTTTTCATGCTGTAAACTATCACACCAAATGCATCTCCTCTTGTATCCTTCTTTGTACCGTCTTTGGGCTATTGCCCGAGCCTTCTCTTCTACCTTAACATCCAACTTTTTGACATTTTCATAGATTTCTGTCAAATTCAACCTCAAATCATGCATGCCTTTAATTAATTCATGTACACCTTTAAGAGCTGGGGACTAACAAGTATAGTCGGTTGTTCTACCATAGCTACAAGTGCCTTGGCTACAATTTCTGCCCCCTTTTAAGCATTGGCAGGTGTGGTGCATGTACCCTATCTTAATTTCATCTGCTCTATCTTTATCAACATATGCACTGCCTCAATTACATTAGCCCAATATGATTTCAATCCCATTTCAGAAGAGGCATCTTCTAAACGATCAACCAACTTCTCCTACAAGACAGGATCTGGAGCCTTTAGAAACAAATCAATTTTTTGACTCTCCAATAATTGTTGCTCATCAGCATCCAACTGCACATACCGACTTTCAAGTTCACGGAGCAAAGTTATAGCAGCCAGCAAGTAGCCAACCCTTTATTGGGCTTTTCAATCCAATTTGCAAATGTCTTTTTAGTTACCAATCCTGCATCTTCCAAGAAAAACTCTTCTCTCAAAGCTTTCTTAAGAGCTACCCAATCATCATCTCTTCTATGTAACTCATCAATCCGATCATGCAATGCATGCATGACCAAATGGGAGAAATGCCAACTCCATGCATACTGCGGTACCCCATGAAACAACATCTTTTCTTTATACAATTGGATGAAGACCGAAACACTTTGACCTTTAAACTGCTTCAATTCTTGTTTGACTGTTGTGTGCAATGCATTCACAGCTCAGGAATCAATTCTTTCTGCTTCCTACCGAGTTTGCATCTGCTGCTGTAACAACAATTGTTGCTGTTGTTGTTACTACAATAAAGAAATTATTTGTTGTAAAGCATCACCACCACTTGAACCTGAAAAATCCCCCATATTTACACACCTACTACCGACTTTCACATCGGGTTCACCACACTATTCGAGCATTTGGGGTCAAAAGTCTACCACGGGGATAAGAGACAGTAGGATGAAGGGAGATTCAAGGGGAGGAATAGATGGAAGAGAAGGGGTTTAAAGAAATAGAAGATGTAGAAGAATACTCATAGAGGTGAAGCCTGTCAATTGATGTCTACATTCTAAGAAGATAAATCCCTTGTAAACAAAAAAAACGTACATAAAACAATAGCTTCCTCTCTATTGCTCAAACCGCAAATGTGATGCTTCTATTGGCTTCAAAAGGGGGGTTAAATACAACAACACCTGGCTAAAATTCTCCCAGATCACTCCTTTTTCTCCCCATTCGAAGTGTTGTTCACTATCTAAAAACTACGATCACGCATCGCTAGATTTTGCCAATCCTTCTTTTTGCATAAAACCCCCCCAAAATGGCTAAAAGCTACTTACTTTCTTTTACATGTCATCCTATTCTAGAAGTTGTCTCCAATTATTGGATATTTACAAGAGATAATATCTAAAATATCAAAAATTGGCTAAACTTGTCCAAAAATCTAGTTTTTTTGAACCATCCACACTATGTACACTGACATTAATGACTAATATGGCATTGGCTCTCTATATCAATAAGAAATTCAAATGACAATGCACTCTAGAGTTTTTCACACTGTGTCCATGTAGCGGCATGACAACGCAATAGCAGGTAAGACTGTGTGCATTTCTGTGCTCTCCCAAAAGGTATTTACTTGTAGAAATCTAGATAATGGATTCAAGATTAAGCTTGGTATATATGTTTCTACATCATGGTTTGGCAAGTCATTCGCTCCATGTCCATCAAATCTTTCTAGCCACTACTTCTTGTCATAACATGGTGTTTTACCTAACTAATTCTCATAATGGCAAGGTTACAGAAGTTGATATCAGTATCATGACCAAATTCCCAACCTTTTCATTTTCCTCTAACTCAAGTCTGTTTTACCAATGCTCTTGGGTAGTTTGTCTATGTGTGGCATCTAGATTCTGCTTATGTGGTACTACATGGGGTGTTGATGTGCCTCTTGACCTTAAGTGTGTAGGGGAGACTGGTGGATTAACACTAGAGAGCTCATTAATCTCATCCTCCATGATAGGCTATGCATCCTACAGGTGTGCTTGTCAAGCTTCTCTCACTCACTCTTTGACTTTTTCTACAACTTTTAATAGGTGTTTTGGGTTGAGGTATTCTCCAACCTTGGCACATCCCTTTTCCATTTTCTTCAGAAAAGATATTTCTACCTCCATGTCTGTGTAACATGTCTCCCTTTGGTTAGTATGGTAGCACTATTAATTTTGAGTATTATCTTGGTGCCAACCTTCTTTCTTCTCCTTCTCTTGTTCTTCCTTCCATCAGATGTTGCATCTAAGTTGCTAGGTTCAAGTAATGAAATACGTGTCTACTTCATTTGAGTTTGTGTCATGATGTTGGGAGTGGTGTAGCTTCATCATTAGGTGTTTTCACACTAAAGAGTCCAAGTGCTATTGATGGCACAACTGTTGTACTAATGGAGGGTCTCCGTCTAGGGCAATGAGCATACAGATGTGTAACTCCACACTTTGGACATCTCAAGTCTTCCTTGTTCCTATTTTCTTACTCTCTTTTAGGGAAATGAGATGAAATGTTCCTTGGATGTCCACAAGTTCAACATGCTAGTGGCTCTTGGTTCAAGCACCCTCCTAGACCTCTACCTCTTTCCCTACCTAGATCCATAATTGACACTAGAGTCCATCAATATAGGATTACCCTCCTTGTCATAGGAAAAATAGGGGTTCGCATATACTTCATCCTCCAGTGGCTCCTCTGCGCAAAGCATATCGGAGCATCGCTTGGTGGATGGGCCACTATGGGTCCATATGGTCTTGGGATTCACATGGGCTTAATGTTCCTTCTAGGGGAAACTGTCTTTGAGTCATTGGGAGCTAGTGAAGCTAATGGAGCTCCCCTTCCCAGTTTGGCTACCTATTCCTTAGATAGTAGGGCTGAGTATAGGGTTGTGGGTATGGGAGTCTTCTTGGCAACCGACAATGCAACCCATCATATCCAAACTTACTGCAATTAGCATAAGGCCATAATCTAGGGTCCAGACATTTAGCCAGAAGATTGTTGGGGGTAAAGGCACCTCTGCCTAGCTGCCCATGTATTACTACACTGACAATCACCGCCACTGCACACTGTAGATGGCAGGCGCCCGTCAGTGTCACTTTATTTTTTATTCTTTTAGTGGCAGTTTGAATAAAGGAAGGCCCGGTCACACATTGTGACTGTTGGAGTTTCCATTTCTAGTCTCTCCCTTTCTTGCTCTTGCTCTCCCGCCATAGCTCTCGAGTCCAACCTTCGATCCGCCGCTCCCTTTCAACTGGTATCAGAGCTTTTCTTTCCAACTCTTGAGCTTGGTTCATGGCATTCTCAGCATCCCATCGACTTCCTACTTGCATTGGGTCTCCTTCCCGGCAGCCATATCCGACTCCTTCAAGCTCCCATCACTCCCTGGCTTCCCGAGCACCTTCCCGGCATTGTTGGGCATCTTCATGCATTACATCAGCAGTATTTGATCATTTTCTTCAGGGTTTACTTCAGTTCTCAGGTCTCACAGGCTGTAAACAAGATTGGGGCAGCCACCATTCAAGCTCCATTGCTTCATATCTCACTTGCCTTTGAACAAGACTTGCTGGAGCTTGTTTGAGGCCTTCCTTGGCTTTAACTGAACCCCTCCAAAGCTTGGCCACCATTTTTTGCATCCCTAGGACTAGAATTTACAATTGGTGGAATCACGTTGTCCTCCCATATGTGTCTTTAGCATTGACAGTCACAACAGCAGCTCTCCCCCTCCATTAGCACTTGGAAAGGTTCCATTTTGGGCATATGAACATGCTTTGATGCTTGGTTTTGATGGTTGATGTGTTGGCATAGCATTTGTACTAATTTAACATTGTTTTGGGACTGTCATAACAGTCCACAGGTAGTTTATGACAGTGTTACACTGACATTTGATGCTACAGCTTGTTTGGCATTGTCATTTGATGCCCGGATGTTAGGGGAATGTATGCCTATTTTTTGGCAACCATTTGGAGCTGATTTTGGTGCTGAAATTCTCAGTTTTGAATAGTAAATCACTATTGTACATAGTTGGTTTGAAGTCATTTTACTCATGTATACTTATGCCTATGCTTTTCGGGCTATGTTTTGGGCATATATGGTGATGTATTGACACTTGGGGCTTGGCATAGAGCTTGGTTTTGATTCAGGATCGTTGGCTAAGCTTGAGCTCACTTTGCAAAGCATTTTGATGCTCTGTCTTGGATGTACTTATGGCATGTATGTTGCTTATGTCTGACCGGTCATGACATGCTTAGCCTATGCCATTACTACATGCTAGTTACATTGTTTGGAGCCTATTGCTACTGGAGCTCAGTCTTGGCTTGACCTTGGATTCTCTTATTGGCTTGCCAGAGTTGTATCTTGGGATGTACTTGATGTCTTACATGCTTATGGATGCTACATATGGATGCTCTTCCGCCTACATGTTTGGGACGTACTATTGATGTATTGTCTTGGACTTATGTCATTGGCACTGTGTCTTGCCTTGGCTTGAGCTCTTGAGCTCGTACATACGGATTTTGTGCCAATGAGAGCATTCTTGAATGTTTATCAGACATTGAGCAGGTGGTACTTTTATGCATTGAATCGTTACATGCTATTGAGCAGTTACAGACACTTGAGACTTTGGGGCTTCTTACCTTTTGGGATGATACATCATATGTCTTGGTTCACTGTATGCTTATGAGCTAAGTCTCAGTTTTGGATCCGTATCTTTGTGAAGTGACACCTACTTATGTCAAGTTTTGGTAGTGGCAGGAACACTTTGCCCCGTTGCCTAGGGGGTGCGCCTACTCACTGGGCAGATATATATATGACATACTTGGGTGTTGGATTCATGCTTATCGACCGTCATATGCTTATGCTATGCCCGCATGATGCCGGCTTTGGTCTTGGCAGTATCTAATTGCCTTGGGATCCGATTTTGGCACTGATAGCTCTCTTTTACTGAAATCTGAAATTTATTACAGCAAGCATATATGTATGGGGACTGACATGGATTTTTCATGTTGAAACACTCTGAAATGATGTACTTTAACTAGTACTTGGTGAGCAGCAGCTTTGGTTCCACTTTCTTTGCCATTTTTCCTTGATTTTGGTGATTTTTTTGTCATTTTTTGCAGTTTACAGCAAGCAATTTTGAACTGTCTACAGTCTTTTAGCCTGCATTATGGCGAGTTCGTCCACTGATCATGCTATTTTCAACATCACTAAGCTTGATGGTACGAATTACTCTTATTGAAAGAGTCATATTTGGTAGTTGTTGGTGTAGAAATCGCAGATCAAACCTTTGAGGTTAAGCGGGCATCCACCTACAACTATGCCAGATGAAAAATGGCTTGAGCTTGATAAGTTATGCAAGTCCACTATTGTATTGTCTCTCACAGAATAGGTTCACTATAATGTTTTTGAGGAAGAACAGAGTGCATGGCATTTGTGGGAAAAGATCAAAAATCTCTATGACAAGAAAATTCCAGCAAGTCAGATGTATTGGCTGAAGCAGCTTATGGATCTGCACATGAAGGAGAATGTGACTATGTCTACTCACTTGAGCCAGTTCCATGCTATACTCAAGAACTTGACTTCAAAAGACATCACTTTTGCAGAGGATGTCACTCCTCTTTTCTTGCTTGGTACTCTTAATGAGTCATGGGATGTATTCCGCACTGCATTATGTGCCTCTACTGCTATCTTGAAATTATCTGATGTTGAGAGTGCTCTTCTGCGGGAAGAGGTTAACCATAAGAATTTGGATGCCTCTCATGTGTCTCATGCTATGACAGTTAGAGGCAAGAATGATGGATATGGAAAGCATGGCAGTGGTAGTGGCCATGGACGGGATTCTTAGAAATCTCAGTCCTCCAAGTCTCGTGGGAAGTCACATAGCAAATCCCGTGGCAGGAATGCAAATGTTACTTGTCACCATTGTGGGAAAAAGGGCCATATTAGGCCACAATGCCATGAATTGTGCAATGAAAGGCGCAAAGATAAGAGGAAAGACAAAGTGCATGATAAGTCTTCTAATCGCAGCATAGTATCTGCAAAGTCCAGTGTTAAAATTGAAGAGATCAATGTTATGCAGCCTGAGAATGTTGATGATGATGATTATATCCTAGCAGCTTCTTCTAGTGCTTCGTAGATGACAGAGATACACTCTATGTATGCAAAATGTTGGCTCTTGGACTCAGGTGTGTCCTTTCACGTGACACCTTGCCGAGAGAGAGTGGTTTCATTCATACCGTACTGTTTCAGGTTCTGTGCGCTTGGGTGATGACAGCTCTCTTGATCTTGTGGGCATTGGTGATGCTAGGCTGCAGTTTCCTTCTGGCAGCAGTTTTGGTATGCAGGATGTACATCATGTACTTGCTTTGACATGTAGTCTCATGTCAACTGGACAGCTTGATGATGCATGATATCATGTATGTTTTGGAGACTCTTCATGGATGATCACTCGTGGCAGACTTGTGATTGCGAGAGGTGCCAAGGATAGCAGTCTCTACCCCTTGATTGTATCAGCTTCTTCCCTTAATCATGTTTTGTCTATGGGTTCTATCCCACATGTATCTCTTTGGCATGCCCGTTTGGGCCATATGTCTTTGAAGGGAATGAAAATGCTTTCTGGTTTGCAGTACTTACCACCTCTTGATTATGCATGTTTTGATTCATGTGAGTGTTGTCTTTATGGCAGGCAGACTAGGTCTATGCATAAGAAGTCTGGTACGCCACGCATGAGTGAGCCCTTGGCATTGGTACATTCGGATGTCTGTTGGCCCATGCCTTGTCAGTCTATGGGTGGTGCAAAGTATTTTGTTACGTTCATAGATGATTTTTCACGGAAAGTTTGGGCTTATCCCATTAAGTTGAAATCCGATGTCTTGGCTGTGTTTCAAAGATGGCTTGCATTGGTTGAGAACCAGTCTGGGTATAGGGTAAAATGCCTAAGGACAGATAATGGGGATGAGTATGTCTCACGTGCTTTTGAGCAGTTATGTGATGAGAGGGGTATTAAGTGTCAGTTGACCGCCCCCTACACCCCCCCAAAATGGTTTGGCTTAGCGGATGAATAGAACCATCCAGGAGCGTGTACGTAGTATGCTTAGCCATGTAGGCCTACCACAGAGCTTTTAGGCTGAGGCAGTTAATACAGCTGTGCATGTCATAAACAGATCACCCTCTAGTGGTTTGGATTTTCAGGTTGCAGAGAAGGTATGGACTGGAAAACCTCCCTCTTATGCACATCTTTGTGTCTTTGGATGTGAGGCATTTTTTCGTGTGCCCAGGGATAAGAGAAGTAAGTTGGATCCCAAGAGTGTCAAATGCATTTTCCTTGGTTATGGGGATGCAGGCGAGATGGGTTATCGTCTCTGGGATCTGTAGGCGCGGAAAGTCATCCGCAATCATGATGTAGTCTTCCATGAATACAAAATGCATAGGCAGCCTTAGAGAGTTGTTGAGATCTGCAGGGTCATATTTCAGGAGGATCCAAGAGCTCCCACACAGCTAGTTGGACAGCCTACAGCTGTAGCAGATGCTCATGGTCAGGGTGTTGGACAAGCAGTTGGGCAGGCAGCAAAGCCTGCCGTGACACGGTCTACTAGAGAGAGACATCCACCTGATAGATTTCAGCCCTCGATGCATTATGTCTTGGTTACAGATGTAGGAGAGCCTTTCACCTATGATGAGGCTATGCGCAGGGGTGACAGTCACTCCTGGGAGAGGGCTATGCAATCTGAGATAGCCTCCCTGCACAAGAATGACACTTGGGATTTGGTTTTCTTGCCTATGGGCAAGAAGGCTTTGCCATGAAAATGGGTGTACAAGCTAAAAAGTACCCTTGGACACCCCAAGCCGGCATACAAGGCTAGATTGGTAGCAAAGGGTTTTAAGCAGGAGCATGGTGTGGACTTTGACGAGATCTTTTCTCCTGTGGTTAAGATGACCACCCTGCGCTTAATCTTGGATTTGGTTGCTCAGCTTGACTTGGATTTATACCAGATGGATGTTAAGATGGCTTTCTTACATGGAGACTTGCATGCTGAGATTCATATGGAGCAGCCTAAGGGCTTTGCAGAACCTGGTAGGTAGCACCTAGTGTGCAAATTGAAGAAAAGTCTTTATGGCTTGAAACAGGCACCTAGGGAGTGGTATCATAAGTTTGATGCCTTTATGCAGTTACAGGGCTACAACCGGAGTGCTATGGATCCATGTCTTTACACAAAGAAAGCCCGTGATGGTTCTTCATTGATTTTGGTACTCTATGTGGATGATATGCTGATAACAGGGAAAGCTCATGATGAGCTAGATGCTCTTAAGGCTCAACTCAAGAAGAGCTTTGAGATGAAAGATTTGGGACAAGCCACTCACATACTTGGTATGTGCATTAGACGCGACAGGCATCAGGGACTCCTCTACTTGTCACAGAGGGAGTACATTCATAAAGTCCTTGAGCGCTTTCGCATGCAGGACGTAAAGCCTATTGGCTGTCCTTTGCCTTCTTATGTGAAGGTATCACAGGCTGATTGTCCGCAGACAGATGAGCAGAGGGCCAAGATGGCCAAGATTCCCTATGCATCCGTAGTGGGCAGTCTTATGTATGCCATGATAGCCACTCGTCCCCAGATATTGCCTTTGCAATTGGTGTTGTGGCACGCTATATGGCTACACCTGGCAAGAAGCATTGGGATGCCGTGAAGGGTATCATGAGGTACCTAAAGGGCACTGCAGATATGTGCATATGCTATGGCAGCCAGGATACAGGAGTTGTGGGGTACATTGACTCTGATTATGCAGGACATACAAATAGTAGGAAGTCCACTTCCGGCTATGTATTCACCTATGCTGGAGGTGCTGTTTCTTGGATGTCCAGGGTGCAGAAATGCCCGGCCCTTTCTACTACAGAGGCCGAGTATGTTGCAGCCACTTAGGCTTGCAAGGAGGCCATTTGGTTGGGTCGTTTAGTTGTTGACCTTGGTATTGATGCTATCCCTACACTGCATTCGGATTCTATGAGTGCTATTCAGTTAGCCAAGAATCCAGTCTTCCATGCGAAGATGAAACACATTGAGGTGAGGTATCACTTCATACGTGGGGTTGTTGAGGACAAGTCTGTTGATCTTGTCAAAATCTCGACTGACCAGAATCCTACAAATCTGCTCACGAAAAGCCTCTCTACAGAGCGCTTTGCCTTCCTCAAGAGGTTGATGGGCGTGGGATGAGATGACGTCTTTCCTCCTCCTATTGTACATGTGTACCTGTTGTACTGTCTTTTTTCTTTTTCTTTTCACTAGGGCATATTCACCTTTAAGTGGGAGGTTGTTGGGGGTAAAGGTGCCTCTGCCTAGCCGCCCGTGTATTGCTACACTGACAGTCACAGCCATTGCACACTACAGGTGATGGGCGCCCGTCACCGTCACTTTATTCTTTATTCTTTTAGTGACAATTTGAATAAAGGAAGGCCCGGTCACACATTGTGGCTGTTGGAGTTCCCATTTATATTCTCTCCCTTTCTTGCTCTTGCTCTCCCACCATAGCTCTCGAGTCCAACCTTCGATCCATCACTCCCTTTCAAAGACGATTTCCATGACAATGCACACACTACATGTGGGGTCGCACTAGCCTTCTTAGCATCTCTTGTAGCTTGGTCAAATTTAAATTTAGGTAAGCTATTTCTTGATTTTTGTTTATGTTTTTTCCATTGTCTTGCATGCTATATGGCTTGATCGATCACTAAGGATTATGGTTCTATTAGGATTCATAGAGATGATATTCTCTTGCAGTGTGACTCTTGAGCTTCTCTGTCTCAAAACAAGCTGTCCACTTGTATTGCCTCTTCAAAGACCCTAGCTAACATGTCCCCTTGTAGGTTTGAGTTACTAGCTAAGCCTTATAGAGCTCCTTGTTTTGGATTCCATTTATGAACACAATGGAGACTACTATCTCATTTGGTCACTCTGTCATTGGAATCCTCTTGTAGAGACTTTCATGTAAGTGACATAGTCTTGAGTTTCCTCGTCTTTTTGGTTAACATTCATCAGCTTGACAATGAGGTTGTCAGAGTATCATGCTTCAAAAAATATTTTAATAAAGAGATCCTTCACGATATTGAATGTATGGCGCTCTATGTTGTCTAGGCTAGTAAACCAAGTTTGTCCCTTGTCTCTTAAGTAAAGTCCAAAAGCTTGCGCACACTAAGCAGGGTCCATGAGACTATTTTCCTTGCACACCTACTCAACCTATTTAATGAAGCTATGCGGATCATTATCTATCTGATACTTCTCAATTTTCTTTGCAAATATAGGTATCTTGGTCTAGCTTCTAGCGTTCGGGGTGATTCCCAGTTCAACTAGCAACAAACTTGCTAGGGCTACTCCACTTTGTCCACAATAATGTTGTCTAATAGTTGCTTTGTGAGAAGCTCGATGAATGTAAGATCAGTCTCTAATGCTCTCTCCCTATCGGCATTTCCTCCAACTCTGTTCCTACTTGCAATGGCTAGAACTCGTTAAACCTCGTTAAGCTCTATTTTCTAGTGTACTCTCTGAGCACATTGCTCCTAGTTGCAGCTAGCTAAGCGTTTCAGGGAAACTCTTTCTAGCCTACTCTTCTTCCCGAGATCAGCTATGTTTTCATCATCAAATCTCACGTTGTCACAACACATAGGGTTGAAGGTCACCACAGGGGTTTGGCAAGAAAATTGGACAAGATAGATAGAGATGTGTCTTCAAGAGATAAGTGGATTACAATGAATGTTTAAAGGTTCAAGAGGTACTTCACGGTCAGTCACAAGGGTTTGAGAGAGAAGAATGTATGGGGGTTCAAGAGCTTAGACTCCGGAGATGGTAGATATAAAAGAAGGGTTAAAGGTTTCAAGCTAAGTTCTTGAAGATGTTGATAGAGATTCCAATTGCATGTTCTTTGATGATAGCATAAACTTCCTCTAACATGATGTCAGTGCGTTTGGTGTCGAGAGTCCACCACGGGGGTAAGAGATAGCAGGGTGAAGGTAGATTCAAGGAGAGGAGTAGATGGAAGAGAAGGGGTTTGAAGAAATTGAAGACATAGAAGAATACTCCCAAAAAGAAATAGAAAATGAAGAATAATACTAACAGAGATGAAGCCTATCAGTTTCTTTTAGCATTATGAGAAGATATAACTCTAATAGACAAAAACGTGTATAAAATAATGCATTTCTCTCTGTTGCTCAAATCGCCAATTTGATGCTTCCATTGGCTCCAAAAGGGGGGTAAAATACCAGTACACCTACCAGATCACTCCTTCTTCATCTCCCCCTCGGAGTGTTGTTCACGCCTGAAAACAGTGGTCGCGTGTCGCACGATTTCATTAATCTCTCTTTTTACATAAAATCCTCTCAAATTGACTGAAAGCTACATGGTTTCTTTTACATGTCATCCTAACCTAGAAGTTTTCTATAGTTTTATGGACTTTTACAAGAGATAATATCTAAAATATCAAAAATTGGCTGAGATCTAATATTTTTGAACCATGGACACTAACACTAATGTCTAAAATGGCATTGGCTCTCTAAATCAATAAGAAAGCCACACTCTAGATTTTTTTACACAGTGTGCGCATAGCAGCATGACATCCACCCCCTCCTAGCCTGCACATCCTTTGGCATGTGCCAAAGTCTTACGGATTTGCAGTGTCAGAAGAAGTATCTTCTGTCATGTCAATGTCTTCATCTTCTACCTCTTCTTCTTCCTCTATGTCTTCATGCTCGTAAATTACATCCAAGTCTTCTAACTCATATGTTGAACTTTCTCTTCCTTTGAAGAGATTGATTCTTTTTCCAGCTATGGGTATCTTCATGCTTGTTCCATCCAATTCAACCAATGAATATGTGGCATTGTCATGAACGACCTTTACCACATACAAGCCAAACCAACGCTTTACCATATTCCTAGAAGCATTGTATTGATTGTTTAGACTGTTGTCATAGATAAGCACCCAATCATTTTCTTGAATTGCTCTTAGCCAAAGTCGATGTCACTTATCAGGTCTTCTATTGTTCTTTCGTCTTGCTATCTTTAGCTTCTCAATACCTGCTTGAACATCTTCAGGCCTTCTTTCTAGCTGCCATATCCACAAAGTTAGCAACTCTCTCTACTAATGCCTTCCTCCCATGGTAGAAGACTCCATGTGAGAATAGATTCTTCAATTGGCATAATTGGTTTTTTTCCATGCATAAGTTCAGCTGGCATATAGCCAGCCAGTGAACTATGAGTAGGCCAGTCAGCCCATAATGCAAAAGGTAGCATTTTAGGCCATTCTTTGATCTTTCCTCTACAAGACTTTGCTAGAGCTTTGAGAATACGCTGGTGCCCTCTCTCACTTTTCCCATTGCCTTCAGGGTTGTAGGATGATGTTAAAGTCAACTTAATACCCAATTGAGCAAAGAAGTTGCGTGCCTCATCCGCACCCAACTCTCCTCTATCTACAGTTACTTTATCCACACAACCACATCTACAAAACACTTCTTCAAGCAAAAAAATGGCAAACAGCTTGAGTGGTCTTGATTGTTAAGGCTTTTCCTTCAACTTGATTGGTTAAATCATCTCTTTCAAGCACTAAATATCTCATATTCCATATCCCTGTAGGCTGTAGGCTTGGTTACAAGATCAATAACCCATCTATAATGCATAGACAAAGGATAAGTTGGTTGTAACCCATCTCGATGCTTGATCATAGAATACATCTAACACACATAATAGGTTTCAACAAAATGTGCTATGTCCCGATACATGTTTTTCCACCAATATTTTTATTTGACTTTACTAAAGGTTCCCCATATGGCTAGCCCATAGGCTTTCATGAAATTCCTTCATTACCTGTTGTTGCAATCTTTTGTTACCTAAAACTCAGACAGACACTCCTTTCTTCTTCTTTGTGTGCTTCCATATATGCCCTTCTTTAAGAAAAAAGTCATAAGCTTTCCTCTTAATATGCTTGAACTCTTCATCAATCCAAGACTCCTCCTTCTTCATTATGCTCAAATATTGGCCAATCTTCAGCCAATCTTCTTCATAATCTTCTTCAAGGAAATGAACTAGAACTTGAGCAATGCAGTGAGCATGCTGGCTTCTAGTTGACCAGACTTCTTTCATAGATAAATCTTTGATCATTGTTGCTTTATGTTGATTTACAGAAGTTCCTTTTCCTGTTCTTACTGTACTTAATGGTGTACCATTAAAAATATCAGCTTCACCTTGCAAGATTCAGCTTTGGGTTTGTATATGCAGCAACTAAAAATGTACTTTCAGTAACCATAGAATGAAATTTAGCAAGTATAGATTCTTCAACTTCATCTTCTTCCATAAGCTCTTATTCATTGTCATATCTTGCACGTGATAGCATGTCGGCAATTGGATTCACCTTTCCTGCAATATGCTTTAATTTGGGGTTGAGAGATTTAACATATGGAATCCATCTTAGCATAGCAATGTCGGATGTAGAGCAGTTGGCAATCATGCCCAAGAGTGGAAGACAATCAGTTTCTACCACTACGGAAGCACCTATAAAGTATTCACAATCACACTTTAATGCTATTACAACTCCCCACAATTCCCTTTTTACTTGTGCATACCTTCTTTGATGTTCATTGAGAACATTTGCTCCAAAACGAATTGCATACCTGTTACCTTCAAGGTCTTCTTGGCCAATAGCCCATCCTATCCCAATGGGACTTGTATCCACAGTAAGGATGATGGGTTGACCATTTGAATAATTAGCCCTTTTGAGAGTGGGGGCTGAAATTTGCAACTTCTTTAGTTTGTATACAATGAGAGTATGCTCTTCCCCCCAAGAGAATCTTTGGCCTTTTCTTAATAATTGATAAAGATTTTCGACGACATGAGCAAAATGTGGTATCCATATGAGATAGGATACACATACACCAATAAATCTTCTCATCTTAGATATATTTGTGCATTTTTCTTGCTTTCTGTTGATGATATCTATCTTGATTGGTGAAGGTTTACATCTATAGGGGCCACATAGATGTCTAACCACTAGGACTTCTTTTATACCAAAAATTGACTTAGCTCCAGAAAGGGTAAGATGTATCTCTTCTAGCCTTGTCAAAATCATGTCACAATCATGAATAAGGTTAACTACAAATGTCATGCAGCCATCTTCATCAAGCTCCTCATTCTTTTCATTGATTTCACATCCCTTGATGATAGGTACATCATCAAGAAATGGAAGTGTAATTTGTGGAATAAAGTCCCTCAAGACTTTGTGCATGGTATTCATCATATGGGCTACAAAGTTTGTTGCCTTTGTGGTAGAGTGCACATGTGAACCAATCCAAGAGGTGTCTTCATTGTGGTAATGTCTCGGCTTTCTAATTAAAGTTGAAATTGGTCATATCTTGAATATAGGTCACCCATAGAATAAATTTCTCTACCTACAAAATCTTCAGCAAACTGGACCCGAACCAACATTTCGGATTGTGACACGATTAGCAGGCTGTACATCTTGAATAAATTGTAAAGATCCATTTTTCTTGGGCACAGTAAACCATTCATTTGAGTAAGGTGTTGAAGAAGGTTCTAAAATGTTAATTCTGATCTTCTCATTTAGAAGTTCCAATAATTTGGGCAAATGCGTCCTTGGAACATCAATGGGCTTGAGGTTCCAAGACACATGTGGGATCGTAAAAATGGCCATAGGAGCCACAATATTTGGATCCACACAACCTATTTCACTTAGCTGAAATGTAAAATATTTTCATGTTTCATTAGCATTTGCATAAAAGAGTGTTTTTTAGGCGGTGAAAGGAAAGAATTTTCACCTATTTTAAGCTCTTTTATACTTTCAAATGTGAACTTATGACCAATGTTGGAAGGATCATGAAGACTTGGCTGATTTGATGCCCTATTAGTTAGCCCTTGACTTTCAGGAGGCAGTGGGACTACCACATGCTTGACTTTCTTATCCATCGTCTTGTATTTTGTCTCCACCTCGCTTCAGCCTTGTTGAGTAAACCAATGTCTTTCTCCTCAACAAATTCTTGAATTGTTTGATAAAAATCCAATGTACATACTTCTATAGATTGAATGTACATACTTCTATAGACTGAAATTCATCCTGATTTTCTGTATGAGCAGCTACATATATTTCAGCCAAAATGTAAGTAGTAATCAGTCCAAAAAAATGTTTGAAATATCTTCATTTTCAGCCATCATCTCATAATTTTTTAGCACCCTTTTTACATGACATAAATATTTTCTTTTAGCTTTAGTCATGGTTGGAAGAAACTTATAACAGTCCATACTATTGGCTCTACATACATACAGATTTGCTAGAGACACTTTTTGTAGCATAAGAAGGTTCAATTTTTTTACATGATGCACTACCATAGGCTCCTTTTATAGCAATGTAGCCCGAAAACCCTTGAATTCTCAAGCATTAGGAGGAACAGGATAATCATGCAGTCGATCTCTATTTTGATGATGGTTAACACACATAGTAAGAAATTGGACAGCTCATTCATTATCCTTGCTTCGGATTTGAGCATAGGAAGAACGATTATCAAGAGCTTTTGTTTTCAAGCGAGCTTCAGAAATGTAAGGTTGCCTAAAAATGGTAGGGTAACTACAAGAGTCTCGAGCCAAAAAGTGAAAATTGTCTTTTATGTCTCCAATAGTTACCTGCACATTAGGACATGCAACATGTAACTTTCCAAAAAAGTTATTTGCATCTCTCATTTGCCAACCTGGATCAACATGTATGAGCCATCCACCACTTTCATAGAGACTCCTTGCCATGACATTAATCTCTGAGCCATGGTCTAAGAGTACAATACATGGTGTTTCTTTTTCTCCAATTTTGATGACTGTCTCCGTTGTTGCTCTTGCCCAATGTGTACGGGAGTAGTGATTGCTTGGAATGAACCGAGCCTCTTCCTCCTCATGCATGTGCTATAGATGGCCTTCTTTTTTAGAGGTGGGCTACCCAATTAGTTTGCACCAGTTGACCATTACATTTTCACCTTTCACTTCTTTAATTTTTGCATTCATGCTTTCTTTATCTTCTGTTTCAATTGTTGCAATTTATTCTTTAACTGCTTCAAGATGAATTCCTTATGAAGTCAGTCTCTCTTCATCCTGCACAAAAACGCGAAGAACTTGCAAAAAAGCATGCACTATTTCTTTAGCTTCATCACTAACATATTGTCTTTTCCTTTTGATTACATTAATAATTACATCATTGAATTCATGTTTGGTAATTCTAAGAATTTTTCCTAAGGTGAATTCAATTTTTCTTCCAAGAATTCGTTCTTCTAGGACTTGTTTGAGATCGATTGCAGATTCTATGTCAGACTACAATTTGTAGCCTAGTTGCTTGCCTTTCTTCTTTCCTTTGGTCTTCTTTGTTTGTGGCGCATCTTCCATCTCTTCATCTGGGGTTATATTTTCAGCAAGCTTTGGTTGTTTAGGCATTCTTCTAATTACCCATTTCGGAGGGCCAGAAGAGGAAGGCCCTTGTTCATCTTCTCTTCTTCTCTTTACTTCAATCAAGACTTCTTTATGATTGACATCAACCAAATGTGCAAAGGCAAAAAAAGAATCTATTTGTTCTTTCCAACCAGTTATTCCTCGAATGCACTGGCTGGCATTAGCCAAATCTTCTTTGGCTGCTTTACCACGTTCCATTTGATCTAGTGCCTGCATCCATACTTTAGATTGCACATTAGCTTTAGATGCTTTCAAAATTGATTTAATTGGCTCAATTTGCAGCCCATAGGTAGCTGCATCAATTGCTGCATAGGCATTCTTTACAGCTAAAACTTCTAATCTTTTCTTCATTCCACCATTGCCAAAATTTGGCTCCAGTTGAAGACCAGTTTTAGCTGCATGAATTTTTCCATCTTTCCGAAAGACGAGCTTCTGTGCTTCAGCCTCACGGAAGGCAAAACACTCCCTCTTGTTGGCTGTCACACCAAATATAGTGCCTCTTAAAGCCTTCTCTCATGGGCCTTTGAGTTGATGAACCTCCTCGTTCTTCAACTTTGGCATCCAGCTTCTCCACCTTGGAACTAATTTCTGTAAGATCTAGATGAAGATCACATATGCTTTTAATGAGTTCATCCATGACATCATTTTTAGAAGGAACAAAAGAAGAAAAAGTTGGTTGATTAGTCAAAGGAATAGGGGATTTTGAAGGTGGAACAAACTCCATCAATGGAGTTGTTGAATTTGAAGTAGAACCCAATCTTAGTCGCATCCGCTCTCTTTGAGAAATCATGTTAACTGCATCAGTAGCATGTGTCCATGCAGTCTTGACTCCTAACTCGGAGGTAGAATCTTCTAGGCGATCAACAAGCTTCTCTTGTAGAATGAGATCTGGAGCCTTAAGGAATAATTCAATCTTCTGACATTTCATACTTTGTTGGTCTTCAGCACCAAGTTGTCCAAATTTACTTTCAAACTCATGATATAAAGCTGTTGCAGCTAAACCTTTATTGGACTATGCTTGGCTAGTCTAGCAAAATAGTGACTCCATGCATGTTGCGGTACACCAAAGAAGAGCAATCTCTCAACATACAAGCAAGTAAAAATAGAGACATTTTGACCTTTAAAAATTTTTAATTCCTGCCCAACTTTCTCTAGGGCCTTGATAGCTATGGAATCAATCTTCTCTTCATCTTGCCTTTGGTGTTGTTGTTGTAACATTTGGATTTGTTGTTGTTGAGTCTGCTACAATATGCACACCAAATGTTGTAGAGTATCTCCTGAAGAATCCCCCATCTTGGAGTTCTCTTACAGCGACCTTCACGTCAGATTCACCAATGTCGCAGCGTGTAGGGTTGAAGGTCACCACATGGTTTTGGAAAGAAAACTGGACAAGACAGATAGAGATGTGTCTTCAAGAGATAAGTAGATTACAATGAATGTTTAGAGGTTCAAGAGGTACTTCACGATCAATCACAGGGGTTTGATAGAGAAGAATGTATGGGGGTTCAAGAGCTTAGACTCCGGAGAGAGATGGTAGAGATAAAAGAACGGTTGAAGGTCTCAAGCCAAGTTCTTGAAGATGTTGATAGAGCTTCCAAGTGCATGTTCTTTGATGATAGCATAAACTTCCCCTAACATGATGTTGGTGCGTTGGGTGTCGAGAGTCCACCACAAGGGTAAGAGACAGCAGGGTGAAGGTAGATTCAGGGAGAGGAGTAGACGGAAGAGAAGGGGTTTGAAGAAATTGAAGATGTAGAAGAATACTCCCAAAAAGAAATAGAATATGAAGAAGAATACTAACAGAGATGAAGCCTGTCACTTTCTTTCAATATTATGAGAAGATATAAGTCTAATAGACAAAAACGTGTATTAAATAATACCTTCCTCTATGCTGCTCAGATCGCCAATCTGATGCTTCCATTGACTCAAAAAAGGGGTTAAAATACCAGCACACATGGCCAGAATCACTCCTTCTTCATCTCCCCCTTTAGAGTGTTATTCACTGCCTAAAAACAACGATCGCGCGTCGCACGATTTCGTCAATCTCTCATTTTACATAAAATCCTCTCAAATTGGCTTGGTTCAATTGAAAAAACTCCTAGGTCAAGGTCTTGGTTACCTATGTCCGTGCTAGTACTTGCCATGTTGGCAGTCCAATGAGCCACTAAGGTGTCAATGAGGGTGATTAGGTTGGCTAAGGACACATCTCTAATTGTGGTTTGTTCCTTTCTTCACTCAATTCTCAAGTGGTTTGATGCTATTCACTTCTCCATGATGCGTTTCTTAGTTTGTTTTCATGGTCCCAAGGGTGTTGCAAGTCATATTGGTGGGTTTGTTTCTCAGCTTAATTCCCCTTTAGTGTGTTCCTTGTTAATAAAATTACTTCACCAATTTATGCCTACTCACGCACTCGAATGGTGCAATGCAGGGTGAACCATACACAATCAGGCTTTCAACTTTCACAATGCAGGGTGAGCTATGCATGATCAAGCTTTCCACTTTTCTCATGCACTTAATTACAAACAATGCAATGTGCAACCTTCAATCAAATCATTCACAAAACCAGCAGGCACTCAAACAGTCTCTCTACTGGATAACAAGCTACAAGTGATCGGTTGATTGGGTCAATTATTGGGCCTATCAAGGAAAATTCTGGTATTGGTCGGCTCTATGGTCACACTCGCAAGTCTCGAATCGAGCTAGGGTCACTCAATATTTAGTTCAAAGCCTTTGGTATGCTTGCAGGGTTTGGATAGTCCCTAAGAATGTGTGCGAGTCTTGGTAATCTTCCAATTTGGATGTTTGAATTGCAATTCTATAAGCATCCAAGTCCCATATTCGACGGTCCAAGTGATGGGTTTGGCTTGTCCAAATGGCGGGTTTGACTTGGATAGGGGTGTTCATCCAAGTTTGAGAAGATGTGTCCAAGAGGACAATTTAGTTGTTTGAGACCAAGAGTGGACTGACCAAGTGGGACTGTTTGACTTTGAGTAAGTGTGTCTAAGTGGACTTTAGTGACTCGGCTGTCTAAGAGGGACTGGACCATCTAGGGACACTATCTGAGCGATGATAAAAACACATCAAAGGAGAAAATATTGATGACAATGAATTGCTTAATCACATGTGCTTCCAACTATGATCATGTTCTTATTGTTCAGTCATTAGTAAGGAGGGTTTTGAGCATACCTAGAATTAGTGATGATGACAGAGTTGCTATAATGGATTTCTACTACCATTGCTCTCCTAGCCTACTACTCTCTCGTGAATTGTTGCTCTTTCTCTCAATCTCTCACAATTCAAATGAGATCATCACCCTGTTTTTTTCTTTTAATGCTCTTACTCTTTCTTCCCTTACTATCTACTTTCCTTTCGAGATATTCAGAATCTCTTTTCTTTTCTATCTCTACTCCCCTATTTTCTAGTTGTTAAATAGACTTTTCTTTTCCTTCTTGTTTCCTTATTTCCCATACCTTAATGCATCATCATACTAATGAAAAGCAACATATCATTGATCTAACTAATGCTCCTAAGTCTTCCAACACCTAAACTATCAAGCAAAGGAGATCAAACACCCTCCAAGTTACTCCCTCACTTCCTACCTAAACCACGTTTGATGAACTCCTACTCCATCACTCGATGCATGCAAGCACTCAAGCTTGAATTCATTGGTCTCAAAAATGGAACCAAAATGTCATGGCTATCGCTAGCAACTTCCAAGACCCTACGGACTACTTATCAAGTCAAGTGTTTCAAGTGAGAGGTAATGGCTACCTCTCACATAGCTGTGCATGATCTCATGCAAGGACGCAGTGAGCTTACCATTGATTTCAATTGTTGTAGTCCTCTTCCTCAAATCCTTCGATAACTCCATGATTCAAGGCACTCGCTCAAGCAAGATTCATCTCCAAGCTCCAAGCTCCAACCTTTGTAGCCGTATGTGTGATCATGTAGGATTCATCTCCAAGCTCCAAGCTTATCCATTCACTTTTTGGCTTTTATACATACCCTTCTCCCCTTGGGCACCTAACCCTTTTCCATGACCAACCAACTAGCCCTAGTCCTCTTTTCCACTTTCTTTCCTATTATTTTCCTATTCTTATGGCTCTTTTACATGGAGGTTTTTATTTGCAACTTGCATACGAGGGAGCATGGTGCTCTTTTACAAGGGGCTAAAATGTGCTTTATTTAATTTTTAGAGTCTTTCTCCTACTTCTTGGTCATCTTTTCTCAATGATATGTCTTTCTATGCTCCTTCATAAGTCTCTTTGTGCCTTGTGTCATTCAGAGGTTAACACTAGAAAGTGGCTGCTCATTACTTGTTGATAGTGTGCCTCCTTCATCTTGTAAGTATTCTTATGTGGTAAGAATATTACTATGGAGTGGATACTTTGATTCCTCTTTTGGATTTGTTATCCTATGAGATATTATCATTGTCTCCTTGGATTCAACAACTATATTATGTGGTTGTACCTCAATGTTAGGCTCTGTCTCCTTTTTTCAATAGGAAAAGTTGGCTTTTAGTTTTCTTTCTTAGCTTGCTCAATTTCTCCATTGGTTTTTGTCCTAGGATAGGGTCCATTTTTAGGTCAATTTCTTTGTTGTGTTTGGGCTATGATTTATAAAAATGGTGACACATGTGGTTTGGGTAACCAAATCCATCAATTTTCTATGTAATTCCCTTAAGTACATAGCAATACTTTGGGAACCCATCATGGAATTCTCTTAACTCTCCATTGGTGTTTATGGTGGTATCCCTAGGATCTTCATTTCTTTTTGTGTGAGGATCTATGTTTGGTGGATTAACAATGGGATGGGAGCTTTGAGATGCTTGGCATTTCTTGCTAGGACTAGGGAACTTTGCACTGAGGGGCATTTGCTTTCAGTCTTATGATTCAAGTAGTTCTCTAAGAACTTCATGACTCTCTTCCATTAAGTTTTCATCTAAGGCAGAAACATATTTACTTATCCTTGCCTTGAGCAATATCGCAAAGTTTCTTTTGCTAAACACCTTGATGATCTTGATGCCACGTAGGGTCAAGTGTATTTGATGTATCTTGTAGTTGACATCACACTTAGTTGCATGTTTGAAAGGTCTACCAAGTAAGATCCTCAGTAAGACCTTCTTCTCAACATACTCTTGATTAGGAGGAACATAAAACATAGCTCAAAAGCTTTGCGTTTCTAAGGCCATGAAGATCTTGCATTTTCTTAAAAGAGAGTATGGTGATTCTCTGTAAGGAGTGACTATAGTAGTTGTGGGCACTAGTTTAGGTTTTCCTATGCAATTTCAAGCATGATAGGTGATGAAATTATAAGCGTCTCCTTTGTCAATGAGAGATTTAATATGATGTGCTCTCATTTACCAATTTATTTGACCCTAAGAAGGGAAAGTGGCATAGACTCATCGTCTTTGGGGTCAATGGTGATAGCCTTTTCTATACGAGTACAAATTTCAGGGTCAATAGTGTTAAGAAATAGACAAATGATGTATGCTCCAAGAAGAGATGTCTTGAATCCCATATGCACAGTGAGGAGAGTGGAATAACCCAACTTATATAAAGCATTGTACTTGACTATCACTTTCATAATGATGAATACAATATCATGATGCTTTCCTCTTTCAGTTAGTGTCATTGTCATTCCAATATACAAGATTGTCCTTATGAGTCCAAGCTTCCATCTTGGAACCTAATTCACTTGTGCACAACAACAGGTGTCTACTCATTGTCCATGTCAACATGAATTTAGTCTTTATCTTCCAACCTCCATACCTCGTGCCATGCTCTAGATTTGACATTTTAACATGGTATCAAAGCTCAGTTGAGCATGTATAGCTCCTCACTTTGCTTCTCTAGCTCCCTTTCACTTTTTCCCAGCTTGGTATCAGCTCAAGTCTTCATTTCCTACTCAGGCTCCACCTTCACCGTCACTGGAGGGCTACCATGGACATGAAGTACCCTCTCTACTTACAACACCTAGATCTCTCTCCACAATCAATATCTCCACATGATTTCTTTTGGAGATCTTTCCCTCTTCTCATTTCACATCAAATACACCATCCTATCACTTCAGATTTCGACATTGCATACTACAAAAGCCAGCATTGTCGAAATTTTTCCCGTTTTCCTAAACTGTGCTCGTGTTGATTGTACAACTACCATCATCTCCACACTGCACGATCTAGGCTACCACCATAGGGCTTTGGTAGCCTCCCAAGTGGGCTAACCTCACTCAAAAGGGTTCCCCAAAATAATCTCTCTGTTGATCACAATCTGAGAAACCCTAACTGTCATGTCTGTTGCAACCATAGCCATTAACCTTCAAGGTCATAAAACCTTTCATTTTCTTACTTCTCTCAGTCCAAACTGAAGACTCTATCACTCTAGTCTTACTGAGCACTTAATTTCCAGCAAATTATCACATAAATCAGCAAGAAAGAATAAGATCAAGCATCAACATCTGACATTGAGCTCCAAGATAGTATTTTTTTAATACTCATGCAATGTTGTTAAACACTAATCATCTTGTGTCTCTTGACACATTGAAGTACAACTCTTTTGCTGGCTAATTTGCTGCTGATCAAAAATGGCAGAGCTCAAACAAATAGAAAAGTTTAATGGAGAAGTCTTCCATGCCTAGAAGGAAAAGCCCATGTACCACCTCATGAGGAAAGACCTTTGAGATCTCTTTGAAGATGATAAAGGTGATGCAGATGGTGGGAAAGAAGTTTCAGAGAGCGGGATCTATGCAATAGCTCACCCAAAACCAAAGAATGGAAGAATATGAATAACAAGGCACTAGGCATCATTGCCTGGGGACAAAGTGATGATGTGCTACATCATATCTCTAGCATCAGAGATGCTAGAACTGCTTGGGAGAAACTTGACAAGATCTTTGGTACCCAAGCAAAGATTAAAATGTAAAATTACTCATGTAGTTTTACAAACTGGATATAAAAGATAGTACTTCCATGACCATACACATTAACAAGTTCAAGAGCCTAAAAACCTAGCTTACAACTCTTAAGAAAAATATTGATGAAGACGAAACAATAGCGGTACTGCTTGCATGTGTAAATAAGGATCCATATGAGAATCTTGTGTCCACCCTAAGTAATGTTCCAAGTCTCTCACTAAAAGATTGTCTCACCACCTATTCAACCATTCACTTCGAATCCACAAAGTAGGCTCCATGCTAAGGAGTGCCATTTGTTGCCATTAGCATACCACCATAGAAAGTCTTTGCACATCCTTTCTATTACTTGCCAATTTGATATGGGGAAAGGATTTGTAGATGCCACAAACACGTTACCTAGATTGATGACAATGTTTTATATGATGTATATGCTTGCTTGCTTGCAATGTATATTATTACAAACCATTGGAAGCTCAAAGTATGATTTTGGATCCCAAAAATCTTTTACACTCTTGCACTTTGTGCCATCCTATAACTCATTTATTTGTGAAGTACCAATTGCATTATCCTTTATCAACCTTTTTTTTTTAATTTCTCCACATTTCCAATAATTCATGACCTAGGGTTCTACTTTTGGTTAGTAATTGCAATTTTTTTGTAATGGAGATATAATTAAAAGAAAGGGTATCTCTCCTAGGTAGTGAATAGATTTTTGGAACACTTTTCAGAGCATTGTGGACAAGCACGCTTTAACTTCTTCCTTCCCATGGCATTGAAGTTGCATTGACATTCAAGAGTGTCCTGGGTATAGTTATCTTCCTTACTTGGTTGGTATAGCAATGGTGCATGAGAAGAACTCTCATGACCTTGGCATATTCTGTATCGTTGAGAACCATACCAAGTTGTGTTAACATAACATTGAGTTGGTCCCAACAAGTAGGAATACTTATACCACCTAAGTCTCCATCCTATGTGTTGGGCATTGGATAATTTCCACTTCAATTAACGGCTTTATTGCACACATCTGTCCCTAAATGAGTATGACATGACCCTTGGTCATTTTAGAGCATCGATCCAAATGGAAAACACATTTGTTTTAATTTATATAATGAGGTCCCTTATGGATTACATGGACATTGCTCAAAAATGGATGTTTGCTAACATCGCCACTCCGGAATGAATTGTAATAAAGAAGCAAAAGTAGAGTCATTCTTGTGTATGTCTAGGACCCCCATACAAGCTTATAATGCCACTCTTACATTATTTGGAGATTGTTCTATCATACTAACTACCAACCAAGCCATTGCAATGGGTTGTTGAACTATGATGCTTTTATTAAAGTTACCATATGGTGAATGTACTCTTCAAGAATGTAGCCACAAAAGTGGGGTTCACTAGATACATAGCCTACCCTTTTTAGTTTCAGGAGATCACTCAAACAAAGATGCAACCTTTTCTCTTCAACATGGTTGGTTATCCACTACTTAAGATGGTGGATAACAAGGTGTAGAGAGGACTAATCCCCATGGTCTCCCTCTAGTAATAATTCCCAAAGGTGCACCAAGCTTTTTGTTTATGATAACTCAAATCTAATTTTGGCCTATAGGGCTAATTCGGGGCAAACACTTAATGAGTAGTATGTAGTTTTGAGGCATAAAAATTAGTAAACTTAAGACAAATATTCTTTATCTAGGTTTGGAAGATACTTGTGATTAGATTTCTCAATGTAATCAGGGCAAGGGAATTTCTTGGTGTCTAGAGTGCCCTCGAGGGTTGGGCATATTGATTAGATCTTAAGAAAGATGGAAAATATATTAAACACATTTTGTGCATTGTCTCTAAGCATTCGAGGCAATTCAATAGTAGTAGATAAGATACTTTCACCTTCCTTGATGTTTTTAATATTAGTAACTCCATTCTCTAAGGTGCAATGAAAAAAATATGAGAAGCTACTGCAAAGGATTTTGTAGAGCTTCGAACCAAGTAGTAGGTGGAATTCAATTTCTAGAAAGTGATAACCACAATAAGGAATTGTGGAGGATTAGGGTTCTAGAAATTTGAGGAGAAATCAAGTCAAAGGCCAAAATGTTGATCTTCAAACTGTTTTACAAGCTCAGTGACGAAAACCATGGGCTATCATGATTAAACACATGTGAGAGAAGGCAAATATATATGTGAAAAACGGACATCACTTACCCATAAGGCAAAGTTACATGGGGAAAAGTGGAAAAAACTTAGATGGGTGAAAATGGACAACACTTACTTAGAAGGATAGTGCAACTTGCCAATGGGAAAATCTAGCTCCCACTATTTATCATGAGAAGTGCTCATTGACCAATGGAGATAAGTTGTGTCCAAGGTTCAATGAATTTTTGGAAAGGAGAGTTATATGAGAGGCAAAGTGTTTCTACAAAGTGTTTCTACAAAAGGAGAGTTCTATGAGAGGCAATTCAAATTTTCTTTGCTGGCAGAAACACAATAGGAGGAAGGTAAAGTACAAGGCTGATGGTACCTTAGAAAAGTACAAAGCTAGACTGGTTGCCCAAGGATTTTCACAAGTTGAAGGGTTTGATTTTCAAGAGTCATTTGCCCCAACTGCCAGAATGACCACTATTCGCACGGTACTTGCAGTGGCTGCCCACAAGAAGTGGCCAGTGTACCAAATGGATGTTAAGTCAGCGTTCTTAAATGGTGACCTCAAGGAGGAGGTGTACGTGGCTCAGCCACCAGGGTTTGAGGCCCCCCATTCTGAGAACAAAGTGTGTAAACTGAAGAAGGCATTGTATGGGCTGAAACAAGCCCCCAGAGCATGGTACCAGCGGATAGATAGGTTCTTTTTAAACCTAAACTTCAAAAGATGTGTCTCTTGACACATTGAAGTACAACTCTTTTGCTGGCTAATTTGCTGCTGATCAAAAATGGCAGAGCTCAAACAAATAGAAAAGTTTAATGGAGAAGTCTTCCATGCCTAGAAGGAAAAGCCCATGTACCACCTCATGAGGAAAGACCTTTGAGATCTCTTTGAAGATGATAAAGGTGATGCAGATGGTGGGAAAGAAGTTTCAGAGAGCGGGATCTATGCAATAGCTCACCCAAAACCAAAGAATGGAAGAATATGAATAACAAGGCACTAGGCATCATTGCCTGGGGACAAAGTGATGATGTGCTACATCATATCTCTAGCATCAGAGATGCTAGAACTGCTTGGGAGAAACTTGACAAGATCTTTGGTACCCAAGCAAAGATTAAAATGTAAAATTACTCATGTAGTTTTACAAACTGGATATAAAAGATAGTACTTCCATGACCATACACATTAACAAGTTCAAGAGCCTAAAAACCTAGCTTACAACTCTTAAGAAAAATATTGATGAAGACGAAACAATAGCGGTACTGCTTGCATGTGTAAATAAGGATCCATATGAGAATCTTGTGTCCACCCTAAGTAATGTTCCAAGTCTCTCACTAAAAGATTGTCTCACCACCTATTCAACCATTCACTTCGAATCCACAAAGTAGGCTCCATGCTAAGGAGTGCCATTTGTTGCCATTAGCATACCACCATAGAAAGTCTTTGCACATCCTTTCTATTACTTGCCAATTTGATATGGGGAAAGGATTTGTAGATGCCACAAACACGTTACCTAGATTGATGACAATGTTTTATATGATGTATATGCTTGCTTGCTTGCAATGTATATTATTACAAACCATTGGAAGCTCAAAGTATGATTTTGGATCCCAAAAATCTTTTACACTCTTGCACTTTGTGCCATCCTATAACTCATTTATTTGTGAAGTACCAATTGCATTATCCTTTATCAACCTTTTTTTTTTAATTTCTCCACATTTCCAATAATTCATGACCTAGGGTTCTACTTTTGGTTAGTAATTGCAATTTTTTTGTAATGGAGATATAATTAAAAGAAAGGGTATCTCTCCTAGGTAGTGAATAGATTTTTGGAACACTTTTCAGAGCATTGTGGACAAGCACGCTTTAACTTCTTCCTTCCCATGGCATTGAAGTTGCATTGACATTCAAGAGTGTCCTGGGTATAGTTATCTTCCTTACTTGGTTGGTATAGCAATGGTGCATGAGAAGAACTCTCATGACCTTGGCATATTCTGTATCGTTGAGAACCATACCAAGTTGTGTTAACATAACATTGAGTTGGTCCCAACAAGTAGGAATACTTATACCACCTAAGTCTCCATCCTATGTGTTGGGCATTGGATAATTTCCACTTCAATTAACGGCTTTATTGCACACATCTGTCCCTAAATGAGTATGACATGACCCTTGGTCATTTTAGAGCATCGATCCAAATGGAAAACACATTTGTTTTAATTTATATAATGAGGTCCCTTATGGATTACATGGACATTGCTCAAAAATGGATGTTTGCTAACATCGCCACTCCGGAATGAATTGTAATAAAGAAGCAAAAGTAGAGTCATTCTTGTGTATGTCTAGGACCCCCATACAAGCTTATAATGCCACTCTTACATTATTTGGAGATTGTTCTATCATACTAACTACCAACCAAGCCATTGCAATGGGTTGTTGAACTATGATGCTTTTATTAAAGTTACCATATGGTGAATGTACTCTTCAAGAATGTAGCCACAAAAGTGGGGTTCACTAGATACATAGCCTACCCTTTTTAGTTTCAGGAGATCACTCAAACAAAGATGCAACCTTTTCTCTTCAACATGGTTGGTTATCCACTACTTAAGATGGTGGATAACAAGGTGTAGAGAGGACTAATCCCCATGGTCTCCCTCTAGTAATAATTCCCAAAGGTGCACCAAGCTTTTTGTTTATGATAACTCAAATCTAATTTTGGCCTATAGGGCTAATTCGGGGCAAACACTTAATGAGTAGTATGTAGTTTTGAGGCATAAAAATTAGTAAACTTAAGACAAATATTCTTTATCTAGGTTTGGAAGATACTTGTGATTAGATTTCTCAATGTAATCAGGGCAAGGGAATTTCTTGGTGTCTAGAGTGCCCTCGAGGGTTGGGCATATTGATTAGATCTTAAGAAAGATGGAAAATATATTAAACACATTTTGTGCATTGTCTCTAAGCATTCGAGGCAATTCAATAGTAGTAGATAAGATACTTTCACCTTCCTTGATGTTTTTAATATTAGTAACTCCATTCTCTAAGGTGCAATGAAAAAAATATGAGAAGCTACTGCAAAGGATTTTGTAGAGCTTCGAACCAAGTAGTAGGTGGAATTCAATTTCTAGAAAGTGATAACCACAATAAGGAATTGTGGAGGATTAGGGTTCTAGAAATTTGAGGAGAAATCAAGTCAAAGGCCAAAATGTTGATCTTCAAACTGTTTTACAAGCTCAGTGACGAAAACCATGGGCTATCATGATTAAACACATGTGAGAGAAGGCAAATATATATGTGAAAAACGGACATCACTTACCCATAAGGCAAAGTTACATGGGGAAAAGTGGAAAAAACTTAGATGGGTGAAAATGGACAACACTTACTTAGAAGGATAGTGCAACTTGCCAATGGGAAAATCTAGCTCCCACTATTTATCATGAGAAGTGCTCATTGACCAATGGAGATAAGTTGTGTCCAAGGTTCAATGAATTTTTGGAAAGGAGAGTTATATGAGAGGCAAAGTGTTTCTACAAAGTGTTTCTACAAAAGGAGAGTTCTATGAGAGGCAATTCAAATTTTCTTTGCTGGCAGAAACACAATAGGAGGAATGCCAGTTGTGATTAATGTCAATCCTTCATAAGTTTCTGTGCTGGCCTCCTTCTATGGCACCTTTGATTCAAAATAATCATGATTTCCAGCCTATTGGTAATCCTAGTTTAGGCCAACACCCATTCTAACCTCATCATCTACTTTTATTTCGAAAATTAGCCCCATGTATATCTTCAACCACCATTGTATTTCATGCTTTATCTATCAAAAACTATTTTTAACATCTAATGTGGATGAAAATAGTAAGGAGCTTACCCATTCTACGTTGAAAATGTCTTTTGCAAAGGCCCTGACCTCCTGGTGAACTTAACTTCTTCTCAAATTCCTCTACATCTGCACCTAGGAAGCAGCAGGCTTATAGGGAAGGCAAAACCTTGCTCTTTTCTAGTAAGAGACCTTAAGGATGGTAGTGCAGCATAGGTAGAAGGAAACCCTTCATGATTGAAATGATGAAAGATATATTGCTATTGATGAGCCTATATTATGGTCTTTTTCCCATGCGGTTCTGAATCATAGAATGTCTTATTTCCTTGTTGCAAACCCTCCCTCTCTCTCAATAGTGGTTACGATTTGATGCTTCAATCATGCTTGATAAGTCGCATTATTGCCCGTTATAACCTGAAGAAAATTGAGATGGCCACCACAATAGCACAGAGAGTTGAGATTCATATTGTTTGGCATACTATAGAAGCCACACATATTGGCTCATGGAGCACTTGAGTTAGTGGCATCATTATTAACAGCATCATCCTTGTAGCTCTCTATTGTGAATGCAAACCTCGCAGCCCGGCTTTGCCTAGAGTAGCCTCATACCATGGTGCAGCCTGGCCTATAGTCATTGATCCCAACTGGCCCATGAAAGCCAGGCGAGATGCACTCGCCACAGTTCTTCGTCGTGCTTGCAACAATACCACATCTGTAGGCATCAGCACCAATCCATGGTTCAAAGGCATATACCTAGTTATCCCAAGAGGTGGCCCCATACCCCAATCTACCATCCTCCTGGCGTGGAATGCTAATTTGGATTACTTGAAAGCACAGCTGCAGTACTCAGATAAGGAATATGGATTAGCTACAAATGCCCAAAGGTAAGCGAGGCAGAATTGATGGCGACATCAATGCTGGAATGGATCCTTTCCCGCCTCCTTGACTTGAGTATACCCATCTCTACCTTTCATTTAATCCTTTTGATCTAAATCTAATTACACACCGATTCCCTTATCAAATTTCCCAATCACCCATCAGGATAGTGTCTAGTGTAATGATAATATGCTTTCCCTTTGAATAATCAACATTCCTCAATGTCCCTGTAGAATTCAACAATCTCTTTAGTTTCTTCATGGATTTGGTGTGCTTTCTATCCTATTGAAAATTTTATTCTTTTTGTAATAATAATAACATATACAAATCATCAGCCACATGTGCAAAATATTCTATTCATATATGAGGTAAAAGAAACATGCCCCTAAATATTTTTTGACCTCTAAAGCATTGGAACAAGTATCTTGCATACTTATGACCTCCATCTAGAGCTCTCAGTGAAGACCCAACCTTTTCCATTGTCCTTTTTTTTTTCATTACAATGTTTACCTTAGTTAGATTAATTTTCGCTCTTATGGTGGCCACCAAGTATCATCCTTTATCTCAATACATATGCAAATAAGAAGAGAAGTAATGTATAGCCTACTTATCTATATTCTCATTCTTATTATCATAATCACAAATAGTGGGTTTCGAGCTTATTGAGGCTATTTTTGCCTTTTGTTTAGAAATACCAAAAAAGAACAACATGTGATAGCTCTTCTTCATGCAACTTGGATGTTAGCTCAATGAATTTATACACTAAGTATCTTATTTTTTCTTCATGAGAAATACCACTACCTTTATCTCCCCCTCAAACAATGGCCTATTAAGGAAGGCATTGGTGTTGAGATATCGAGCTCCACTCGTGATATGCCAGGGTGACCGTTGTGTATTTATGTCACCGACTTGTCAGTTGCAGATGCGGTTGGTACACCGCCCATGAATAATAGCTACATGATAGCTATCCTTATCTACTCTAGTTCGTGGCTCAGTTAGTATGACACTTAGTTAGTTGAGTTTGGTTTGAGACCCATATATAGGGTTCTTCTATTTCTTTGTACTAGAGTTCTTTTGGCTTACACAACTAAGAAGAGGAAAACTGTTTTCAGCCTCCACCCTTGTGTGTATTCCCCCATTGTGCAAGCAAGAAAGCTACAAGTGAGACTCCTTCCTTCTCTCCCACAATCTTGACATGGTATCAGAGCCTTGTTCGTGGTAAGGAGTTCAAGAAAGCAAGCCAAGCTCGCGGTGTTCTGGTAAGAGGAGTAGTGTTGCTTTCATTTTCTGTTTTGGGAGCAGATCTCTGTAGGTAGCACAGCCGGAAATTGCAAGAGTGCATTGTCTCAGGTTGAGACGCCCTTCGCGGTGAAGCAAGAGGGCAGTATATGCGGCCATTTCGGGGCCTGTTTTGAAGGCGGAAGTTTTCTGCACGCACTCAGAAAAAGGCCCTGTTTTATGTTGTGCGACCACTGTTCTACAAGTCGGTGAAAAGTTACCACAGAGATTGCATCGTATGCTTGTGTACAGAGACATTGGGAGTTACAGAATCATCCCTATTGTCTGTTGATGCAAAATTGTCACTAGGAAGTGACTGTGTGGTCAAATACCACTTTCGTCAGTTTTGCAGATTTGCCCTTGTGAGGGTGAAGCTGTGTTTTTTGCAGTGACAGAATTTTTTGCAGTATTCTATAATGGCATCTGATTCTCTCTCACAGATTGTCATTGAAAAGCTTGACAAAAACAACTTCCAAGCATGGAAGTTTAGAATGACGAATTTCCTTATGGGAAAAGGATATTGGGAATTTGTTGCAGGAAATGAAGAAGAACCAGTTCTTCCTGATGTTCCCAATCAACATCAAATGCAGGCATTTAAAGCATGGCATGAGAGAGCCAGGAAAGTTATGTACTGGCTGTCTATCAGTATTTCAGACTCTATGATTGTGCATATTCAGGATGCAAGTACGCCAAAGGAGGCATGGGATACTTTGTCAAAAATGTATAGCACAAATACTCAAGCCAGAAAAATGCAGCTCAAGCAAGAGTTGCATAATGTGCAAAGAGAAAATATGAGCATCAATGACTACCACATGATGGTGAAGAAGATTGCAGATGCACTTGCTTCCATTGGGTCGCCAGTGGAAGATGATGATTTAGTTTCTGTGACCTTGAATGGTCTAGGAAAGGATTATGCACAGTTTCGAACATCCATTTCCGTCCGTGAAAGATTTCCTGATTTTGAGGAGTTGATTGCTCTTCTACTTTCTGAGGAGCAGAGAAATGGTGGTGCATCTTCTTCAGGAGGAACTTCAAAAGAAGCTGTCTTCTACTCAAATGCTGGAAGAGGTAGAGGCAGAGGTAGAGGAGGCCGATTTGGAGGCCGTGGTAGAAATCAGAATATGCAGCAAACTCAAGAAAACCAGTCCTATGGAGGAGGAGGACATGGTAACTCTAGAGGCAGGGGGAGCCAAAGAGGTCGTGGTGGATGGCAAAGAGGCCAAAATGCAAACAGCAATGTTGAATGCTACTATTGTGGTAAAATGGGTCATATGGCTAAAGACTGCTATAAAAAGCAGAATGACATCATGAATGGAAAACTGCAACAAGGAAATTATGCATCTTTCAGTAGACAAGGTGATGACAGAAATGAGAATTTGTTTATGGTGCAGCACATGAACAATTCTATGGTAAGTGCAGAAGAAAGCAATGATGTGTGGTATGTTGACTCAGGTGCATCAAACCACATGACAGGTCATGCAGAATGGATGGAGGATACAAGGAAAATGGAAAAACCAGGATTTGTGGAGACTGGTGATGATACTGCACATCCTATTGTGCAGATTGGAAAAATTCCTTTGTCTATGCAGGATGGGAAAAAGAAATACCTGTCCGATGTATTTCATGTCCCGAATATCACCAAGAATCTGGTTTCTGTTGGTCAAATGGTTGAGCAGGGCTTGCAGGTCAGATTTAATCCTCATGGATGCTTTGTTGAGGATATGAAAAATAAAGGTCGCTTGATAGCAAAAGGAAAGAAGAAGGGCAGAATGTTTACATTGAATGCAGACATGCCTGAATTGAGTGCAGCAATGTTTGCACATGGGACCGGTGTAGTTCCAGATATTGATATCTGGCATAAATGCATTGGTCATGTTAATGTACAGCGACTTAAATCAATGCAGGCCCAAAACATTGTTGCAGGATTGCCTAAGTTCAAGGTTGCAGAAATGCATAAGGTATGTGAAGCCTATCAGTTTGGAAAACAGGCAAGGAAACCATTTCCTAGACATGTTCAAGAGAGTGAGAAGCCATTGGAATTAATCCACTCTAATGTGTGGACTACTAAAGCTGCATCTCTTGGAGGCTGTCATTATTTTGTCAGTTTTATTGATGACTATAGTAGAAAAGTTTGGGTGTATTTTATGAAAAAGAAAAGTGAAGTTTTTGGGCATTTCAAAACTCTTAAAGCTATGGTTGAAAAAGAAACAGGCCTACAAATAAAATGCCTAAGGTCAGACGGAGGGGGAGAGTACCTCTCAAATGAGTTTGCAAGGCTCCTGTAGGAGCATGGCATAAAGCAGCAATATTCATGCAGTCATACCCCACAACAAAATGGAATTGCAGAAAGAAAAAACAAGCATATTGGAGAGGTATCTCGTGCCATGCTCAACGAAAAAGACTTGCCAGATTTTTATTGGGCTGAGGCAGTTGCTACAGCAGTCTACATAATGAACAGGACTCCCATTGTAGCAATACATGGGATGACTCCAGAGGAGAGGTATACTCGTAGGAAACCAGATATTTCTCATTTGAAAATTTTTGGCTGCATTGCCTATGTACATGTGCCAAATGAGTTGAGATCCAAGTTGGATCCAAAAGCTGAGAAGTGCATCTTTATTGGTTACTCTCTACAGCAAAAAGGGTATCGATGCTATAACCCTTCTACTCGTAAGTTTACAGTGAGCAGAGATGTTGTTTTTTATGAGATGAGTAGCTGGTATAAACCAGTTAATGTGATTGATGATGTAGATGCACAAAATGGTAATACTGCACAGAATTCACAGCAGCAGTCACAAAATATTAGTGGACCTGGAGTGTCATCTAGCAGTGGTTCATATTCTTCGCCATGGACAGGCAGATTGAGATCAGGAGAATCTTCTCAAAGCAATGCAGATAGTGGTATGCAGGTATCACGAAAAGGAAAAGAGAAGGTTGATCAGCCCATGTTTGATGTGAATGCTGGTCACTCTTATGTGGATGGTGAATCCAGTGGTTCAGAACAGAGCATTGATGATGAGTTGGGTATTTCTTCTATTGTTACACCTGGAGTAAGGAAGACCAGGGATGTTTTGAGAGCACCTGGGAGTGAACCTACTTTGCGCAGGTCTACGAGAGCTAGGTATCCTGTGGATAGGCTGAAATATGATGGATTTACAGCCATTCACTATGCATATATGGTCAAAGTGATACAGGAACCAGAACCCACTTCTTTTGAGCAAGCCATGGGAAAAGAAAAATGGGAGAAAGCCATGGATGAAGAAATGGATGTCTTGGAAGCAAATGCTACATGGGAGTTAGTACATTTGCCTAAAGGTAAGAATGCAATTGGCTGTAAGTGGGTTTATAAGGTGAAGCACAATGCAGATGGTTCTGTGAACAGATACAAGGCAAGATTAGTAGTCAAGGGGTATGCACAAGCATATGTCATTGACTATGAAGAAACATTCAGTCCGGTCACAAGGATGGCAACTGTAAGAGCAGTCATTGCTATGGCTGCATCAAAGGGATAGTCTTTACATCAGATGGATGTAAAGAATGCCTTCTTGCATGGTGATTTGCAAGAAGAGGTCTATATGGAGCAGCCACCAGGTTATGTGCATGCTGTTCATCCTGAGTTCGTTTGCAGGTTGAAGAAAGCCTTGTATGGCTTGAAGCAAGCACCTAGAGCATGGTCTGACAAGATAGGACAGTATCTTGTCACTATTGGCTTTCAGATTTCCAAGGCAGATTTCTCACTTTATGTGAGAAAAACAGAGAAAGGTATTATGCTACTTGTCATTTATGTTGATGATTTGATTATGACAGGTGACAGTGATGAAGATATCCTTCATGTGAAAATGCTATTGAAGCAGAAGTTTGAGATGAAGGATTTGGGAGAGCTGCATTATTTCTTGGGCATTGAGGTGATTAGATCACCAAGTGGGATACAGCTCTTGCTGAGGCAGTATGGATTGGACATGCTGTCCAAATATGGGATGACAGGCTGTAAGCCTATTTCAGTTCCTTTGGGGCAGAATGTGAAGCTGAGCGCAGATGCAGATGAGCTTTTGGAAGACCCTACTATGTACAGACGCATAGTAGGAAGTTTGATTTATATGACTATTACCAGGCCAGATTTGAGCTATGCTGTTGGATTGGTAAGTCAATTTATGCAGGCTCCAAGGAAACCGCATTTGGATGCGGCTAGACGCATACTCAGGTATGTGAAGTCCACATTGCAGTATGGACTATTTTATGAGACTGGGGTTCAGATACAGTTGCATGGATACACTGATGCTGACTGGGCTGGTAGCATTTCTGATAGACGATCTACCATTGGATATGTGTTCTCCTTTGGGAGTGCTGCAATCACTTGGAGCAGGAAGAAACAGCCTACAGTTGCCTTGTCGAGCATAGAGGCTGAGTACAAGGGTGCAGCAATGGCTGCATGTGAGGTAGCTTGGTTGCATAAGCTACTTTATGATATGCATCAGTCTACAGATGGGCCAGTTGTCATTTATTGTGACAACATGAGTAGTATACACTTGGCAAATAACCCAGTCTATCATGCTAGAACAAAGCACATTGAGGTGCGTTATCACTATGTGCGAGAGAGGGTTTTACTAGGTCTTATTGATCTAGTTTATGTTAGCACAGAGGATCAGGTAGCTGACATATTTACGAAGGCATTGGGCGCAGAGAAGCTGCGCAAGTTTAGAGACCTGCTTGGTGTGCAGGAATTGGGATTGAGCTCGAGGGGGAGTGTTGAGATATCGAGCTCCACTCGTGAGACGCCAGGGTGACCGTTGTGTATTTATGTCACCGACTTGTCAGTTGCAGACGCGGTTGGTACACCGCCCATGAATAATAGCTACATGATAGCTATCCTTATCTACTCTAGTTCGTGGCTCAATTAGTATGCCACTTAGTTAGTTGAGTTTGGTTTGAGACCCATATATAGGGTTCTTCTATTTCTTTGTACTAGAGTTCTTTTCGCTTACACAACTAAGAAGAGGAAAACTGTTTTCAACCTCCACCCTTGTGTGTATTCCCCCATTGCGCAAGCAAGAAAGCTACAAGTGAGACTCCTTCCTTCTCTCCCACAATCTTGACAATTGGCTCAACTAAGCCATATAACATCTTAGCTATGACTTCTTTCTTATTGTGTTTCAACCTATGCATAGGAGATTGAACTCTAATAGGTGAAGTTCTATCCTCCCTTTACTTTTGTAAGAATTTCTTGATGCAGTACAAGCACTAGCTTCTAATGCTCTCATTGTGCTCCTTCATATTGCTTACAAGTGTTGATTGCACCTTCAATCTTGATATAGAACAATTACAAATACCAACACACCCTATGATTGAAATAGAGGTGATCCAGCCTAGTTTTCCCTGGATGACTGATTAGAGTGTAGATTTTTCCATGTCAATTCCCAAAGAATCCTACTTGTGTCCACATCTAATTTGTTAGATCAAAACATCAAGCAAAGTTACCATATTAGAATCACCTACACATATGGCTTCCATATCAAGTTCTAGTTGAACCATCTTAAGCAGGTACCATGAAATGGGGCATTCAAAAGAACAACCCACACATGTAAAAGGATGAGGAAAACTCACTATAGGGCATTATAAATAGAACCCTTGTGAGAGAATGTGAGATTTGACGTGGAAACTAGTAATTGAGGGGGGTAATCAAGAAAGTAGTATCCTCTCTAGAGAAACCCTAATATGGCTTGCCTTTAAGTGAGCACAAGCCCAAAACCTAATCACCCAATATGATCCAATATGGCCAAATGAGAGTTTCTAGAGAGGAAACATGCTTGCTTGGGAACAGAGTGAGTCAAAACAGCAAGACCATGAGCACATGTGGACCACAATGAGTTGCATAATGCTAACACCCTCTCTTAGATCATGCCTAGACAGTACACGAATGTATACAATGATGCAATGAAATGGAAAATATCCCTCGAGGTCCACTATCCGTTAGCACCCCTAGAATAACCTCAAGATGACCACAATAATGTGCCCTCGCCACCACAGTCACCAAAGAAGTTTCATCATCACCATACAACCAACATCTCAAAAGAGCCTCTAGAAAGCTTGTTTGAATCTTCTTTGACATTATGTAGCCTTCCAACAGCTACAACTATTGAAGGATCTTCTTAGAGCTTTAAGAAACTATTGGACATTGATGAGCTACCACATGTGGGAAGTTGTTTTCTTATCCCACACTTTGTAATTGTTGAATCTTCTTTGTGTTGTCTTCAAGGAACATCTAGTCTATGTGTGAGACTTGAGTATTCATGGTTCTAGCATCAATGGCTTGTTACTATAACATTTACTAAGTATCAAGATGGGGTGCTAGAAATGCCCATACAACTCTATAAAGTGCATTGTGATTTTGCACATTAGGGTCCTCATTTATATTATTTATACTTTACCTTGTGTTCGTACCAGCTAAGTGCATGATCTTGTAACATTGTAAGCACACACTATCTTCCTCAAGAGAAGAGCTTATTAACTCAGGAAGATAGTAGAGTAGCTCTCTCTAAACCCAACTAAGCATGAACAATGCCCTTTCCAATAAATTTTATGTGAATCATTGTGGAACCTCTTTATTAGAGGGTATTTGACCATGAGAAACATGAAAAACATGAAATACAATAGCCATAGCTTGAAATACTCAAGATTTGCTAAGTGTCGTCGTGAGAATTGACTCGTCACCTAAATTCTCTATTTAATTGAATGCTTTGGGCTTCAAAGCAAATATATTTATTATTACTAAAATCATTGAATTGGCCTATCAATTCTAAAAAAGATATCAAATTTTGGAAAACTTGTACAATTACAAGAAATTAGAAAGGTACATTTGTATCTAATTTTTTTCTTGTACTCCTTCACACATGTGCTTTGAGAAACTAACCCATTTACCTTGGGGTTTTGATATCTATCACATTTTCTATATTACAAGATTTTTAACCTCAACTATGCTTTACCATAGGTAAGATGGGCAATGTGTCCTTAAACTCTAACATGATTTGGGATTATCAAAGTAAGTGCAACAAACTTTCAAGATGCATGCTTCAAAGATCTGACTAGCTCAAGTTATTGGAAGAGGAGTACCTCAATCCTTTTGGTTCAAAGAATTGTGTATAGGTATGTATGAATACAAGAGTAGATGTAATGTTGAGTAATGTCTGTGTGCGGAGGGGTGTGTGTGAGTCATGTGTATGAGTATGTAAAGAAGGAGCAAGGATAAGTAGTATGCGACATGTGTCTATGTATGTACTATGTATATGAGTACATATGTACATGTGGCGAATGTTACTATATATATCCCATAACTTATAAATGTTAGATATGATCAATGCCCCACCCTCATTAGGTGCTACCAATGATCCATGGTGCTCAAAGTTGTAAGGCCCCCATTATGAGGAGAAGCCAAATGTGAGCCCGGACATTGGTTGAGTCCTGACTTGTATATCAGATGAGGTCTATGTGACCGGATGGGAAAAAAAAAGGTGACTGTTGTGGGTCTAATCTTTGGGTTAGACGGAGTGGTTAAGCTGGTAGCAACTCGAGGCACATTGCATTGAGTTGCGTGGTAAGGGAGTTAAAAGGGGCCCCTATTGTGGGGTCCGGGGGCCGCGGAAGCGGCCCCTGGCTGGGGGGTCCCAGGGGGGCCAGCGGCCCCCCTGGCGGGGGTCCGGGGGCAGCGCCCCCGGCCCGATGGTAAAGGGAATATTCCCTGGAATATTCCCTGGCCGACTAGTGGAGGCTCATATGGTAGGTCGGTCAGCAGGCCGACCTAACGACCTTCGCGGGCTATAAAAGCTAAACCCCTTCGCAGCCATCTTACACTCATCTTTCACCCAGTCAGAGTTGTTGTTCCAGCTAGCCTTAAGCTCTTCACCTATCTTCTGTCTAGATCGCCATCTAAGCTTCATTCATTGGAAGCGCACGGGTGGACAGAGCCATCTTTGTATCAGTTGTTTGGAGTTAAAGAATTTTACTGATTCTCCTCTTATCTGTTGTGTACTCTCTATCTCTTTCTCAGATTCTGTTCGCTGCGCCGTGTAATATTTTTACATGGTATCAGAGCCCAGGGGGCTCTAGAGATCGGAGAGCGTGCAAGAGGCAAAGGCTTCAACAGCAAAGAGAAACGATGTCGACTCCGGGAAGCAGTTCTGGCGCATCCGGAAGCGGTGCAGGAGGTGGTGCTGCTGTACCGGCTATTCAAACACTGAGGATTCGTCCACCAACCTTCAGCGAAGGCAAGTTAGATGGTACAAACTACACCTTGTGGAAGTTCAAAATTACTACTATCCTTGATTCTTATGAGCTTCTGGAGACTGTGCTGGGGACTGACGCAGAACCACAGCCTACCCCCGACCCATCAAATCCTAGTGTGATGATTCCTCCGAATGCAGATCTTCTACGAGCTTGGAAACGAAGGAATGCAGATGCATTGTGTGCCTTAGTTACAAGCTGTTCTGACAGTGTTTTGACTCTGATTCAGCATACAACCAAAGCGTCGGAGGCTTGGAATGTACTAAGGAGTCAGTATGAAACACGAAACCAAACAAGGATTCAAAACTTGGAGAATCAACTAGCAGCGGAGAAGTTTGCTGAAGGAGAGACGGTTGAAGCATTCATCACTCGGATTAAGAATCTACGCGACCAGATGGCTGGCGCTGGGATACAAAAGACTAGCGAAGAGCTAGCTCGGAGGTGTCTTCGGATTTGTCCACAAAAGTTTGATGGACTAGTAACTGCCCTTAATACTCAGGTGAGACCTCAAGCTTTGACTTTTGAGGAGTTTTGTGCATTATTAATGGAGGAGGAGTTGAGGCTGAAAGCCCGAGAAGGAAGCAACAATGGAGATGCTGCATTCTCTGCCAATGCAAAAGGCAAAGGTGTTTCCTCCACCAAAAATGATGGTGACAAAAAGAAGAAGGGCGGCAAGAAGAAGTTTCAAGGAGAGTGCTTCTACTGTAAGAAGAAAGGACATGCAATTGCAGATTGTCGTGTCAAGAAGGCAGATGAAAAGAATGGTACCCTTAAAAGTAAAGGGAAAGAGACAGCCAATACGGCTGAAGCAGAGTTGGAATTATTCATGGCGACCATTGAGGAAGTGTGCTCCTCGGCGCAAGAAGAATCTACCACTGACTCTTGGGTGTTGGATAGTGGGGCCTCCCGTCACATGACCAACAAGAAAGGTCTATACAGTTCTATGCAGCCTCTACAAGAATCCATCACTGTGACGGTTGGAAATGATGCTAAATGCCCTGCTGCGGGCACAGGTACTATTTCTTTTGTTGCTGCAAATGGTGAAGTCAAAAAGCTTTCAAATGTGTTGTATGTTCCCGAAATCAGAAGAAATCTCTTATCAGTTGCTGCCATAACTGATCTTGGTCATGAAGTGAGGTTCAAGAAGACAGGTGCAGAAATTATTGATAGTGCTGGCACAATTGTTGGCAAAGGAGAAAGGAGGAACAACCTGTATGAGCTAAGTGCTCTTACAGCCACCGCTGGAGTGGGCACAAGTAAGCTTTGGCATGAAAGGTTTGGACACATCGGATTTGCAGTATTGAAGGAGATGCAAAAGCAAGGTATGGTTGCTCACCTACCTACAATAACTGAATTGAAGGAACCATGTGAAGCTTGTATGATGGGCAAGCAACAGAGAAAGGAATTTCCACAAGAAAGCAAGAATAGAGCACATGCTCCTCTAGAGTTGGTGCATGCTGACTTGTGTGGTAAGATGCCTACACAGGCCTTGGGGGGATCTTCTTATTTTATGTTGATTGTCGACGACTACAGTAGGAAGATGTGGGTGTACTTCCTTCGTGATAAGGCTCAAGCTTTTGGTAAGTTTAAAGAATGGCTAATACTTGTTGAGAATGAAACAGGGAAAAGTGTGAAGAAATTTAGAACAGATGGTGGTGGTGAGTTCAACTCAAAGGAGTTTGAAGGCTTTTGCAAGAGCAAAGGTATCAAGCGTCAATTGACAACGCCTCACACACCTCAGCAGAACGGTGTTGTGGAACGCAGGAATCGCACCATTGTGGAGATGGCAAGATGCATGCTAAAGGGCAAGGGATTACCTAACCATTTTTGGGCTGAAGCTGTTAATACTGCAGTCTACATTCTAAATCGGAGCTATACAAAGGCTCTCAAGGGAAAAACACCTCATGAGGCTTACACTGGTAAGAAACCATCTGTCTCACATTTCAGAATTTTTGGATGTGAATGTTATGCACATGTTCCAGATGAGAAGAGAAACAAGTTACAACCAAAAAGCAGAAAATGTATCTTCTTGGGTTATAGTGATGAGCAGAAGGCTTACAAGTTATATGACCAAGAGGCAAAGAAGATCATCGCGAGCCGTGATGTGGTGTTCAAGGAGGAGCCGCATACAGTGGAGGAGGAGAAGGCAAGGTCTTCCACTTTATCATCAAGCGAAGAAGTAGTCCACTATGAACCTGTCCCGAGAGCTATCCCTATCCTTAAGGAGGAGGAAGCATCATCTTCAGATGATGAGGAAAAAGTTCACCAACCTGACATCACCCCACCGGAAAAGCCATTGCCGCGCTGGGTGAAGCAGCTCTATGACCACAATAATCCTATGCCTGCATCTGTTGAGGAGAAGGCAGACGGACCAAGGAGGTCTCAGAGAATAGAGGAGCAAAGGAGGGCTTCTGCTCACATAGTCAACATGGCCTTGATGGTTGAGATTATGAGAGAAGTAAAGGAGCCAACTGACTTAGAAGAAGCACTTGCAGATCCATCATGGAAGGCTGCTATGCAGGCGGAGTATGACAGCATAATGAAGAATGACACTTGGGAGCTAGTGGATCGGCCAGCAAAGCGGAAGATTATTGGCACCAAGTGGATCTGGAAGGTAAAGTACAAGGCTGATGGTACCTTAGAAAAGTACAAAGCTAGACTGGTTGCCCAAGGATTTTCACAAGTTGAAGGGTTTGATTTTCAAGAGTCATTTGCCCCAACTGCCAGAATGACCACTATTCGCACGGTACTTGCAGTGGCTGCCCACAAGAAGTGGCCAGTGTACCAAATGGATGTTAAGTCAGCGTTCTTAAATGGTGACCTCAAGGAGGAGGTGTACGTGGCTCAGCCACCAGGGTTTGAGGCCCCCCATTCTGAGAACAAAGTGTGTAAACTGAAGAAGGCATTGTATGGGCTGAAACAAGCCCCCAGAGCATGGTACCAGCGGATAGATAGGTTCTTTTTAAACCTAAACTTCAAAAGATGTGCCTCAGATGCTAACTTGTATGTTTACAGGGATGGTAAAAAGTCTGTAGTGATTGTCCTATATGTGGACGACCTTCTTATTACAGGTGACTATGAAGATATGATCAACCAAACTCGAAAGGCTTTGAGTTTTGAGTTTGAAATGACAGACTTGGGCTTGCTGCACTATTGTTTGGGGATTGAAGTCTGGCAAGAGCCAGGAAAGATCTTCATCTCTCAGAAGAAGTATGCATGGGAGATCTTGAAGGCATTTTGCATGACCGAGTGCAAGGAGATAGCTACACCTATGGAGGTGAATGTAAAGTTATCCGTTGAGGATACATCAGCACTAGCAGACATTGGGAGGTATAGGAGGTTGGTCGGCAGTCTAATCTACTTGTGTAACACCAGACCAGATATCAGTTTTGCTGTTGGTGTTTTGAGCAGGTTCTCAAACAAACCTCATGAGAGTCATTGGAAGGCTGGGATGCGGGTGCTCAGATACTTGAAGAAAACTCTTGACTATGGTATCACATACAGTTTCGGAACTTCTCTTGTGGGGAACTGTGACTCAGATTGGGCAGGAGACATTGATTCCAGGAAGTCAGTTTCTGGTTATTGTTTCTCTTTGGGTTCAGGAATTTTCTCTTGGATTAGTAAGAAGCAACCAACAGTGGCATTGTCTTCTACCGAAGCAGAGTACAAGGCAGCTTGTTTTGCTGCATGTGAGGCCGTATGGTTGAGAAGGATTCTATGGCATATGGGAGTGCAGGATGAAGAACCAACTGTGCTGAGATGTGACAATCAGAGTTGCATCGCCATTGCCAAAAATCCAGTGTTTCATGCACGCACCAAACATATAGAGATCCAATATCACTATGTGCGTGATTTGATGGAGGATGGGATAGTGGAATTGGTCTACTGTCCAACAGAGGAGAATGGAGCAGATATCTTCACCAAAGCACTTACGAAGGATCTGCTTCAAGTTCATCTTCAGAGACTCGGCATTGGGCCGAGGAGATAGTTCACCTATGGGTGGACATTGAGGGGGGGTGTTAGATATGATCAATGCCCCACCCTCATTAGGTGCTACCAATGATCCATGGTGCTCAAAGTTGTAAGGCCCCCATTATGAGGAGAAGCCAAATGTGAGCCCGGACATTGGTTGAGTCCTGACTTGTATATCAGATGAGGTCTATGTGACCGGATGGGAAAAAAAAAGGTGACTGTTGTGGGTCTAATCTTTGGGTTAGACGGAGTGGTTAAGCTGGTAGCAACTCGAGGCACATTGCATTGAGTTGCGTGGTAAGGGAGTTAAAAGGGGCCCCTATTGTGGGGTCCGGGGGCCGCGGAAGCGGCCCCTGGCTGGGGGGTCCCAGGGGGGCCAGCGGCCCCCCTGGCGGGGGTCCGGGGGCAGCGCCCCCGGCCCGATGGTAAAGGGAATATTCCCTGGAATATTCCCTGGCCGACTAGTGGAGGCTCATATGGTAGGTCGGTCAGCAGGCCGACCTAACGACCTTCGCGGGCTATAAAAGCTAAACCCCTTCGCAGCCATCTTACACTCATCTTTCACCCAGTCAGAGTTGTTGTTCCAGCTAGCCTTAAGCTCTTCACCTATCTTCTGTCTAGATTGCCATCTAAGCTTCATTCATTGGAAGCGCACGGGTGGACAGAGCCATCTTTGTATCAGTTGTTTGGAGTTAAAGAATTTTACTGATTCTCCTCTTATCTGTTGTGTACTCTCTATCTCTTTCTCAGATTCTGTTCGCTGCGCCGTGTAATATTTTTACAATAAATACTGTGGTGAATTAAATATATTCCTTTCAATATTTGTTTCGCATGAATGGCAAAAGAGCCTTCAAAATCTCAATACCTTAGAAATGTTGGTGAATAAAAAAATTTGGAGTTATAACTCAACCTACTCAAGTTTCGAAAAAAAAAATCTAAAAAAATAAAAGCATAGCCATTTGGCGACATATAGCCACTAAAATCATCTATGTTAAGGAGTGTACTACAATGTAGATGAATGCACATGTGTACAATTGCATGCACATAGATGCACACGTGTGTAGTTGGACACACACAGATGTGCTACATGTAGTTAGGCACACACTAGGTCTAAATAGATACACTATGTGGAATAATATAAACAAGGTGGATATACTATGCTCTTGAAGTGGATGCATTATATGCAACTATGTATGTTGTGGATCCACATGTATGTAGTCAAATGCATACAGATGCACAGAAGCACACATGGATGCACTATGGTGTACTGGTATACCCTGAGGTGATGGATGCAGTGTAGTGTCTAAGAGCATTTCGATGCATAATGCATGTGCATGCCTCTTTCCTCTCTCCTCTCTCCCTTGACCCTCTCCTTTGATGGTGTGGTGCTAGGTTAAGTTGATAGGACTGTGTACATACACATGACACATACCACGAGTGTGTGTGTCAGTAGGACTAGGTGGCGTGTACATGTTCTTTGTGTCTATGGGTGGTATGTGCATATGTGCATGCATGGATACTTGTGCTTACAAGTGGTATGCGTGCACTTTGCATACCGCACTTACTCCTCCTCCCTCCCTATGACTACCCCCATGTGAACAGGGCACTATTAAGGGTGAGTTGGAAGCCCATTGGATGGAGGTGCCCCACATGCGTGTGCAATGTGCTATACTTAATGCCATTAGTGTGTCTAATGTGTTTATTCATGTGTTGTAAGCGTGGGTATGTATATATGTATGCGTGTACGTTAAATGTGTGTGTACATGTGCACGAGTATGAGTGCATACATGAGTGTAGATGATGTGTACATGGCGTGTATGTATTGGTGTATGTGTGTGCATGGGTGCGAATTGGGGAGATGTGTGTGTGTGTATATCTGGGCATTAAGTACGTGTGCATTTGATTTGTTGTGCAGGTGGAGTACATGTGTGGTGAGGTGTGTATAGGGTTTGTGTGTGTGTAAGGTGTGGTGGATGTGGGATGGGGATGCGAGGTTTCAAGTGTGCAGTGCATGTGTGTGTGTATTGTATCCATGTGGATGGATGTATTAATGATATGCAAGTGCATGTGTTTTGTTATGTGTGGTGAGGGTACGGTTCATGTGTGTGTGGGGTGTGATGTGTTTTTAGGCATGTGTGAATGTGTGCGTCCCTTGATGCAGCGATAGATGCAGGCATTGTGTGGCAATGGTTGGAGATACAGCGGTGGTTGCGGAGGTATTAGAGGACAAGGGGCGGCTCTCAAGGATGGAGGCTTGCAGGTCGGCCAAACGAGGGCAGCCTGCGGGATGGCGGCAAGGAGGCGACCAAACACCCACGCAGAGGCGGTGTTGGCCGGAGCGAGGAAGTGGACATGTGGGCGTGGCGGTTCGTGCCAGTAGGGAGGACATGTGGGTTCTGCAAGAGAGGGAGATGCGAAGGTGGGCAGCCTAGTGGAGGATGATGGTGGCCATGTGGAGCGGTGTTGGAGAGAGGAAGATGAGATCGAAGGCATTTGGGGAGAAATGGAACGATGGGGCATAGGCAAAGGCGGACAGGACCGGCACTGGGGTTGGAGGGAAGGGAGGTGCAGAGCTGGCCATCAGGAAAGGGGGAGAGAGCCCTGAGGGTGGCGCGAGCAATGAGCCAGCTTGGCGGTGGCTTGCACAGAGCAGTGAGGCGGGGCAGGAAGCGATAGGCCTAGGTGACAGGGTGAGGGATCGCAGGGCCAGGGCGGTACTGCAGGACATGGGCACTGCTGCGGGCGCGGGCCGGTGGCAGCCCTGGTGAGCGTATGGAAGGAAGGTGTGGAGACGGCCGTGTTGTAATGGGGAGAAACCCCTGAGAGCAGCGCGGACTACAGTGTGGCGGCCGGGAGGTGGAGATGGAGGTCGTGGACGAGGCATGGCCACCGAGGAGCATGGCAGAGTAGGTGGAGAAGGGGGCTGAGGAGGTGGAGATGAAGGAGCGTCGGTGGCTGCAGGTAAACCCTAACTTTTTTGTTGGGGTTGTGGGGATCAACGGACCCCCATCCGCCCATCCTTCTCCTTCTTCTCCCTTTTTTCTTTTTCTTTCTCATTTTTTCCTCCTTTTTTCTTTTTTCCTTCTCTCCTTTTTCTTCCTTCCCTTTCTTTCTTTTTCTCCTACCTCTTCTTTTTCTTCTCTTTCTTCTACTTTTTTTAAAATATTTTGCATTTTTTAATTATTTCATCTTTTTTTCCTTCTTTTTCTTCTGTAAATCTAAATTGCATATACACTTATAGAATCATTGAAAAAATGTCAAAAATAAAAACCTACAACCACAAATTTTAAGGCAAGAGCACCCCAACCATCAATATCAAAACAAAGGGTTTTGTTTTTGAAAGAAATAAACAAGAGTAAAAGGTACGAGCCTATTTTTACCAAAATATAACAAAGGTTTTTTTCCCATGTTAGTGCAATTTGACACTCTCAATAATCAATGCAAGCAAGAGCAATCATATGGTCTACATGTCCTTGGTGTCTCGGTAACGGAACCGAACGAGCAATCATATGGTCTACATGTGCTTGGTGTCTCGGTAACGGAACTGAATGAGCTCAACGTAGTGAAACATTAGATACACTATTAGTTCTTCAAGAGCTTCAATGTATGAGAATCAACGACTACCTCTCACATAGTCTCTTGCACATGAATGCAAGCATTTGTTTTTATTGAGTGGCATGGTCTTCTTTCAATCCCATAAAGGAAGCGCACTCCACAATCCAAGTGAGTACTCCTTCGACTCTCAACCCTCTACAACCCCCGCATGGAAAAGCGAAGAATGGGCATAGTAAGAAAGAGTGCGTGGAGAGAATATGAGTAGAGCTTCATCCACTTGGTCCCTCACCTCCACTCTCTCATTCTCTTGCTTTCAATCTCTCACTCTCACCCTCACTCACTCTCTCACAATGAAAGTACAAAAACAAGGGTACAAAGTTTGCACATATATGAATAGCTTGTTCTATTCATTCTCATTCTTTTTATATATAATTTCTAGGGTTAGGGTTCTCCCATCCCTCTTGGGCATCCAATCCACTTTAGGACCTCAAGATCACTCATTTCTAATTGCATGCTTTTCCTATGATAAGAATGAACTAGAACCTTTGTGATTTTTCTAGGAGAGCCTATGTTATCATTGCACCTTGTACGAGATCATGCTCAGGTTGGAGATAGATCAATACAACTATTGCAACTAGTTAGTAATCCAAATGTATATGTGCTTCATGCACATTATGGTTAATAGTCCAAAGACTATTTCTAAAAATTTAGGCTCTGTCTCATGCTTGCTTGCACATTGCATGCCATAAACTTCTTGTGATTAACAAGATACTATAACTTAGCACATGAAAGTAATGTGAGTTAGAACCTGCATTACCACACTCAAATGCATAATAATTGCTTGAGGAACATTGAGTTGGCAAGAGATGTCACAATTCTAGTTACACATGTATTAGAAAACATTAAATATGGAATGGCTTATGTATTTTACAAGTATGATTAACATGTGAAATTTTTACAAGACTACACATTGGGGGTATTTCCCTTATCTTCATTTCTATTTTTTATATTATTACCTTCTAGCCTTAGCATCAACCTCCATTTGTTGCTTCTATACCACTGCTCTTCATTAGTCTCATGTTGCTCTATTGCTACCATTTCCTAGTCATAGCATCCTAAAAATATATCTAATGTTTCATTAAAGTGATTGTCCCACATATATTGTTGTCCATTTTTACTCTCTAGCCATTGAAAATCCACTCTTTTAATTGATCTTTCAAGAAACACACTTGATGAGAGTGGAGTTTTGAGCCTGGGATGTGCCTAAAATTTGCCAAAAAATTCGGAATTTAGGGGAAAAATATTCGACATCGAAGGCGGCGGCTGCAACTAGGACGATTTTAAGCACCAAGTGAAAGACGGCTTTAAAAGGTGTCCGAGTGACACTTTTGGATTTCTGATAATTTTTCTGATTGTCGTACGGGATGTCAGGAGCTGCCAGTTAGTGCGGGATGACGAGACGGATGCGCAGGATTTTTCAGAGCTCGAAACGAAGCCCGGACGAGGAAGAGGCCAAAAATTGGCCAAGATTTGAAAAGATAGACATTGAGAAGGACCAAAAGGGGGGTGCCCTTTGGGGACTTTAGCCCCCCCCCCCCCAAATTTTATGCAACAAATCGTGGAGAGCATGGCATGAAGAAACGTGAATAGGGCGTCGATTTTTTCGCCATCTCCCTCTCCCAATCATGATATGGGGCTGCAAGTACCTTATGCAACGGATGATACCCGGCAACTTCTTCCTCTTGGCCGACTCTATCGCCGGTCTTCGCGCGAGAAATGGTGGACTGAATGAAGAGATCAGAATCTATTCTTTCTCTCTCCTCCCTCTCTCTCTTCTCTATGGGCTGTTCAGGTGTACTCTCTTGAAGAAGGAACCGGGTGGAAGAATGAAGGAAATGATGATGGAGATTGATGGAGATGCTGAAGATTGAAGTGCAGCATTGGATTGAGAGCAATGGAGACTCTGTCTGCTGGTTATGCATGCATTCAAGGCATCTCGGGTTACGTAAAAACACGGTATGACCATTTTATGAAGAAAATGAAGGATTTTTGATAGTTTATGATGATAATTATGTTCTTATTGGATGAAAATTTGTTTGAGTGTTGATTGCACCATGATTAATTGTTGTGTATCATAAATTCTTGATTTTGCAATTATTTACATGCTTTATTTAGTTCCTGTAAACCCGAAATGTGGTTTTTAAGCGGTAAAATGGTAGTTTTTCCGTTTCGGGTGGGAGAAATATATTCCCATGGGGAAAAAATGGGAGATAAATTGAATGTTAGTATGATGAAGTGATTGGAACAAGAAAAACTAGAAAATAGCATATTTTATTGACAAATAAATCAAGAAAATGAAAAAAATAAGAGTAAAAAATAGAAAAACACCTTACAAAAAATAAGGAAAAATATAACAATTGTTTGTGGATGTATGGTAGTGGAAGAGCATGAAGTTTGGCCTCAGTTTGCTCTATCTCCTTGTCAAAGTTTGTGATTTATTGCTTTTTATACATTAAAACATGACAAAATGAATCTCTACACCTATGCAACGAAAGCAATACCTAAACGTAGGGGGTTGGGATGTTTGAATGGTGTGATTTGCGTACTGATTGTTGCTGATTTTTTGATGCATTTCATGTCATAGAGTTCGTGGTATGTTAATTAAGAGGATAGTAGCACGAGTGTGGTCTCGGAGCTATCCTTACATTGCCACAGCGGGTTAGTAAATGCATTATAAAGCCTGGTTGTGCACCACATGTGTCTGATTGAAAAATTATGTTCGAGCACTTTAGAATCATTCACTTTTGCATGTGCATGCTAATCATGGTATCAGAATAAAAGGACTGGATGCATAGCACCTGTTTTCAATGATGATGACCTACGCTTGAGTGTGGAAAGGCATCCTAAGCCGTAGGATAGACTAATCATGGTGTCAGAAAAAAAGGACTGGATGCATAGCACCTGTTTTCAATGATGATGACCTACGCTTGAGTGTGGAAAGGCATCCTAAGCCGTAGGATAGACATTCGCTTCTTGGAAAATTATTTGAAAATGACACATGGTATCTCCTGGAAGACTTTTAAAATGAAAGAGTGGAGTTTGTTTGTTTATTTTATATGTTGAGCAGCGCATCAAGGGGCCAATCCATGCGATGTAGGAGAGCTGCAGTGGGACCATGGTGTTTCTACCAAAAGGTTGCCTCCCATGTATGTGATTATCATGGTATTTATTGCCAATGTGTATGGATTCTCCCTCTGTGGAGTTTATAGAAAGGAAAACGTTGGACTACAAAACTATAAACGCATAGATTAGGCTTTAGTCCTTTAGCAGTAGATAGACGCTCCTGGCCCGCGAGGCCGTGAGGGTGTGTTTGTCTGTTATGAGCATGAGGTCCGGCTAGTGCCATAGCTAGTGCCGGCCCATTTTAGGTCCCATCAATGGTGCGTCTGCCGGGAGCTGCCAACAAGTGGTGGTTCTGAAATCTAGGGTTTTTAGGGACCAAAAAGTTGGTTTATGTCCTCTGACAAGGACCGTCAAGCCAAAATACAAAAAGCAGAGCATGCTGAGAGGACTAGATGGTGGTTGGAGATTGTAAGTCGCTATTCTCCTTAAAGGAGTAGCCCGATACACATAAAAGGCAGTGGTCTTAGTAACCCAACTGCTGCACATAGTCCTTTAGGTGCAGGAGGAAGCACAAGTTCTTCCTCTCTTCCACCAAGTCAACCCACTTCAAGTGGGGGTGTGATCGCATCAGTCCAAACTCCTATTGTTAATCCGATTGTCGTCATGGCACAACCCATTGCAATTCCTGCAGGGACGCCGAATTTACCAGCTTTAGGAGTGCCTTTGCCCATTTTTAATGGGTTAGCTAAAGAAGATGCGGAGTTTCACATTTGTGAATTCCAAAGACTAATATTTAATTACCGCATTCAAGATGAGGGACATCTTATGATGTTATTTAACATGATATTAAAAGGAGCAGTATGGTATCATAGCATAGAGACTGGAACCATAACCACAATCGACCAATTTTATGCAGCTTTCCGAGGAGAATATGCCCCTGAAAGAGGTGGCCAATATTGGTTGCGTGTGTTGAATGTTACATGCCAAGACCCCCATAAGAATGTAAAAGCCTATGCCAAGAAGCTTAAGGAAGTGTTTCGTAAGTTACAAGCTTACATTCCTATTCCGCCCTGCGGCTGCCCAATTGCAATACTTCTTGCATGGATTGGATTTCAATATTCAGGTACAATTGAGCAGTGTGGCTTTGGCTGATATAGACACCGCCATCACACGGGCAGGAGTAGAGTCACGATTACAAACGGCCTACTCTTCTTGAATAAATCTTAATGCAGGTCTAGTATCTGGAGGCAATTTACCATTGACAAATGGAAGTCAAGGGATGCCTATGAATAACCCTAATGGGAGAGGAAGCATGGTTCAAAATGTACCTTTGCTGCCAGCTCCTCCTAGTGTGACTATGCCTATGGCTAGTCAGTTGGCTCCACCAAATGTTGGAGGCCAAGTTTTGAACCCTAATGTTGTTCCTGTGAGTCAACAACCAATGCCCAATCAAATTGTTAGGCCAATTGAACGATGGATAGACGATCAAGGCTATGAGTCGAGTGCCTCTAATGTCCATGGCGAAGTCAAGGATATGATGAAGCACTACACTGATATGATTTCTGAACAATATCGGCAAATAGCTGTTGACGTCAATTTCCTGAAGAAGCAGCAGAATCTGATAGGGAGTCGACGCCCTGAAGAGGGTGGTCCCTCAAGATTCAGCTGTAAGTGGTGTGGCAGACAACATTTCCCTAGAAACTGTCCAAATGTTAAATGTGATATTTGTGGGAAGTCGAGGCACTTAGCTGCTACCTCTGTTGGAGTAATTTCCCTTCAATAAGGGAGTAAACAGCCAGGTCCAGTTAATCATAGAGCGCAAGGTAATAATCTTCAACAAAATGATGGACCAAGACAAATATTGCAAAGGGGAAAGACCACTATAGAGGAGTTGCCCCAAGGCAATGTAGTCAGCCTTATCGAGGTTGTACACGTCAATGGCGCTGAAACCTCTAACCTACGATCCATCACAAGAGGCCAAAAGGCTAAAGAGGGTGATGAAGTTAATACAAAACTGGTCGAGGGAAACCCTAAGCAAGGGGATAAGGGGACGCAAGTCCTGAATCCTGGCATGGAAGGTGGACCTCTAAGACCTGTTGATAGAAAATTGGATCCTAAGAAGGACGAGGAAGTGCCAAGAAAGAAGGCAAGAGCTAAAAGAGAAGCACCAAAGTCGGTCCCGAGACCAAAAGAAAGGATGGTTTGGCGAGAAAAGAGAGCTTTGGCTACCTATTATGATTTTGATTTAGCAAGTTCTCTTTGCGAAGTCAAACCAGATGTAAACCTCTTACAGTTGATTAAATTATCCCCAGAAGTACGCAAGGAATTCAAGAAGATCTTGCGTATTGGGTATATTGTAGAACCTTTGGGCATAGCACGAGTAGGGGAAGATTGGTTTGATGATCATGCTAAAAAGAATTGCCCTAGGGTTCCAGCATACGTGGATGGAATATTAGTAGAGCATGCTATTGTAGACACTGGGTCCTCCGTCAATATCATGAGTTCAGAGTTGATGGAGAGGTTGGGTCTAGGCATCCAAAAAGATAGCTCCACCCTTCTTAGAATGGCTGATGATAGTCTAAGGCAAGCAGAAGGTTGCGTTACTAAAGTCCATGTTACAGTCGCAAGTGTAGAAGGCTTCTTGGACTTTAGGGTGATAAGATTTGTGGGACGTCCTAGCTATCGAGTTTTGCTAGGTAGGCCTTGGATCTTACGAACAGACTGTCAAGTCGATATACCCGTCAGTCGAGTGGTTCTAGGTAGAGGTGCTAATCGAGTAATAGTCGATGCTTACCCTGAGTCTCCTCAGAGTGAGAGAGCTCCTTTATCCTCTACTGAATTAGACACAGTAGATGATTTATCTGGTAGTAAGACATCATCCAGCGAGATGAATCTAAAGAGGGGTCCACTACAGAGGATATTTATCAGATAACTCTAAATGAGCCGATAGAGCCGCAAGATAGGATAAGAGATGCGGATGTGATTGAGTTGAACCTTGGTACGCCGAATGATTCACGACCAATTAAATTAGGTTCCATGCTCAGTTCAGCAAAACAGAAGGCTATGTGTCCTTGATTCAAGAATTCCGTGATATCTTTGCTTGGAGTTATGATGAGTTGAGAGGCATTCCTCCCAGCCTGGCTATTCATATTATTCCTGTAAAAGAAGGCAGTCGTCCTGTGCGTCAGAAGGTAAGGCGTATGCCTTTTGAATTGAGGGATGGGCTGTTTGAGGAGTTACAAAAGTTAAGGAAAGCTGGTTTAATCTTCCCTGTATAGCACACAGAATGGTGTTCACCAATCGTCATTAGGAAGAAGAAAAACAATCAGATCCGACTATGTGTATATTTTAGAGAGCTGAATAAGCATACGGTTAAGGATTACTACCCGTTGCCATTTATTGACCAGATTTTGGATCAATTAGCGGGTAGGGAAATATATTCGTTTATGGATTGCTTTGCGGGATACAACCAGATGGCAATTGCAGAAGAGAACAAGTTGAAAACAACTTTCATTACTGTCTTTGGTACTTTTGCGTACCATGTGATGGCCTTTGGTTTGTGCAATGCACCTGGATCATGGCAATGAATAGCATATAAGACCTTTGGTGACATCTCCCCAGAAGCCACTGTAAGGGAAAGGATGTTGATTATTTTAAGAAAGTGCTTTGAGCGCTGTAGACAATTTTGTATCTCTCTTAACCCACGGAAGTGTGTCTTTGGAGTGCCTTATGCTACTACTAGGCCATGTGGTCAGCTCAGTAGGGATCGCAACCGACCCTGAAAAGATCAAGGTTATAGTCGTTATGAGTCCACCATGCACTCCGAAAGAGGTGCATAGCTTTCTGTTATCGATAGGGTACTATCAGAGGTTTATAAATGCCTTGGTAGAAAGGATGTTGCCATTAACAAACTTGTTATCCTTTAGCTGTCTATTTGTATGGAGTGACCCTTGTAAGGTAGCTTTCGCGGATGTGAAACAAGAGCTAGTAAAAGCACTAGTTTTAAAAGCACTTAAAAGAGGCGAGGTATTTTACATATTTTCAGCAGCCCACCATGCATAGTATCAGCAGCTGCTGTTTAGCCCAAATCTAGGAGGAAAAATGGTACCATCCGATAGCTTTTGCTAGTTGAAAATTGGCCATATCAGAAATTAACTACACCTACATGGAGAAGTTGTGCCTTGCCATGGTCTTTTGCGACTAAAAATTCAAGCACTACATCCTCTATGAGAAGGTAGTTTTCTAAACGAAGGCGGAAGGGCTTAGATTGCTTATGAACAAGCTATAACCGCCTGATCGTCTGGCAAAGTGGTTAATCACTTTGCAGGAGTTCGATTATGAGATTAAGAGTAAGCCACCGAGGTTGCAGGGGATTGTGGAATGCCTTGTGGATTTCTGGGAGTCGAAAGAGACTTTGGCTGAAGGAAGTGATATTGAAGAAATGTTTAAAATTGACATAGCTTCTATCCCATCTTGGTATGCTGCTATCACGCATTATCTATCAACGGGAGAGACTGGAGCTGGTTTATCAAAATTTGAAAAGAGGAAAATTAGACAACAGGCTTTGAAGTTTTCCTTGATTGCAAGAACACTATATCGGCAAGGTGTTGATGATATCTATCGCCGATGTGTGATGCCTAACGAGGTTTCTTTCATCTTGGAAGAGTGCCATGACTCTGCGTGTGGAGGGCACCTTGCTGGATGGTTGACGGCACAGAAAGCTTTAAGAGCTGGATATTGGTGGCCGTCCATCTTCCAAGATTCCTTTGAGTACGTTAAGAGATGTGATACCTGTCAAAGACATGACAACAGAGAGAATAGGAAACGTCCACTTACGCCTATCATGGCTATCCTTCCATTTGAGAAGTGGGGCATTGACTTTGTGGGTCCTATCACCCCATCGTCTACTACCCAGAAGAGGTACATTATAGTAGCATCTGATTATTTTACAAAATGGTCAGAAGCGCGGGTGACGAGGCATGACAATGCAAAAGAGACTACAAGTTTCCTTTTAGAGCAGATTATCTGCCGTTTCGGTCCATCGAAGGAACTAGTGTCGGACCATGGAACCCACTTTTTGAATAAAGTGATTAAAAGCCTGATTGAAGCTTGACAAATCAAGCATAACAAAACCACTCCCTATAATCCAAAAGCCAATGGGCAAGTCGAAAGTACTAATAAGTAGCTTGTGGGTATCTTGTCTAAAATAGTGTCTGAGAAGAAACGAGACTGGGACAGGAAGTTGTATGTGACAGTATGGGCGTACAATACAATGTTCAAGTGAGCTACCGGCCATACTCCATTTAAATTAGTTTATGGAGAAGAGTGTGTGTTACCCCTCGAAATCGAGTTGCCAACCATACGGTTTGCAATTAACCACTCTTTGGGAAATGAGGATGCACTCTTTGAATGTTTCACGACCATAGCTCACCTGGATGAATTGAAATTGCAGAGCTTATTACACCAGGAGGTGGCTAAATGTTGGATGAAGCAGTTGTACGATCTTAAAGCAAAGAGGTATACCTTTAAAAAATGGCAATTAGTTCTGTACTACAATGCACGTAGGGAGTTGTTTCCAGGGAAGTTGGAACCTAGATGGGATGGCCCCTACAAGATTGTCAGGATAGGAAAAAATAGGTCTACGGCTCTACTAGCTAATCTGCAAGGAGTAGAATTTAATAATAAGGTTAATCTTAATAAGATTAAAACTTATTTTTTCTAAGTATGCTAATACGGAAAAATGCATTGCAGGTCCATGCTGGGGCTGATTTGAGACCTACAAAAGAGCTTAAAGCTAGTTGATGGGGCGGTTAATTCCTTATTTGGAGCACCCATATCTGGAGCAAAGATACCATCAGGGGAAACTTATCTGGTGGAGCAAAGGATACAAAGTGATTGAGCAAGTAGATGGAACCTTTGTATGGGAGATCAAAGTCTTCTGCCATCACTGCTTACGAATGTTGACAAGTATCCCTGTTGAGTTTAATGAAGAAGGTGGGATGGAGCCGTCAGTTCATCCTCTAAACATGTTAAATTTTGACTATCATAATTATGAATATAGGAGTTCGTGATGGCAGGCTGTGTAAACCCATTATGGATGTATACATTATATTTTGACGGAGCGTCCAGGGGCCCTAATAAAAAAGGGAGTGTTGGAGGAGTAATCCAAGATCCCCGTCGTAGAGTTATGATGAAGTTAGCTGCTTATCTCGGGGTAGGATTCACTAACAATATGGCGGAGTATAAAGCCTTGGTTATGGGATGGCATATTGCCAAACAAGGTGGTATTCGGCGGTTGTTAGTAAAAGGGGATTCCCAATTGATTTTGAATCAGCTAGGTGGGACATACACAGTGCGGAATCCCATCCTTTGTATGTATCATCGAACTAGTATGACCCTACTTGAGGAGTTTGAGAGAGTGTCTCTTCAGTTGATTCCACATTACTAGAATCAGTTTGCGGATTCACTGGCAAATCTTGCTTATGAAGAAGACCTTTTCTTCAACTGTGGTCCTAGTTTGGATATTGTTATCAATAATGAGACAGGACCCGGTCGCTTGTGGGGAATGTTATCAGAGCATGCAATATATGGCAGGTGATGGTTGATATGGGTGATGCAAAGAGTAGCTGAGACTGATCTATTGTTGTTATCCTGGACCCATCGGCTGATTAGACAACATGTTATGCATACGCCTCTTGCTATATACGCAGGAGGGATGGGTCATAATCTTATGCATTTAGTTTAGGGCTATGAGCCCTATTTTTTCTCCTTGGAAAGCAGCATATTATGTATATGTGTACTATTTCAGGGAGGGATGTGTAGGTGCTATTCTGTTTTATTTCGTTAGGCCAAGAGGGCCAGTTTTGTGAGGTTTTAAATATTTTATTTCATTAGGCCAAGAGGGCCGATAAGTTTTTGTAGTGAAATGCTTTATTTCATTAGGCCAAGAGGGCCAGTCGTCTGTTTAGTACAGGTGCGATTAATGGTTTCTTGTTTTAGTCCTATGCTAGACAAGTTCGAAGACGAGCTTGGAAGGAGCCTTTGTTGCGTGGAAGCTTCTCGTGGCCCTATCTAGGTGATATCTCTCCTTTACGAGTAACGTGTTTTTATGCTATATGTGTCTATGTACTTGTGGGGGATTTTCTTTTCTTGTTGGGGACCAACGTCCAAGGCATGAAGTCCCAGGTTTAGGTTCTGTATGTCTGAGGGAGGGCTGAGTAGCCGTTGCCTCCTGTAAAGACATTTCCAGGCATCGAAAGACCTATTTTAGAAGGTAGTTCTAGTGACCCTGTTCTGCTAGCCTACTAGGCAGCCATTCTAGGAGTTCTTGCTAGTTGTGAGGCAGTTAGAGAAGCCTGCCAGATGGAAAAAATGATGATGATAGAGAAGGAAAAACCCTGAATATCTTAAAAGAAAATAAATATACACAAAGGTGTGTAAAAAGGGGTTCTAACCTCTATAAAAATAGAAAAGAAAAGAAAGGAAAATTTAGAAGCAGTTGATCATCACCTTGCGAGGGCCTGGTAGGTTCCTGGAGACGAGTCCGCCGACCCGGGGCCGATGCCTTGTCTTCCTAGGGGTGGTGTCTTGCTGGGAAAGAAGAAAGTAAGGAAGGTTGGAGCAAAAATAAAAGTGAGCGTCAGAGAAGGATTAAGTATCGCCTTGCGAGGGCTGGTAGGTTCTTGGGTACCGAGATAGGACCTGAGGCCGATGCCCTATTCTCCTTGGATCACTATGCTCAGCTCCCTCCATTTTACACGCACGAGTATGGAAACATAAAAACCTAAAAGAAAAAGTGTTTTAAAAGAAAATATTTCTTGATCAGGCTATAGGAGTCCTCGCCTAGTAGGAGCTCTTGGTGTGTTGTCCTCAATTAGGTAGGTAGTTCAGACCACCACTTAGGGCGACTTCTTTGATAGTTCTTTTTAGTTTGGCCGTGTTGGAGCAGTCGGTTAGTGACTAGCTTCGGACTTTCTATCAGATTATGCTAGGCCTACTCCTTGTGGATTTCATGCCTTCGTTTTGTTAGGGGGTAGGGTGAGCATTGTGCTGTGTTTTAATATGTATCTATTTTGTATCAGCTTGATGCTTCCTTTGGTTGTTTTGTGCAGATATGTTGTGGGATTCGACGGGCTGAGTTGCCCAATCCCGTGGTCGCTAATGAGAGTGGAGTTTTGAGCCTGGGATGTGCCTAAAATTTGCCAAAAAATCTGGAATTTAGGGGAAAAATATTCGACATCGAAGGCGGCGGCTGCAGCTAGGACGATTTTAAGCACCAAGTGAAAGACGGCATTTAAAAGGCGCCCGAGCAACACTTGTGGATTTTTGATAATTTTTTTGACTGCCATACGGGATGTCAGGAGCTACCAGTCAATGCGGGATGACTAGATGGATGCACAGGATTTTTCAGAGCTCGAAACAGAGCCCGAACGAGGAAGAGGTAAAAAATTGGCCAAGATTTGAAAAGATGGACATTGAGAAGGACCAAAGGGGGGGTGCCCTTTGGGGACTTTAACCCCCCCCTCAAATTTTATGCAACAAATCATGGAGAGCATGGCGTGAAGAAATGTGAATAGGGCGCCGATTTTTTCGCCGTCTCCCCCCCCAATCATGATGTGGGGCTGCAAGTACCTTATGCGATGGATGATACCCGGCAACTTCTCCCTCTTGGCTGACTCTATCGCAGATCTTCGCGTGAGAAATTGTGGAATGAATGAAGAGATCAGAATCTAGTCTTTCTCTCTCCTCCCTGTCTCATTGCATTGATCGATAGACTGTATGCATGCGGCGGCCTAGTAAGTAAGTCATCTTTGTTATTTGTAGTTACTATTTTTTTAAAAAATGCATTATGTATAGTCGATTGATATGTAGTTGTTCATTTTGCAAAGTCCATTCAATGCTCCTTTGTGTCGGGACCTGGTCGGGACAAGATTTTGGATGGTGAGGATCTATAGCTCACGCTTGGATTCATGGAGCACACATCCTCTTCTTTTTTGGTTCTGTGATTTATGTAGGCATCTTCTATGTACTATGTTGTTATCATCCTTTGTATCTTGCCATAATTCCATGAGTTTTCATCAGCGATCTTGTACTTATTCTATGCATTACTCTTATGGATTCAAGTACATTTTGCGCTCATCTTGATGACTATTGCACACTTAACATTTAATCAATTTGTAGAATATAAATACAACACATAGTGCTATATGTGCTGGCCTGCCGCCACAATTTTTTTTTCTCTGTAACCATCGCTATTAGCGTACATATCGCTATTGGCATCACAATATGCGTCGCAAATCGTTGCAATTTGAGTTGGTATTTGTGTCACTATTAGTGTCACAAAATTGACAAAAATTATGACACTAATAGCAATGCAAATACTAATGGTTTTATGGAGATGCTAATACCATGCATTTAGCAACGATGGGGGACAATTTTTTTTATGAACAATTTTGTCGTTTTGAACGTTGGTATGAGGCTTGTATCTTGTAGTGATACCTTTGCAGTATCTAAAAAAATCTTAAGTCTCTTGTTGTAGGTCTAAACAAAAACATCAAAGAAATGGATGCAACTATCTAGGAACCAATGCAAATCCTTGAGATTCCATACACATTGATGATTGTTGACAATATACTTAACAATGTCTAAATAGTAAGAGGATGTGAAGCACTAAATCAATATGGAGTAGTAGATAATTCAAGTTTAGAATGAAATCCCTCTTTTGATTCTCTATGTGCAAGGGCACCCATATGGGAGATGACATAGGCCATGGGGGAATAATAACTCCCTAGAGAGGGATACACATCGGAAAACATATCATAAATTCTCTCCAACTTATCGATTCTCCACTATACATCTTTCAATTGCATGGCATGATTATTTACGCTCTAATTTTCTGGACATATGTATTCGTTGCACTCTTTTACACATCTATCACCTCAACCATCATCAACATGACCTATGAAAACAAGAACCAACATTGGATGTGCTAGCAAGTATGGAAATCCAAAATACAAGACAAAGGAAAGATGCAAAGTACACCAAGTTTTTTAAGCATTCATATTCTAGGAAATGTTGCATCTTTATTCTTTTGGCTTACTTTTCTTTGATGGCACATGCTCCATGGCAAATCATCTTCCACCTTCCTATCCATCTCCTTTATGCAATGGCCCTCAAGATGTCTGGACTTCAGAATAATTTCAATCACCACCTCCTTTTCCATAGTTGGTTCTTGTGAGCTCCCTTGTGCATGTGCTTCAACCTTTCCACACTCTACTCTTCTCTACTCTCATGCCTTTGAACTTCTACTTCATAGAAATCCTCAAATTATATTTCATAAACCTATCGAGTAGTTTTGGTTAGCTATTTACCATCCTCTATCTCAATGGGACCTAGAGGAGGGTTAGTGAATTTACGTGTCTAATCCTTAGCCAATTCACTTTGTCCAACTATAAAATCTTTATGAGTTGGCTCTTGTGAGCTCCCCTTGTGTATCTGCCTCGGCCTTCCCCATACTCTCCTCTTGTCTACTTTCTCACACTTGAGCTTATACTTTGTACCAATCCTCAATTAGCATATCATGACCCTCTCAAGTATTGGTGGCGTGCTCTTTTCCATCCTTGTCTCTTTGGGATCTGAAGTAGAGTTAGTAAATTTACTTGTTGAATCCTCAACTAGCTCACTTTTCCTAGCTACATCATCTTTATCAATTGGCTATCCATAATCAACACCAAATAAGCCTCGATAAGAGGATGCAACCTATTCCCTCATCATTCTTAGAGGCTATGCTTGGTTTTCTATAGGATGCAAGAATATTCCATGTACATTACAATCAATAAACATAAAAATCATTAGCATACAAAGCTTATGGCCAACCTATTTCAACACCTATAAGCATACAACAGATTATCAATTTAGCAATTTTAGGCATAATGCACATTACTAACAGCTTGTAACATGACTCCTTCATAATCATGATAGATCACATAGCCAATGGAAATGAATAAAGATATATATGGAGAAAATAGAGAAGAAGAGAAATTAATATTATATCTGATCAAGTTTAGAGAGTAGGAATAATGAAACTTTATAACATGCATGCCAATATGGAGCTCAAATCTCTCAACCATCCGCGAGCTTGTATCATGTACATGATAAGGGATCACAATCTTACTCTCACTTTCACTCTCATTCACAATCACAATCTTGAATTTCTGGAAGAAGAAGAAAAAGAAGGTTACCTCGATTAGCTATATGTTATATGAATCCATGAATTGCATGAGAACTTGTTGAGAAACACATATCTAGAGCTAGATTAGCTATGGTGGATGCAAGTCAAACACACGATACATTGTTAGAATGAGGAATTGTAACTCAAGTGAATTAGGTTCCAACATAGATTAGCTTGGACTCATAAACACAGTCTTGTGACTCAAACTGATAGTACCATTACATTGAAATGAGTGTCAAGTACATGCTTATATAACTTTTTGGGATAGTACCACTCTTTCTTACTGTGCTTACGGGATTTTAGGCATCTCTTCCTACAACATACCTCTTTGTCTATCTCTCATACAAAGCCTCTTATGAGTAGCCTCTTTTAGGCATACATCTAGCCTCTACGAGCGTACGTGCAAGCATCATTTGCAATTCTCAACATCCTCCCTCAAATGATGAGTCTCTACCCTTGCTGGCCTTTTCCCCCCCTACATGCAAACATGGACCAGGAGACTAGCTCTTTGATAGCCTAGTCCAGTTAAGATTTGAAACTTTACATTCTTGGTAGGGTTTTTACATCCACTATGGGAACAAATTCCTTAGAACAATCTATCATAGTTGTTGATGGTAGCAGAAACATCTTCTTCTTCTTCTTCTTCTTCATTCATGAATTGACTTTGGTGGTGATCATTCTACATCTGATGTGCTCTTTTCTTGTGAAAACATTCACAGGAAATATGACTAGTCTTACCACAATAATGACATGTCATCCAAGTTTTGTTGTTGATGTTGAATCCTCGACCTCTTCCTTTTGGTCCAACAGCTCCTTTGGTGTATAAGGGATTTTCCCTAGATCATGTGATACCAGCTTTTGCATTCTTGTTTTTCTATTTGTTCTCTTCATCAAGAAGAGAGTGCTCAATATCTTTAAGTGAGAGACTGGGAACATTGCTTAGTGTTGAAACAAGGTTCTCATATGATTCATGATTAACACTAGCAAGTAGCACTGCTATTGCCTCATCATCAATAGTCTTTTAAAGAGTTGCTAGCTGAGTTTTAAGGCTCTTGAACTTATTGATGTGTATAGTCATAGATGAGTTGTCTTTTGCATCCAACTTATAAAACTGCATAAGTAATTTTACCTTCTAGTTCTTTGCTTTTGTACCAAAGATCTTAGAGCTAGATTGACTACGGTGGATGCAAGTCAAACACACAATACATTGTAACACAATATTAGTGAGTTTGGGAATCTCCCAATTCTCATTTTTTGAATACTAAAAAGGTGGCACCGAGTTAACATGCCCATAAGTTTCTCAAAACCATATGATGTGACCTATCATTGGAAAGCACTTGAAAAATGGAATCTAGTGAGCTATAGAGCACTCAATTTGGGTTTATAGTGTTCAAGTTATGACAAATCCAAAGATTTCACCACATGTCCCAAACTTATGGGAAATTCCCATATTCCCCAATATGGTGTTTTGTCAGAATGAGGAATTGTAACTCAAGTGAATTAGGTTCCAAGATAGATTAGCTTGGACTCATAAACACAATCTTGAGTGACTCAAACTGATAGACTTATCATTACATTGAAATGAATGTCAAGTACATGCTTATATAGCTTTTTTGGATAGTACCAATCTTTCTTACTATGCTTATGGGATTTCAGACATGTCTTCCTAGAGCATACTTCTTTGTCTATGTTTCATACAATGCCTCTTATGGGTAGCCTCTTTTAGGCATACATCCAGCCTCTACGGGCGTACATACAAGCATCATTTGCTATTCTCAACAAAAGTGTAGTATCAACCATACAAGTCTTCTTGAATAATGTATTTCTCAAGATAAGTCTCTTTCAATCTATAACATATCAAATTAGATATATATACATGAATTTTAATCATACTTTTAATCTCAATTATTATAATCAATCTGAATAACATAAGAGGAATAACCATACATAAGACAAAAAGATGAACTCCCTATATCTATATAGTCTATCTTGAAATAGTTTGCAATGTCTTTCTATCATAACATGTTGCCATAAAATCATAATATAGACATGTGGGCACTCAAATTGATCAATGATTTTTTTTAACTCTTGAACTATCTCAATTATGATATAGAGTATTTGCTTATATCTTGTTTTTTCTCAAATTTATTAATGAAATCATTATTATCTCTTTCTTTAGAAACAATCTCTTAAAAAAATAAAAAAAGAGTTTTTTAACTATAATAAAATTCAACATCCTAAACAAAGCTAAAGAGATTTAAAAATTGTAATTCAATAAGTGATAGAAAGTATTTTCTATAATTATATAAACAAAGAATAGAAAAATTACAATCACATATAGATTAAGTACAATAAGTATATACCTAATAGATATCATATTCTTTGTTTCTTGCTTGAGTAGAGTGATTTTCAAATATATTGAACCATAAAAGCTTTATTTTAAAAAAAGAAACTCTTTCTTACGAATTAGAACAAGAGAAAATTTCAATAAAAAATACTTTTTGAAAAAGTAATTATAAATCATAATATCTAATTAATATAAAAATATAGATGATAATATTTAAAAAATAAGACAAATAAAAGAGAAAAATGTGCTTATCTATTTAATTATCACGAAGAATCATAGGAAAAACATAAAATCCAAAGACCACATAAGCTCAAATAATCCTTGTGCCACTATTGTGTTTCATATAAATACTCTTTTATTATTTATCTCCGTCACTTCCTTGTTGGCTATCTATCTTAACTCTCCTAAATATCAACTTCATAGTCAAATCTTCCATCTATCTTCAAGTGGATCAAAAAATCATTATGCTTAATAGCAAATTCTCTAATATTATCTTCAAAAGATATTTCCCTTCTCTTTTCTTGTTGTTGTGACTTAGATTGTTGAGGGAGCTTTCCAATCGACTTGTTCATACAAGTTGTACGTGGTTCAATTTCTCGATCCATGATAATCTTAGGTATCTTTGTAGCTTTCTTGTCGACTTATTTTCTTCTCAAATCAACAAGACGATATTGAATAAGTTTTTCTTGCTCCTTGATTCTTTGATCCAAGCTTTCCATCTTCATGGATCAGAACTGCTCTAATATCATTTATAACACGATTCCTTCATAATAATTGATAAATCACATAACCAATGGAACTGAATAAAGATACATGTGGAGAAAATAAAGAATAAGAGAAATAAATATAATATCTAGTTAAGTCTATAAAGTCGAAATAATGGAACTTCACAACATGCACTCCAATATAGAGCTCAAACCTCTCCATAACCTCGGAGCATATATCATGTACATGATAACGGATCCCAATCTCACTTCTACTCTTAATCTCATTCACAATCACAATCACAATCACAATCTTAAATTTTTGGATGAAGAAAAAGAAGAAGGATTGCCTCAAACAACTATCTTCTATACAAATCCGTGAATTGCTTAAGAACCATAGTATCAACCATACAAGTCTTCTTGAACAATGTATTCCTCAAGAAAAGCCTCTTTCAATTTGTAACATATCAAATTAGATATGTATACATGACTCTTAATCATAATTTCAATCTTAATTGTTATAATCAAACTCAATAACATAAGTCGAATAATTGTACATAAGACCAAAAGAAAAGAAGTAAGGAATATGAACTTATTGTAATACCATATTAAGAAATTTGGAAATTTTCATACATTTTAGGAACCCCCATATCTTTTTTATTTGACCACATGGTCAAATCTTGTTGTCTTAGTTAAAGATGGAGTCTACCCTAGATACTATATAAGCTACCTTTCCAAATCCCACTTTCAAATATGGATGAAGATTTAGACACGTGGTCAAATATTTATCACTTATTTGAAATTGAAACTTTGAAAAATTCCCAAATTCTCTAATATGGTGTTCTATATCTATGTAGTCTGTTTTGAAAGTTTATGATTTGCTTTTATCATAACTTACTATTATAAACTTAGAAGATAGATATAGGGGTACTCAAATCGATTGGAATAGGTCTAGTCAATAAGGTATCTCAAGCAAAGTTGTAAAGATAGGCTTTTTGTAGGAAAAAAAAGTGATTTCAAATTAAACATTATAAAAATTGTGTTCTTTATTTTTCACGACTCATGCATACTACTTTTGGCTCTCTTATGTATTTTATTGTTAAAAAATATAATAATTTCTATTAAAAATAATACTCATAATCAATATGATTATATTTAACCTACACAGACTATATATAGTTTGAAAAATACTACATATTAACAAGTTCTTGGATATGTATTTTGATTATAATACTATTTATTTATTATATAATAATTTATTAGAAAATATAATACACATAAATTTTCACATAGAGAGATCATAAAATTAATAGGTTTTATAGTTTTACGGAGAAGATCATTACATAACTACATGTTGGTATCTAACAATGCGTTGACTAGCATCTATAGGAAAAACACATAATGCAAATAAACACTTTTAGGATAAGTGAATAGTGCTAAGAAGCACATGTGGGCATACTAAACAATATCGTTTGGAGTGTTAGTTAGCACAAATGTGCATGTACTATAGAGTGGTACTTTGCACACTGTAGTGTTGATTAATATTTTGAGTAAAATGTGTTGCAAGTTTATACATATTGCTAATTAGAAAGCACATGTAGTTACTTAGGATTCCATATAATGATATGTAGCAAAATTGTGGTAACTAGAAGTATAAGATATGGAAAATTGTGCTAATAATTATCTGCAAAGGCATGTTATGTTGCTATTGAACATCTATATCCATATTATGTCAATATGCTAACTACTAATCAATGCCATAATTGCTTAAACAATCTCACACCTTATCACTATTATTTAGCATAATAAGCCATATCAATAAGTTATAATAGAAGAAACAATGCTAATTACTGATTGATGGTATACTTGCTTAAATAATCTTACACATTGTCACTCTTATTTAGCATAATAAGCCATATCAATAAGGTATAATAGAAGAAACAATGCTAACTGCTAGTCAATAGTATACTCACTAGCAATGTAAAAATAACATTATAATGCTAATTAGCACCCAAAATTTTATATCATATGTGCTATTATCACCTATAGGCATATTATATAAAGTGCTATTTAGCATACGACAAAGGGCTAACTAGCAATTTTCACTATTAATTAGCACCCAATACATTGCTAATTAGCACAATGTTGAGTGCTAATAAGAACTATGATTGGGTTCTAATTAGCACAACGAAGTGCTACTTAATATACACAAAAACTACTCGTATATGAAGGCATACGAGGGCTATTTAAAAACCTGTATATGCATACCACAGATTATTGATTAGCACTTGTAGGCATAATACACATTGCTAACAAATGCATGTTGGCATGTTATAGGGCACTAACTAGCACATGTATGCCAAAAGCATAAAGCAAATTCACACTTGTCAACATAACCTGTGAAAAAAAGAACTAGCATTTTATGTGCTAGTAGGCATGAAAATCCAAAATACAAGACAAAGAAAAGATGTATGGGCACGCTTAAGTTTTTCAATGAAAGAAGAAAATATCAATATTATATCAAAAGGTAACTCCAAAGGGATAGGAGGAGATATAGATGGGGTTTATAAATTTTTGCATGCACAAGGATTCTAGTTGCTCTTTAGCCGATGTATCCCAAGAAATATTGTATCTTTTTCATTTTGGCTTACTTTTCCTCTTTAGAAGGCACTTTAACAATGAATAATCTCCCACCTCCTTATTTTGCCAATTAGTTTTAGATGGTTTGGGCTATAGAGTAATTGCAACTGTCAAACTTTTTCCATAATTAGCTCATGTAAGGTCCCTTCTACGTGTGGCTCTTCCTTCTCCATGTTCTCCTCTTGTCTCGTCTCTTACATTTGAACTTGTACTTTTTAGGGATCATCAAATGCAATACCATGAACCTCTTAAATACTGGTAGTGTGCTCTTTTCCATCCTTGTCACTTGGGTCCAAAGGAGGGTTTGTGAATTCACGTATCATATTGTCTCTTTGGAGGCATCTAATAGAAAATTCACATGTTGGATAGTAGCTCACTTTGTCTAAGTACATTGTCTTTATCTATTGGCTATGGACCATTAAAACTAGATAAGCATGGATAAGAGGATGCCTAGTCGATAGATATATCATCATCAAAGCATGCTTCCTCATCATTCTTAGAGACAATGCCTATTTTTATGTAGAACACGTGAATATTTCTTGCACATGAGATTTAGGATTAGCTTACATTTCTTGGTAAGAATGTGTCTTCAAAGGACCTTGATGTGACACTTGCACATTTCTTATCACATAAAAGTATGACGTGTAGAACACATCTTTTCATCTCTCGCGCGAGAGATACTATGATCTACTAGTACTAATGGTGCTTAGGTAGGATGTGTGTCACAAGGAGATGGATTTTGGTGGAGCTACAACACAAAGACATGCCTTTACAACATCATCTTTAGGTAAAGGAAAGTCAATTGTTAACTATAAATGTGAAAGGAAAGTCAAAGCAAAGTCAAAGTGCAAGTATTGGAATGATTTTTTGGTGGAGCAAATTTTGGAGCTTTAGTGCATTGTTTTTGGGCACTTACATTACTTCATGGACATATCATTATCATGGTTGTATTAATCTTTCAGAGCTCACATGCACATTATACTATTACTCTTGTAGTTGTATGGGATGCACACAAAGTAACTATATTATTACTCGTAGTTATTGCATGAGTTGTACACCTTCTGGATTCACCAAGAGTTCACAAAGTGAATAGGATACCAAGAGAGGGCGTAAATGTTAATTCATAGTTGTGGAATCCCTAAAATGCAGAAGAAGCACAAATTGTAAATTCACATGGGGCCTAATCCTAACCCTAATTTTGGACTATATAGGGTGGGAGGTCTATAGCATTACTTGCTTAAACCTTCTCGCACCTTATCACTATTATTTCGTATAATAAGGCATGACAATAAGTGACAATATAAGCAACAATGCTAACTACTAGTCAATCCTATGCTCACTAACAATCTAAAACTAACTTGATAATGCTAATTAGCACCCAAAAATTTATATCATGGTGCTATTGGCACCTACAAGCATGTTATAGAGTGCTTCTTAGCATAGTATAAAGGGATAACTAGCATTTTTTTGTGCTAATTAGTATGCAACACATTGCTATTTAGCACTTTGTTGAGTGCTAATTATCATTATCTGGAATGCTAGTTCATAAGACAAAAACCATTTGTATATGGAGGCATATGACCAACCTATTTCAACACCTCTATATACATACCATAGATTACAAATTAGCACTTATAGGATTAATGCACATTGCTAAAAAACACATGTTGGCATGTAATAGGGTGGTGATTAGCAGCTAAAGGCAAAAAGTAGAACACATATTAGCACTTGTAAGCAACACATGTGAAAACATGAACAAGCATTTTATGGGTTGGTAGATATGGAAATCTAGAATACAAGATAAAGAAAAGATGTAATTGCATACTTTAGGTTTCCAAGGAAAAAATGAAATGTTAATATTATATCAAAAGGAAACTCCCAAGGATGGGAGGAGTTACAAATGGGGTTCATGATTTTTTGCACCCATGAGGATTCTATTTGGGAATATTATTCTCATCACTACTAATAGTCTTCACATTTCTATCATGGGCTTTTCTCTTTTAGTAGATGTATTCCAAGACACAATGTATCTTTTTGTTTTGTCTTACTTTTCCTCTATAGCACGTGCTCTAATGATGAATCATCTCCCACTTCCCTATTCTGCAACTAGCTTTAGATGGCTTTGGCTCTAGCATTTTTCTCAATTGCCACATCCTTTTCCATAGTTGGCTCATATAAGGTTCCTTGTGAATATGGCTCTTCCTTCCCTATGCTCTTCTCTTGTCTATTCTCGTGCATTTGAACCTGTGCTTCATGAGGATCCTCAAGTGGAACATCATGACCCTGTCTAGTGGTGTCCATTTGCTCTTTTTCATTCTTATCACCTAAATTCAAACGAGGGTTCTTATCACCTAAATTCAAAGGAGGGTTTGTAAATTCACCTCTCATATTGCCTCTTTGGAGACATTTGATGAAAAATGTAAGCTATGGCTAATTATGCTAATTGTCATCCAAAAAGCCTTGTTATGTTGCTATTGAACATCTACATCCATATCATCTCATTGTGCTAACTTTCTATGCCATACTTGCTTAAATGATCACCACATTTTGTCACTACTATTTAACTTAATAAGGAATATTAATGAATTATCATCAAAGAAACAATGGTGGGAAAAAATACTAAGCCAAATAGGAGTCTAAAAATAACTTGATAATAATAATTACTACCCACAAATCTATGTCATGGTGCTATTAACAATTATAGGCATATCTTAGAGTACTATTTAGCACAGTGGAAAGGGATAAACAACACTTTGTATTGATAATTGGCACCAAACATAGTGCTAATTAGCAATATATTGAGTGTTAGGTAGAGCTATGCATAGGTCCTAATTAGGACAACAAAGTGCAAGTTAATAAATACAAAACTGTTTCATGTCTAAAGGCATAATACTAATCTATTTAAACACATGTATATGCATACCAAAGATTATTGATTAGCACATGTAGGCATAATGCACATTCCTAAGAAGAAAATGTTGGTACGTAATAGGGTACTAATTAGCATATGTAAAAAAAAGAACACAAATTAGTACTTGTCAACACGACTTTTAAACCCTAAAACTAGCATTTTATCAGCTAGTAGATATGGAAACCCAAAATGCAAGACAAAAGAAAGATATAGGGGCACACTTAAATTTTCAATAAGATAACTCTAAAGGGATGGAAGAAGATATAGTGCGGCTCATGATTTTTTGCATGCATAGGAATTTTGGTTGGGAACATTCTTCTCACTACTCATGGTCTTTGCAATAGTATCATGGGCTTTGCTTCCTAATAGATTTATTCTAATGAATATTTTATCTTTTTCATTTTGGCTTACTTTTCCTCTATAGCATGCTCTCTAAAGATGAATCATCTCCTATCTCCTAGCTTTAGATGGTTTGGGCTCCAAAATAATTTCAACTACTACATCCTTCTCCACAGTTGGCTCATGTAAGGTCCCTTGTTCATGCACCTCTCCCTTCTCCATGCTCTCTTCTTTTCTACTCTCTTGCATTTGAACCTATACTTCGCATGGATCTTGAAGTGTAAGACCATGATTCTCTCCAATAGTGCTAGTTTTCTCATTTCTATCCTTGTCATATGGATTCGAAAGGTCTATGAATTCACCTATCATATTGCATCTTTGGAGACTTTTGATGAAGAATTCACTGATCAAATCCTCAAAGATTTACCTTGTTTAACTACAGTGTATTTATTTGCTAGTTGTGGATTATCACAACAGATAAGCCTGAATAAAAGGATGCCTAGTCAGTGGATACATCATCATGAATGCATGTTCCCTCATAATTCTTAGAGACAATGCCTATTTTTATGTAGCACACATGACTATTTCTTGCACATTACAACTAATAAACATGAAAAACATTAGTCTATGAAGGTAAATGACTGTGGGAAGGTCATTTAGAAATATATAAGCATATCATATGGGTTCAAAATAAGAGATTTTTAAAATATCATTTTTACATATTTTTTAAACACAAGAATATAATATATAAAGGGTTTATTCATATATTGAATAAAAAAGGGGTGTTTTTTATTTAGAGAAAAGTCACAATAAAGATATTTTTAAATGGGTTTCCACCACATGTGATATAGAGGTTTTACATATACTAAACACCTTGAACATCGCTATATTGAATAGAAAAGGGGTGTTTTTTATTTAGAGTAAATTCACAAATTAGTAATCTATTATATTTGTAGGGATAATGGACATTGCTAACAACTACATTTTGGCATGTAACAAGGTACTAATTTGCACAAAAAAAGTATATAAATTAGCACTTGTAGTCTAAGTGAATAGTGCTAGAGTAAGCACATGTTGGCATACCAAACAATGCCATATTTGGATGCTAAATAGCACCTATTTGCACTAATATATAGCACTACTATTCACAATAGTGCATTGATCAACACTTCAAGTAAAACATATTCTAGGTTTATGCATACTACTAAACAACATGCACATCTAGTGCTAGTTAGCATTCCATATAGTGATGTCCAATCTGGTAACTAGCACTATAAGCTATGGCTAAAGCTATGACTACTTATGCTAATAATCATCTCCAAAGCCATATTATATTGGGTTTCAACACCTACATTCGTATGATTTCACTATGTTAACTAGCAATCTATGGTATACTTTCTTAAGTAGTCTCACACATTGTCACTTCTATTTCACATATTAAGGAATATCAATAAGTTATAATGGAAGCAACAATACTAACTATCAATCAATATTATGCTAAATAGAAATCTAATTATGCTAATAATCATCTATAAAACCACATTATATTGGCTTTCAACACCTACATCCATATGATTTCATTATGCTAACTAGCAATCTATGATATACTTGCTTAAATAGTCCCACACATTGTCATTCCTATCTCACATCATAAGGAATATCAATAAGTTATAATGGAAGTAACAATACTAACTATCAATCATTACTGTTAACTAAAAATCTAAAAATAACATGATAATGGTAATTAGCACTCAAAACTTTATATCATGGTGTTGTTAGCACTTATAGCCATATCGTATAGTGTTATTTAACTTACTACAAAGGGCTAACTAGCCTTCTCTAGTGCTAATTAGCACCCAAAACATTGCTAATTAGTAGTATGTTGAGTGCTAAGTAGAATTATGCTCGAGTATTAATTAATGTTTTGACACTTGTATATGCATACCAAAGTTTAATGATTAGGACTTGTAGGCATAATGCACATTGCTAATAAACACATGACGTGCAATAGCGTGGTAATTAGCATGGCCTATAGGCAAAAAGCAAAACACAAATGAGCACTTGTCAACATTACTTGTGAAAATAGGAACTAGTATTTTATGTGTTAGTAGGTATGGAAGTCTTGAATAGAAGACAAACTAAAGACACAATAGTACACTTTAGTTTATCATTTTTTGCATGCACATGGCTTTTATTTAGGAACATTCTTCTCACTCCTAATAGTCTTCATAATAGTATCATGGGCTTTTCTTTTCTAGCAAATGTATTCTAATGAAAATTTTATCTTTTTTGTTTTGGTTTACTTTTCTTCTATCATACACATTCTAGTGATGAATCATTTTGCAACTAGCTTTAGATGGTTTGGGCTCCAAAATAATTTCAACTACCACATCCTTTTCCACAGTTGGCTCATGTAAGGTCCATTGTGCATATAGCTCTAGCTTTTGTATGCTCTCCTCTTATCTACTCTCTTGCATTTAAACATGTACTTTTCAAAGATCCTCAAGTGGAATACCATGACTGTTTTAAGTACTCTTGATATGCTATTTCCATCCATCTCACCTGGATCGAAAGGAGGGTTTTTGAATCCACCTATCATTTTATCTTTTGACACATTTGATGAAAATTTCACATGTTAAATCCTTAGCAAGCTCACTTTGTCAAGCTACATTATCTTTCTCTATTGGCTATTCACCATCAACACTAGATAACCCTATATAAGAGGATCCCTAGTCGACAATCTTGTCAAAGCATATTCCCTCATTAGTTTTAGAGGGAATGCCTATTTTTGTGTAGGATGTATGAATATTCCTAAATATTACAATTATTAAAACATAAAAATCATTAGTATATGAAGGCATATGACCTTGGGAAGATCACTCAAAAATATGTAAGCATATCATATGGATTCAAAATAAGATATTTTAAAAAAAGAATTTTTACACATTTTGTATGCACAAAAGGGTAATGTATAGAGGGGTTATTCATAGATTGAATACAAAAGAGACGTGTTTTAGTTAGAGAAAATTCACAAATAATGGTATTTTTAAATAGGTTCTAATTCACGTGATATAGAGGTTTTACATATAGTGAACCCCCCAAATATATGGACAAACATATAGCCATCCTTTTTCAACACCTATAGGCATACCTTAGATTGATATTTTAGCACTTATAGGTATAATCCACATTGCTAGCAAGTACATGTTGGCATGTATGAGGCTATTGATTATAGTACTTCTAGGAAAACCACAATGTAAATTACTACTTGTAGGCTAGGTGAATAGTGCTAGCAAGCACATGTTGCCATATCAAACAATTCCATTTGGGGTGTTCGTTATAGCACCAATTTGCATGTAATATAGAGTGCTACTTCACACACCACAGTGTTGATCAACACTTGGGGTTAAATATATTACAGGTTTATGCATACCACTAAAAGCTTATGTAGCTCTAGTTAGTTTTCCATATAGTGATGTCTAGCCAAACTAGGGTAACTAGCACTATAAGCTATGTCTAACTATGCTAATAATAATCTGCAATGCCATATTATATTTCTTTTCAACTTCTATATCCATATCATTTCACTATGCTAACTAGCAATCTATGGGATACTTGCTTAAACAATCTCACGCATTGTCACTACTATTTCACATAATAAGGCATATCAATAAGTTATAATGGAAGAAAAAATTCTAATTACTAGTCCATACTATGCTAACTAGAAATCTAAAAATAACATGATAATGCTAATTAGTAGCCAAAATTTTACATCATGGTGTTGTTAACATCTAAGGTATATCATAGAGCACTATTTAGTATAGTACAAAGGGCTAGCTAGCATTATCTCATGCTAATTAGTACCCAACACATTGATAATTAGTAGTATGTTGAGTGCTAATTAGAACTATTCTTGAGTCCTAATTAGCACAAGAGTGTGTTATTTCATAAACATAAAACCATTAGCATGTGCAATTATACAACCAAACTATTTCAACACATGTATATGCATACCACATGTTATAGAGATTAGGACTTGTAGGCATAGTGTACATTGCTAATAAACACATGTTGGTGTGTAATAGTTTGGTAATTAGAATTTATAAGTAGAAACAAAGACACAAATTAGCACTTGTCAACATCACCTATGAAAATATGAACTAGCATTATATGTGCTAGCAAGTATGGAAATCTAGAATACAAGACGAAGGAAAGATGTATGAGTACACTTTAGTTTTTCAAGGAAAAAAGAGAAAATTTAAGGATGGGAGGAGATACAAATGGGGTTCATAAATTTTGGTATGCATGGGGCTTTTGTTTGGGAACATTCTTCTCACTTCTAATTGTCTTGAGAGTAGTATTGTCAACTTTGCTTTTTTAGCAAATACATTCCAAGAAATGTTGTATCTTTCTTTTTGGCTTACTTTTTCTCTAAATCACACATTCTAACAATGAATCATCTCCCACTACCCTATTCTACAACCACCTTTAGATGATTTGGGCTCTAGAATAATTTCAATTGCCACATCCTTTTCCACAATTTGCTCATGTAAGATCCCTTTGCATGTGGCTCTACCTTCTCCATGATCTCATCTTATCTACTCTCTTGCATTTTAAACTTGTACTTCTCAGGGATCCTCAAGTGGAATACCATGACCCTCTCGTCTAATCCTCATCTACTCTTTCCATCCTTCTAACCTTGATCTGAATGAGGGTTTGCAAATTCACTTGACATATTATCTTTAAAGACATCTGATGAATTGTCTCCAAAGAACCTCAACCGGCATACATTGTCTAGCTACATTCTCATTATTTGTTGGCTATTAACCAACAACACCATATAAGCCTACATAAGAGGATGCCTAGTCGACGAATCTATCATCGTCAAAGCATGTTCCCTCATCATTCTTAGAGAAAATGCCTATTTTTTGTAGGACATACAAACATTTCTTGCAAATTACAATTATTAAACATAAAATCATTAGTATATGAAGGTATATGACCCTAAGAAGATCACTCAAAAATATGTAAGCATATCATATGGACTAAAAATAAGAGAAATTTAAAATGGATTTTTTGCATGTTTTGTACACACAAAAGGTAACATATAAAGGGTTTATTCTTGGATTGAATAGAAAAGAGATGTGTTTTATTTAGAGAAAATTCACAAATAAGGGTATTTTTCAATAGGCTCTAACCACACATGATACAAAGGATTTACATTTGGTGAACCCCTTGAACATATGGCCAAAATTTTCAACACCTTTACACATATCATAGATGAGTAATTTAGCACTTGTAGGCATAACCCACATTGGTAACAAGTACATGTTGGCATGTAACAATGTGTCGATTTAGCAATTGTAGGAAAAAACCAAAATATAAATTAGTGCTTGTAGGCTAAGTGAATAGGGCTCGCAAGCATATGTTGGCATACCAAACAATGTCATTTTGGGTGTTAGGTAGTACGAATGTGTATGTAATATTGCACACACCATGATGTTGATCAATACCTTGGGCAAAACATTGCTATGGAATTTTTGACATGGAGTGTGAAAATGGGTTATGCTTTGTCTTGTGGAAGAGTTCATGCTTTGTCTACATAATGGTAAGTGATAGGTCAATGGACTTGTCTACCTTGCTCATTGTAATGATACTAGGAATTAATTAAGTGGAGTCTCAGAAGTTAATGACCATATATATTTGGGCAATAATTAGTAATCACTTAAGTGACTTGTTTTGTGGGCTATGTGGTGAAGAATGAAGTGTGAGATGCAGAAGACCATTTAGTGCAAATCTAGGGATGTTGATAAGACTAATTGGGTGGTTGTTGTCCAATGTGGCCACAAAGGTGAATGAGTTAGCATGCGATGGCATGCTAATGAGGACATGACATAAGGCAAAGATGGGGGAAAGAGCAAATAAAAATAAGTGGGCTAGAGGTTCATGCAGTGGAGAGGAGTATATTGAGACTATTTTGAATAAGAAGAAGCAAGTGAAGAGAAGGCAACAAGTTGTTCTTGAAGATCTTCAACTCTTACAAGGTCTTTGAGGCAATCACTAACTTGATAGGCTTGGTCTCAAACATTATGGGAGTCTTCCTTGATTATCAATGAAATTTCTTTATGGGTTAATGCCCTTTGTGTGGACTATTTTGGGCTATGAATAACAATCATGAACAAGGTAGCAAGTTAGAAATGGAGAATTCATGCTCAAACATGCCTTCTCTTGAGTTTTGTCACTTGCTTCTTGATCTCTACCTTTGGTAGATATAGTATAGACAACAAAGATAGAGTTTCTCTTAGATTTGGGGAAGCATCTATTCCATGTTTATTGCTATAATAAAACTATAATTATAGGATTGAAGTGCTTCTGATAGCTTAGGGTAGTGGCAGGGAATAATGCATTACTAGTCATATATCTTGCATAGGGTGGATGCTACCTACCATCTAGCACTAGAAGATTGATAAATATGTATGAGATTATGAGGTGATCCCTACAAGTTATGGATTATGTTCAACGAAGATTAGTCATATATCACTATGCATTATGAGCCATTATTAGTCTTAGATCTATTGGGCTATCATCTCCCAAGTGTATGTTTTTATCTTTGTCTTGTTAAATCTATGAGATGCATTATAGGATGATTGAGCTGAGCTTATGAAATGAAATCACATGGATTTACCTCTCTCTCTCTCTAACTTGATTCTACCCATTTTCTAAAATCTTTATCTTTCTTCTCGTTTCATCTCTAAATCTTTTGACACCCTTCTATCTCTTACTCCTTTGGTAGACCTTCAATCTTAGATGCTTCGACATTAGTGAACTCAATGTGAAGGTCATTGGAAGTAGTGTAATAATGAGAGATTCATTAGGTGTTAGTTTAGGAGATATTGTGTAGCAAGTGGCCTTGCTATTGCAATCATAGTAGTAGTAAGCCCAACAATAACAAAGATGGCATGATTCCAAAAAACTTCATGTTGCAGCTATGTTTGCTTTATAGGATGTGGATATGTGGTGAAGTAGTTTAATGGGAAAAAGATATCAAGCTATCTGTGGGTATATGTAAACAAGATGATTTTTCATGGGTTTCCTTGGTATGCATGGAGCTAGTATTTTTCTTGTCTTCCTATGTATGCATTACAAGAATGATTAGTGGAATTGTATCAAAGAGATGCTAATTGGATTGCCTAAAGGAGGTTCTTAGAGAGGAGTTTTTTCTCAAATACATAGGATTAGTTACATGGAAGAGGCTTACAAATTGGATGGAAATACCTAATAAGGGTCTTACTGCTCTCTATAGCCTTATTGTGTAAATTTGAAAGCTACTATGCTTAATTGGATCTACATGACTACCAATCATTGGAAAGTCAAAAAGTTGAGTTATTCTTGAAAGTTGCTGACCTTGTGTCGCAATACAAATTGATTGATCTGGTAGAAGATGAAATGTTAGAAATGGATTGAAATCTTAGTAGCCACATGTCACTAATAATGTAAATATGATTGTGAAGTAAGAAAGGATGAGACTAAGGTTGGAAACAAGGTCTATGTCTACAATTTCTATGAAAGCTCTTGAACTTGTAGCAAAGTCATCGATATCTATAATGGTTGAACAACCCATTATGTCTATTTGTCTGACCCAAAAAGGAGATGTTATGGATGATTAGTGAAAAGCTTGTGTGACCTAAACTTGAATATGAGTTGCAAAGTTGGATGAGGAAGTGGAAGATACGGGGTGGAATAAAGACATGTTAAAGAAGGGTTTAAGAGATGATGTATATGATGTGATAGTTGCAGCATGAAAAGCAAGAGTATATGGCTTATCATGATGCAAAAGAAAAGAACTTGGTGTTTTGGATAGATGAAAATATTCATGTAACTAAAATACAATTGCCTCTTGAGCCAAATTGTAGCAAAGGGGGTATATAGAAGCCATTGGAAGAATTGGTAGCAAGAAATGCATTTCTAGTCATACATGTTGCCACATATGGATTGGAACTTGAGAAATCATATGGTTCTTTGAATGTATGTAAAGCTGATGTAGAATCTATTGTATGGTCATGTGCTTTGGCTTATGTAGAGAAGAGAAAGAAGGCTAGGCTGAATTAGTTGGGATGCTCCCATTCATTTATTTACTACCTATGCTAAGGTGCATAATATGGATGTTAATTTTGAGGAAAAGAGAAGAAGGGACGAGGATGTAGGTCCTTCCGCTGCAAGTCCTTTAGAGTGCATGGTAGGAAGCAATATGAAGCAATAGAAGGCTGCTAAAAAACCTAGTATGAAACATGTAATGAAAGATTTCTCACATGAAAAGAAGCAAGATGGAAAAAAGAGAGGCAACTAGCCTAGTTGCAAGTGACAATCTGACATAGAGATAGCAATAGATATAAAGAAAGTTCTTGAGGGATGAATTCTCAAAAGTAGGGTTGAATTTATGCTGGGTAAGGTTCTTAGCATTATTAAGCATGAATTCCATGATGATATAATAGATAGCATTAAGGTAAAAGATAGTTTGTAGGAGAACCTACTCAATTACTATTGCAAGTTGAAGAAGTCATGAGTTCAACAATTGGAATTTATTGATGATTCCATTACTATCATAAAATAGGATGTTTCTCAAAATGGGCTACATAAGGATAGAAGAGAGTGATGTTATGTGGTTCAAAATGTTATGGTGTGCAGTACAACACATTAGGGAGTTGTGCAGGATCAGGTTCATGAGGAAGAGGATGCTCACTTTATTCATCAGGTTTATGAGGAAGAGGATGTTATGTGGTTGAAAATGTTATGGTGTGCAGTACAACACATTAGGGATTTGTGCAGGATCAGGTTCATGAGGAAGAGGATGCTCACTTTATTCATCAGGTTTATGAGGAAGAGGATGTTATGTGGTTGAAAATGTTATGGTATTGCTCTCTTGAACCATGGATCTGAAATTAATGTAATGGCACACAGTCAGTATGAGAATGGTGGATGGGCAGTGGATGTGGATCTTGGCTACAACAACACATCAAGGGAGCTCTATGGTGGTACATGCTCGAGTGTTCTAGTGACTATTGAATATGTTCGAGTCAGATCTTTGTGCAAGATTCATGTCATTATCTAGTTATCTTGGGGCAACTACACATTGTGGAATCAAGGATGGAAGCTAAGGTGATAGAATATGGTTCTTTTTATGCCTGTGTGTGAAGTAAAATTTAAAAAAGCATAGTTAAAATTTTAACTATATGTATTAATCATCCCCATAAATCAAGATATGCTTAGAGATTATTTGGTTCCTTCTAATGCTAGAGAATTCAAGGGTTTTTAGGCAGCACTGTTGTAAATGGAGGCTATGGTAGTTTTTCCTAAAAGATATTTTTGCCTCCAAGGAAAGGGGAAACTATCTTATTGGTTCAGCTTTAGGAATGGATAATAAGTAGTGTAGGTAGACTCAAGAGTAGTGTAGCCATGTGTAGGATTGCAAAGGGTTATGCACATTGCAGTCAAAAAGAGTTAAAGGAATATAGTACATTGGCTTAAATTATATGCTTAGAGATTGCTTAGAGATTTTGAGGCTATTTGCAAGGCAAATTTTATTGATACATTGGCTTAAATTATTGCAATAATTAATGCTAAAAATAGAGCTAAAAACCATATCATTCATGTATGTACTTTGGAGATGTTTGATATCATAAGAAAGTTTGTTGAATAGGAATGTAAAAATGTTAGCTTGCATTATGTAGACAAGATATCACTACTATGAAAACACCACTTGGCTTGGTGCATGTGTGTACCCTTCCATCGTGGGCGACATGATGAATGTGATGCATAAGGTCATGAGAGACTATATCCCATAGCTTATGATACCTTTTCTTGGACAATGTCCTTGTTAAGGGCTCTGAAGTGTAGGAAAATAATGAGGAGTTGGATGATAGGGGTGAAGGATGTTTTTTGCTAGCCATATAACCAATTTTGCAAGAAGATTTTGACTTGGTCGAAGGAAGTGCATCACACTCTGTTGGTTGCAAAATCTATCATTAGTGTTGAGGAGGTGCTAATTGTAGGGCATATGTGTGGCCCTTATGGTCAAAAGCCTTCACCAAATACGATTAATGGGATAAGTAAGATGCATGTCGTATATTCCAATGTATTAAAATTTAGGAGGTTTTTCGGTGCATACCCCTTCTATTTGGTATGGATCCCTCATTTCACACATGTGGCTAAAAGCCTTATATCAGTTATTAAGGAAGAGACAAAAGTGTTATTTGGAAAGGAAATATACAAAGGCTATTTGAAAGCTAAAGAATGTTCTTGGCCTAACTTATTTTGTTCAGTTGTACAAAGAGAGAGAATATAGTATGAAGAGTTGTAGTGTATTGCATGACATTCTTGTTAAGAGAACTTGTTAAGAGTTGTAGTATATTGCGTGAAATTCTGGTTAAGAGTTGTAGTGTATTGCATGGAATTCTTGTTAGGAGATCTTGTTAGAGTTATCCTTAATCTTATTTACAGATTTTTGTGACTCTCTTTATTTCCCTACTCTGTGCATTCATTTGTCCTATATGCCTATGGTTAGCCTTCAACCCTATATGCTTTGTGGTAAGCTAGTAGAGAAAACATAAATACAATTATCCTTTAAGAGCAAAGTAGACTCTATATTTTGTGGAGACTTGTACGTAGATCTTTTGGTGTATGCCAAGCTGTCCAAAAGGCTTGTTATGAAGCTATAGAATCAATCATATTTACATATTCTCAGTGCCAAAAACATTGACTATTTACTTATGTTGGTATTTTATTACAAGTTTCTTTAAACTTATATACAAGTCTAGATATCTATTTGATTATTGTGCTTCACTTTCACCTTTGTATTGAATGTTATGGTATCTATTTTTGGTTGTGTAGGTCACTATAAATATTCTAGAGAGCACGATGAGCTGAAGTGTACAAATGAGGAGCTATAGGATATTTTCACGAATATGCCCCTAGATCAAATAGCACATTTTAGAGACATAGTAGATGTAGAGTTGTCTAGAAAAACATCGAGGTGTTCTATCTTGGCACACTTCATCACATCGATATCCTATAGGCATAGTTGAAAATCCAAATTGGCCATGAAGCTGTTAGAATATTTGAGTAGTAGCATGGGAAAGTGTTCATAAGAGGGAGAAGAGAGCTTAGAGTACAAGAACAAAAACTTGCTAGTGAGTTGCTCAAAGTACAATTGGGGTACACTCTCACACAATGAGAGTGACCCTTAGGGGTATTTACATAGCTTTTGGATGGCTAGGGTTAGGGTTTCCCATACTCTCCAGTCCATTCATACTCATCTACCCTTATTTACCCTTGGATACAGTGGGTTCACATGCATATCTCTCAACACCGCCCCTCAATGCCAGAGTGTCATTGGATTACAAGACATGTTAATGTTCCCCTCCTCCTCAATCACATGGGATGAATTTATAAATTAGGCTACAAGAGTGCTTATAAATAGATGATTTAGATATTTAGAAGAGTCAATTAGTAGAGGTGTTGTGGACACAAAGTTGGCCTCCAATTCTATTGGTACTTCAAGGGTGGTAGGGCATTTATTGGTGATATGCCCTGTCTTCTTGCATTTTTTGCACTCCATTTTTTCATGATTTTTTTCCAACAATTGATTACAATATGTGCCTTTTTATTGCAAAAGGCGCATTTAGTAAAAACAGTTTGAACCAAGAGTTTTTTTATAGGATGTTGAAGTAGATGCCTGACTAGTGTTGACTTCTTTTTTATTTATTTTCTCCTCATCCAAACAAGATTCGATGGTACTTTCCAAGGTCTAATTATGGATATTTGTAAGAGTAGCAAGGGTTGGGAACACATTCTTCATAGCATTCAAGATAATTTCAATGGCATCTTCATCATGAATTATAGCTTGAACTGAGGATAGCTATGCCATGAGCCCCTTCATGTGAGAAATGAACTTACCCAAGTCTTCTCCCTATTTATAATCTAGGCCAAAAAATTTGATTTTGAGAAAAAATTTAGAGTTCTTTCTTATAGTCCAATAAAGCTTTCCAAGATCATCCCATTTCTCCTTGGCAATGGAGAGTTGGTCAATGTGATGAATCAAAGATTCATCTAGATGAAGCATTTTTATGGCTTGGGGTCTTTCATCATCTTCTACATCAATCAAGTTAGATGGGTCCATAATTTTGGTTCCTTTGATGAAGGGCCAATATGCCCACTCCATAATTTCTCACCTCACAAATACCTACCATGGATGAAAGTTTTTTCCATCAAACTTACGAATTTGAGGTCTAAGCCATGGCCAAAATAGAAAGGTCTTACGGAGTGTACTACGCAATGGTAGTGTCTATTCATTTACACAATAGCCAATGAGTGTCAAAGCAAATGAAATGATATTTACATTAATAAGTAGGAAGCTGAATGTGATGGTCTACAAGATAAGATAAGAGATGATGACAATGGTCTATGTGTTTATAACTAACACACTGCCTTGCAATGCTCAATTGGATGGTGATACTTAGAACTTATATAATCATGCTTAAGGTTTGAAACATTTAAAATTTTTGAAAACAATCAACAATCAATGATAAAATAGATTTATTGTTAGTGCTAAGAAGCACTCATTGCCAAGCATAGGTGAAGCATTTGACACTAACTCGATTGTACTTGGCTTGAGGAGTCACATTTGGTTTAAGACTCTCTGAGTTTAGAGCTTTCAAGTCTATAAATCACCTCCTTGTAAAATCTAAATTAGTGATTAAAATCACTGTTGATAAATAACTTTAGTGAGTAAAAAAATAGAAAAAATAAAGCTTTCAAGTTGGCTATGGCTTCCATAAAAAACCATAATTAGGGTTTTGCTTTGTGCAAGTAACAGAAAGGGAACTTGTGTAGATAGCCCTCTTGGGGCTATGAAATCCCCATGATGGCTTATGTGAGTGTGCCTTTCTCAACTCGCTGCAACTGACCAAATTCCACACTATCCAGATTTGTGCCATTTTCGGAGAACATGCAATGCTTCGTGGTTAGCCAATGTCAGCATTTGATGTGACATGCTAAAGGGTCATAAGTTGGGAAACAACTCTCTAGAAGAAAGCTAGGCAAGATATACTCTCTTTTTTTCTTCCTAGGTTCTCCAATAGAGGGTGGTATGAGAGGTAGCTATGGAGGTTAAGAGATATGGTGAAGAAATGACACACTCATGTGCACTTAGTGTGAGATGGAGTTGAAGAAAGCTTGTTGGATCAGAGATAGATTTGATAACATGTTAGAATGTTAGAGTAATAGCATGGAAAAGTATGCACAAGAGGGAGAAGAGAGCTCAAAGTAAAAGAATAAAATCTTGCTTAGTGAGTTTCTTACAAGTACAACTGGATACTCTCACACACAATGAGAGTGACCCTTATGGATATTTAAAAAGATTTTGGATAGTTAGGGCTACGGTTTCCCCTGCCCCCTCCAGTCCATTCAAAATCATCTACCCTTATCCACCCTTTGATGAAGTGGGTTCAAATGCCTATCTCTTAATAGAAGGAAGATAGCATTGGTATGCCTTGTTCGACTGGTGGAGGTTCACGGCTATTATGGATACTTTGGAATTCCATAGAATTTCTCTCCTCCACATACCAAGGGTGGATTTGAGGGGTGCTACATAGGTACTAATGCTACAAGTCTTCACTCACGTCATAGCTATAGAGAACATAGCCATGCTGGTGTTATGGACACAAAAATGTAGTGTATTTGTTCATACAATCAATCAATGGATTCCTTGTTTTTGGTGAATCGTGATGTAAAATTTCTAGGCATTAGTTGTATGTTACGTCAGTAAGTGAATCATGCAATAATATTTAGCCCATGTGGCTATAAGGGTGGCAAGACCGCATGCCCTTCCATCCAATTTTTTTTCTTTGTAACCATCGTTATGTTTGTTAGAAATTTACTCTATAATTGTCAATACTAGCATTGCAAATTTATGCAACTATCACCTATTTGTGATGTTATATGCATCACTATTGGCATCGCTAGGAAAAGATGAGTTGGTCAACCAACTTAGGTTGCCCAACTAGGCAAACCCCTATCTCTTATAGGATCCCTCTATGACATCATGTTGCTTTTCCTGAAGTGGGGGTTGCTTGTAAGTAGACTATCGACACCTTGCTACCCATTATCTTACCTAAGAGTGCTACTTGATGTAGTGTTTGCCCTGCCCATGGTGCTAGCCTAGCCTGTCCACCTATCCACGAGGTGCACTTTCTTTCAAAATATCCCTTCTAGAAAGAAATACTGAAGAGAGTGGGCTAACTCTTCCTAGATGTGGTTGAAGTACTTGAAATTCCACTTGCATCAAATGATAATGTTGGTAAAGAATGTTATTGTTGCTTTGACACACTATGCAGTGGAATGATGTATTGTTCCATGTAAAGTATCAATATTAATGTTGATCTTGGGAATGTTGGCTATTGCTAAATTCTATAATGGGCCGTAGTAAGTAGATGATGTGATGGCATTCATATATTGCATGAGCTAGCAATGGATCCTATCTCCACTAAGTATTGTTGTTAACTTCTTTGCCTAAAAAATCTACATGAATTTGTTATTAGTAAATTATATTGATGGAAGATATGTTTGCTTAAGTTTGAAGTACTCATCATTAGCTTTGATTATACCTATAGGTCTCCCTAATTAAAGCTTTTTAACTCAATTTACATACATTTTGGTACCCGTGTGTACTATAGGACTACACTTTTTTCTACATTTTTTTTGAAATTTTCTAAATAAATATGGTATAAACCAAGCATATGTCATAGATTTTGATTTTACATAAGCTCAACACACTTAATCTTACCTTGAATTCTAGCTATGGAGATCCTTGACTCAAGATAACCATTTTTGTACTAATGTGTATTGCTAGACTTTACTTTTTTCATGTACTTTAGGGCATGGTAGAGGTTACAAGAACCTTGTCCCTCATGTAGATAGTGGTGGAATCAATACTCATGGCTTATTCCTTAGATACTATCATTGCTATTACCTTGAGAGTAGATTTTAAGGTTCTAGTCTTCCTTGATTGCATTGTATAATGGACTATATCATCAAATATGCTATCATTTCTTTGCCAATGAGCATTAAAGTTCTATTTTTACACTTATTGTGGAGTTGGTAATAGAACCTTAGCTTATTGTAGAGTTCATAACAAAATAATAAATAAATAAAGCACTAGCTTTGAGAAAAACATTATATTTATTTAGTCATCTAAGCTTGAAATGTACAAAAGGAAAGAACAAAGAAGAGTGTCAACAAATATTATAAGCTAGAAAATGTTATGGTGATATTGAAAAGAATGGAATAGAGGAATTATTTCAAAAATGAGAGAACTAATAGTTAACTAGGATAGATATAAGTGCAAACTAGAGCAAGATGAACTTAGAGGTTTGGGTGATATTTGGTACATTAAAAAATGTAGGGGTAGGGGTCAATGTTAGAAAATCTTAAGTTGGTTTTCGAGTATATAGATTCAAAAGTCAATCAAATAATTGACTAAAACACAATAACTTGGATCAAAATGAAAAAACACAAAACATATAATGTGAAAACAAAAACATACAAGAAAGAGAACTCTAAAAGCTGAGACACATGACAAGAACATGAGCTCTCATATGAGATATATCATGGTTGAGAGGTTTCATGGAGAGAGGACATTTGACCTCTCACCTCTTATTCTTCTCCACACACATGAAGGTGAGTTCAAATTTTTAGTTCCTTCCCTTCTCTCTTGATTTGTCTTCATTGTATTCTTATTTTACTTCTTATTTCTCTTGTTTCTTAAAGGATATAATCCCTATATTTTTGAAATGAGGCAAGGCAAGCTTAATGTGAAACAAGATGAGTTCATCTTGAGTTATAATCGCTTCTCCTTTTTCATTAATCTCTCTATGTTGGATCTATTTTCTTTATGTCTTATTGCTATACTTGGTTAAATCTATTTTTGATTAGAATGAGCTTAAAATATATATTTGCTAGGATTATGGACTAAGAACTACATATCTTGGAGCATAAGAAACATATAAAGTTTGTAGAGATATAGCGAAATGCTCATTTTCATGCCTCCATATATGTGGTTTTTGATCTCTCTTCTTAAACAGCTCTTTGTATAGTGTAGATCGCCCTTGGATAAGAACAACTCTCCATATTATAGGACATGGAGAGTGTCATAGAGGATGTAAAAGTGATGGTTATTTGCAAGTAAAACACAAACATATACACCTCTATTAATATGCTGAGGGCTGAAATGATGAACGGGTTGCCTCTTACCCATCCAACCTCCAATCCTCACTAAGAGAACTAAAGAGGGGCACCACCTAGCCAAAGGGAGGATGAGCTAGGACATCCCTATTCTCAAAGAGAATCAAGAGAGCCAAGACACAAATTTACAAGAGAGAATATATGTGCTAGACACCACATTGGAATATAAGAGAGAGAGATACTAGAGCTTATGATTTGCTTGCTGATGTGAGGAAGGGCCAAAAATTTCATGGCCACAATTACTACATCTATCTCCAACAGTGCGGCGACAATGGTCAAAGATGGTAAGCATTAGACCCATGAAGAATAGACATGTGAATGCAATCGAGGCTAGAAAGATGAAAGATATTGTGCCTCTAGTGGAAGCCGAAATCAATGGGCAGAGAGTGTCAAAGACATATGTGGATGGAGGTGCAGAGATTTGTGTCATGACGGAAAAGTTGATGCATCGTTTGGGATTAGAGGTAAATGAAACTACTAAATTTGGGGCTAAAATGGCTAACAATGTAGTAGTAAATTGTTTGGGAGTTATAAAGAAAGTCAAGGTAAAGGTGTGTGGAGTGCAATTGGAGCTTGACATGTATGTGATGCCAGTGAAGGGGGACGGCTATCCGCTCATCCTTGGGCAACCATGGCTAATGGAAATGAAAGCCAGACAAGATTGGGAGACAGGGGCTTTAGAGCTAAGGCCACAAAAGGGGCTGCATAAAAAATGGAAGAGCACTATCTACAACATGAAGGAGGGCCGACAGGAGGATCTTGTGTTAGAAACCACCGCTGATGAATGGAGTTCCAGCGAGGGTTGGTCATCTATGAGAGAGGGAGAGTCTACTAATGAGGAGGAAGAAAGCTCTCTAGAAGTGATGGGGATTACATTAAAAGGGCCTTCTAGTAGTGAAATTCCGCAGCAGCTTCCAAAGGTCGAGAAGGAGGGGTTAGAAAAAATGTTGGCTAAGGATCTATCAGTTGAGGAGAAGGCAGCATACATGGAAGTGGTGATAAAACACTCTGCACTTTTTATTTCTGATTATGAGCACATCACAGGTGTGACAGCAGTACAACATCACATTAATCTAAAAGAGGGAGCACGGCCAGTAGTGCAGCGACTACGACGATTGGGAGTAGTTCAACAAAACGCTCTACTCACTGAGGTGCAACGACTTTTAAAGGCAGGCTTCATCTATCCAATAGGGGATTCAGAGTGGGTTTCACCTGTGGTGGTGATACCCAAGAAGAATGGAAAATGGAGGATTTGTGTGGATTACAAGCCGCTAAATGCTGCAACAAAGAGAGATCACTTTCCTCTTCCCTTTCAGGATGAAATACTCAACGAGGTGGCCGGGCATGAGAGATACACTGTTTGTGATGGGTATTCAGGTTATTTCCAGATCCGAATAGCTGAGGAGGATCAACAGAAGACCACCTTCATTACACCTTGGGGTTGTTTTTCTTACAAAGTAATGCCATTTGGATTAACAAATGCCCCAGCTACCTTCCAACGATTCATGAATTATGTCTTCCATCCATATTTTGGGAAATCCATCAGGGTCTTTATTGATAATTTTTGTATTTATAGTTCTAAGGCTCTACATCTAGGGAAGGTGGATGAAGCTTTCAACCGACTCGCACAAATGGGGGGGGCAATTAAACCATGAGAAGTGTCGAATTGGCAAAAGCAGTGTAACTTTGTTAGGGCATGTCGTAAGTGAGAGGGGCATTGAAGCAGATCCAAACAAAGTTAAGGCCCTATTGGAGGTGCCATCACCATCTTTTGTGAAGCAACTAACCTCTTTCATTCAGAAGGTGCGATATATGGGGCGGTTCATTCATCTCCTCTCCCAATTAATATTTCCACTGCAACAGTTAACCCACTCCGAGGAGCTCCTATGGAGTGACGACAACGAAAGGTGCTTTCACGAGGTGAAGAAGGCTCTTAGCACCCTTTCTATAATTTTACAGCCTTGTTGGGATCAGGATATTTTTGTCAATCCGAGTTTTGGGGAAGATGCTCTAGGGGCAGCACTAATACAAAAGGATGCTAAAACTGGCCTAATGAGACCAGTTTACTTTTCTAGTAGAGTAATGACAGCATCAGAACGAGGGTACAAGATGGTCGAGGTGATGGTTTTGTCTCTAATGTTTGCTGTAAGAAAGTTTCGTCCTTATCTTCTCCCTAGGCCATTCACAGTGATCACGACAGAAGAGCATTTTCCCTATGCCTTACAGCACATGGATATTTCAGCTAGAATCGCTAAGTGGGTGATACAACTCCAAGAGTTTAACTACACCTTCAAGGTGGAGGATTCTACTCGAGCTTGCCTAGCTGATTTGTTGACCCATAGATGCCATCAAAAGAAGGAAAAGGAGAAGGGAAAGGTAAAAGAGGAGACACCTCCTCTTGAGGAGCCGCCACGGGTGGAGAATGCCCATGCCCTCTACTTCGATGGGGCCTACAAGCGTATTAAAGACAGAGCGGCAGCAGGAATAATGGTGTTCAGTCCCGAAGGTGACAAACTTTATGGAGAAGGTATCAGCTTGGAGGATGTCCATTCTAACAATGAGGCAGAATATCAAGCCTTGCTTTTAGGTTTGAGGTGGTGTCTCTCACATGGTATCACTCGGCTTAATATTTTTGGGGATTCTATGCTTATTGTTAAGCAAATGAAAGGAATCTGGGCTTGTAAAAATGATAACTTAGCAGTGAAAATGAGGGAAGCTAAAACTCTCATGAGAAATCTATAGAAAGCCCAAATCTATTTTGTGCCAAGGTGCACAAATGGCGACGCAGATGCTCTAGCAGCTGAAAAATTGAAAGAGGTAATGGTGGGCATCATTACAGTGAAGCTTCCCTTGTTTCAGGGTAAGTTTCAACTACAAGATGTGCTTTATTTTCTTGAGCAAGGTGAGGCACCTACACATATGAGTAAAAGTGAGAAAAGGTGGCTAGCTACTAAGGCCACTAAATACCGCTTGATAAATGATGTGTTGTATTGCAAAGGAAAGGATGCAATGCTTAGAAGGGTGCCAACATCAAAGGAGATTATAGATGTGATTAAGAGCTGCCATGAAGGGGTTTGTGGCGGACATTTTGCTCAAGAAATAACCAGTAGAAAGATTCTCCAAGCCGGTTTTGTGTGGCCTAGTCTACATCGAGATGTGCAACATTGGTGCCGCACTTGTGACGATTGCCAAAAGGCCGGACCAAGGAAGCTAGTGCATGAGGAACTAAATCCCATAACTACATATGGCCCATTTGAGAAATGGGGGATTGATGCAATAGGGCCACTCCCACGAACTCAATCTGGCAAGGAATACATCATAATGGGAGTGGACTACATGACAAAGTGGGCAGAGGCTTCAGCAACTAGTAGGATCACAGCCCAAGAAGTGGGAAAATTTGTGTTTGAAAATATTTGTTGCAGGTTTGGCACACCATTGGAAATTATCTCTGATCGGGGTCCTGGTTTTAGGGCAAACCTAGTAGGGGAGCTAATGGAAAGGCTAAAAATCAAGCACAGACATTCTACTCCCTACTATCCACAGTGTAATGGTTTGGTCGAAAAAGTGAATGGGCTGATTTGTAAGATAATTACCAAGCAGGTACACATGCACCCCAAGCACTGGGATAAAAAATTGAATGCAGCTCTTTGGGCCTACAGGACTTCATTTAGAACCTCACTTGGCTATACTCCATTTCACCTCATCTATGGCCAAGAAGCTTTGCTTCCTATAGAGGTGGAACTGGCCAGTTTGCGTGTTTTAGTAGCCAGTCAAGAGAAGAATCAAGATAAGAAGTTAGAGGAAAGGATCTTGGATCTAGAGAGGCTGGAGTTAGATAGAGAAGCAGCAGTCCAACACTATTCCATGCAGGCTGAAGAGAGGAGGAAGACCTTTAATAAGAAGCTGGCTAGCAAACACATAAGGGAAGGATCACTTGTGCTACGCTATGATAACCGCTTTGATAACAGAAAGGATGCTAAACTTGTGTTCAAGTGGGAAGGGCCATTCATGGTTATAAGGAGATATCCAAATGGCAGCTATAAGTTAGGTGACATGGATGGGAAGGTTCACAAGACAAGGGTAAATGGATGGCGACTGAAGCCTTATTTTCAAAGAAATATGAACACTTTGGAGCAGTCATTCAATGAAGAGCCGCCAATGAGGGGGTGCAGTCCTCCTTGCTCTATTGGACCATCATTCTCAAGCTAGAGGCATGAATACCTCTAGCCTAAGGGGAGGCTAATGATCCGGGTTTTTTACAACCCGGATTATTACCACAAAATTTTGGCCAAAGCCCCTATTAAGAGCTTACCATATCACTTTGGGTTTACTCTTCAAGCACTAGGTATGCTACATTGCTTCTCGATTACGATAACTCTAGCAAATGGGGGGAACAAGTTCTTAGAAGGCATGTCAATATAAAGGGTAAAAGGGATGGTTATCTTAGTGAAGATGAAAATGGATTACACCTAGGAGTTGAGTGAATGCATAGATTTTTCAAAGGACTAGCCTCCAACTATATGTGGGCTCTGTCTGCATCACTAAGATTTGGAATCTATCACCATCATTAGAGGACACCTCACCCTAGCACACAAGTCAATATCCACATCATGGTGTCATTTGGATCTTACACAAAAGCTTACAAGCATGGACCCCTTTTGTCACATGCTTATATGTATTTATATACATATGGGGGACTAAAGTCAAAGCATCTTTTGAAATCCATTTTTTATAATCTCAATAACTCCCAAGAAAAAGCGAAGTTCAAGAAAATTCCCATGTAGCCCGATAGCTTTCGACCTGGTCTACAAAGTTGCAGAAGAAACTTTTTTCAAATTCCTCACGGATTTGGAGTTACGAAGGCACAGACTGTTGCCTACATGTAATTTTATTCTCTCTTTCACCACACCAACTTTCCACTCTGTCTTTCTTGTAAATATATTATAATAATGTGCTTTGGGCACCCACCTCTTGTAATCTAGCTCCATTTCTCTATGTTGTCTACCACCACCCTTGGCTTCTTGCATGATGACCAAGGTGGGGACTTGTCCCATCCACTATGCTCCATATTTTCAAAGATGCCATACATCATCTAGGATTATGTTAATAAAGAAGATTAGCTTAATCTAATCCCTCATGGAGGCTATATAAAGAGCCCATGGAGAATGAAGAAGGGGAGGTGAAGGGAGGACAATGACAAGTCCATGAGAGCACTCTACAATATCCTCATCTCTTTGAGGTAAGCTATGAGTAAGTTCTTTTATTATGTAGTATAATGGCAAGCTTCCTCTACCTCTTCTCCTATTATCTCCCTCTCTTCTCATCTTCTCATTCCATGTAGCATAATGGCAAGCTTCTTCTACCTCTTCTCCTCTTGTCTCCCTCTCCTCCTTTACCCAAGGGAAAATCATCTGGCTCAATGTATCGGCGTGAGCGAGCCCTCCTCTTTTTACTGTTGCGTGTCTTTGCAGCCACTGATGACTCTGCCTCCTCTTCCATATTTTCAACCTCCTTTGGTGGTGTAGGCTCCATCTTCTCAATTCTCCAGGCTTTCTTCACCGGCATTGCTTCAACCTCTACTAATTTGGCCTTCCCTTTGACATCACTCTCATCTAAACTAATTATCCTAACATCATGATTCTCTGGCGGTTGGACAGGCAAGGACGGCACCTCTACAAGTGGTCGAGGATGCTGGAGAACTTGAACCGGTGGTGGAGGCCTTGGATTCGGTGGAACAAACCTTTCCCTAGGTGGTGTCACTTGTTGTCCCCTCCTTCTTGGTTGAAACCCATTTCCTGGAAAACGCCTAGGATGAGGGCAAAAGTACATACCATGGCCAGTCTCCCCACAATTATAGCAAACATACTCTCTTTCTTGTCTTCTTGAACCTCGATTGCCTTCATTTATGAGGGGAGGGGGTCGTACTCCTTGCACCAAATTTAATGAAAGGCTTTCAAGTTGATTAGTAATGCGTTGTAGGAGCTCTTGCTGTGGTATCTCCAGTTCAGGTGGGGCCTCTGCTATTTCTCTAGGCCTTGGCATGGTTGGTAAAACCTGCATGGGCTCAACTCCCCCCTTCAACTGGGCTTGATACTTCAATTTTCTAACTTTCTCCCTCGCATAAGTGACTAATTCTTCATAGGATGTGGGAAACTTTCCTTTGACCTTCTCCCTTACTAGAGGATGGAGTCCCGCTAGAAAATAATCTTTCTTAAGGCAATCAGGTACTCTTTCTCCCTCGGCTAAAGAGGCTATTCATTTATCCCACAATTTTATAAACATGCCTTCATAGGCTTGGTACTCCCCTGCTATAGTTTGACGAAGATCTAAGAGCTGTCTCCAAATATCTTCAGGTGGCTCTATATCTTGGTACTTGTGCATGAATGCGGTCTTGAGATCCTCCCAATTACCCTTTGTAGTCTCTGAGAGAGCTTGATACCACACTCGAGCATCACCCTTTAGAACTAAAGGAAAGGCCCGTACTTTGGTTGCTTCATCATCCCGACCTGTGACTAGAAAGGCCATTTCTAAGTCATTGAAAAAGTCCAGAGATTTCTCCCCTTTGTGCCCAAAAAAACTTGGAAAAGCCATGATAAGAAGATGTTGATATAGCTCAATACAAAATAAAGATGAACACGTCTAGGCCCAAGTCATATCTTATTAAGGGTAGAATAAATGGATTTACAGATGCATTAATCTCAGCAAGACGAAGAGGGCCCAATAAGACCCTTATAATATTTTGAAACCTGAGCTTTGTGCTAACAATTATATGCACGGTTTGTCTAGCAAGTGGACGGATAGGTCCGTACAAGTCCCTATGGTTCGTGGGATACACTTAGAGTAGAATGAATATGTGTACATTAAAGGAGATGTTATAATCCAAAATAGGGAGTATTATGGGATCAGGAGACAACAAGATCTCTCTCAACCTCTCAGCTCCAAAATAGAAGACCAACCTTTGCTGAAAATGTATCTTTCTACTAATGCACACATCCACCCGAATGTTTTGAACCGATTGAAAGTTGTAGAAAGTAGGAGTAGTCATTTATGCATTAACTATAAATTTACACTACAAATTTTCATGAAGCATGTCGTTGAAGCTATGGCCTCTTAGATCCCACCATTCGAGAGATGCAAAGGATTTGCTCACCACTGATTAGCGTAGCTTTTGTGTGACCATCATCAGCCTTGTAAAGTTCATAGGCTTCGATAGCTATCTTTTCAATTACTTTGAGTCTTCTTGCTAGTAGTAGTTGAAGCGCATCACCATATGTAGCCTCTCGCCAATACCGCACACCATTGATATGTAACTCACCCTCCAAAAACTTGTTAATCCCTGAATTTGAAAGCGCCTTTACCACTTGAAGACGAACCTCCGTAGGAAGTGTCTTTACACTAGACACCAAGCACTCAACACAATGCCTTGACCTAGAGACTTGATGAGAGTAAGATTTCTCATGAATCAAAGAAGGGTGTGTGTAATTAACTTGCTTTACCCGCATACGTGCCGTTTGTCGATAAAGATCCTTCTTCTCTTGAGCTTCTTTTGGAGACCATAGCGGTACTCTTGAGCGGTGAATCCCTTGAATAGGGTTTGATGAAGATTCCTCCTTAGTGATTTCTTGACAAACACTCGTTGAAGAAGAGGACAACTCCTTAGATGTTTCTTTCTTCATGGAAGTTGTAGAGCATAGCTTGAGAACTCCTCAGCGGGGGCACAAAAAATGAGGGCTGAAATGATGAACGGGTTGCCTCTTACCCATCCAACCTCCAATCCTCACTAAGAGAACTAAAGAGGGGCACCACCTAGCCAAAGGGAGGATGGGCTAGGACATCCCTATTCTCAAAGAGAATCAAGAGAGCCAAGACACAAATTTACAAGAGAGAATATATGTGCTAGACACCACATTGGAATATAAGAGAGAGAGATGAGAGGAGAGGGAGACAAGAGGAGAAGAGGTAGAAGAAGCTTGCCATTATGCTACATGGAATGAGAAGATGAGAAGAGAGGGAGATAATAGGAGAAGAGGTAGAGGAAGCTTGCCATTATACTACATAATAAAAGAACTTACTCATAGCTTACCTCAAAGAGATGAGGATATTGTAGAGTACTCTCATGGACTTGTCATTGTCCTCCCTTCACCTCCCCTTCTTCATTCTCCATGGGCTCTTTATATAGCCTCCATGAGGGATTAGATTAAGCTAATCTTCTTGATTAACATAATCCTAGATGATGTATGGCATCTTTGAAAATATGGAGCATAGTGGATGGGACAAGTCCCCACCTTGGTCATCATGCAAGAAGCCAAGGGTGGTGGTAGACAACATAGAGAAATGGAGCTAGATTACAAGAGGTGGGTGCCCAAAGCACATTATTATAATATATTTACAAGAAGGACAGAGTGGAAAGTTGGTGTGGTGAAAGAGAGAAGAAAATTGCATGTAGCCATCAGTCTGCGCCTTCGTCACTCCAAATCCGTGAGGAATTTGAAAAAAGTTTCTTCTGCAACTTTGTAGACCAGGTCGAAACCGATCGGGCTTTGTGGGAATTTTCTTGAACTTCGCTTTTTCTTGGGAGTTATTGAGATTATAAAAAATGGATTTCAAAAGCTGCTTTGACTTTAGTCCCCCATATGTATATAAATACATATAAGCATGTGACAAAAGGGATCCATGCTTGTAAGCTTTTGTGTAAGATCCAAATGACACCATGATGTGGATATTGACTTGTGTGCTAGGGTGAGGTGTCCTCTAGTGATGGTGATAGATTCCAAATCTTAGTGATGCAGACGGAGCCCACATATAGTTGGAGGCTAGTCCTTTGAAAAATCTATGCATTCACTCAACTCCTAGGTGTAATCCATTTTCATCTTCACTAAGATAACCATCCCTTTTACCCTTTATATTGACATGCCTTCTAAGAACTTGTTCCCCCCATTTGCTAGAGTTATCGTAATCGAGAAGCAATGTAGCATACCTAGTGCTTGAAGAGTAAACCCAAAGTGATATGGTAAGCTCTTGATAGGGGCTTTGGCCAAAATTTTGTGGTAATAATCCGGGTTGTAAAAAACCCGGATCAATGCCATATGTGTGAAAACAACACCGCTACAAGCTATGTCGATATTTATGTAGCTAGCTTCAAATATAACTAGATATAGTTTGAAACATTTTGTAGGAAGTTTTAAGCTTTTATTTTCATTTTTCAAACTTTGAACTATGTCATTTTATTTGTGTATGTAGACATTCAAAGGGCAACAACAAGAGAGGGGAGATAAAGAGAATAATGACAAAAAAGGGTTTTTATAATTTGGTATTTTCTTTTTCTTTTTCTTAAATATGGAAGAATATATAGTTAAATTTAATCTTAGTTTATATTTTTTAATCAATATTTCTTTTTTTAAATATTAAATATACTTAATTTTATTTCATTTGGTTTTTTTAATAGATGGAGGTATATATTCTCATGTGCGTAGTTGTAGGTGCCATACTCCTTTGGCATGCAATGGCTTGCTTATTTAGCAAAGTATTGCAAGGGAAGGTGGAGGCATATGACTATGAGTAAGAGATCCAACTCCTTATCCACAACAAGCACTTCCTACAAACCGAGCCCCATGTGGACCAATAAGACATGCTTGTTACGATTTTCTAAAATTTGTATGTAAAAATGAAAGACAATATTGAGTATGCAAGCCAAACTTAGCCTTTATTAAACTCATATTTCACTTATAATGCAAACAAGCATATAGTTTTGTTCATCTCTTTTGTTTTCTTTCAACATGTTGTTATGTCAAGCAATGATATTATGTATATATTTTAATACAATATGAGCTAAGTGCATAATGTGCATGGAAATGAGATTTTTTGAAACAAATGAGGAACTACTAGTTGCAATAATGTGGGTTCATCTACACTTCTATATATTGTAGCTCCCTTTTTTTCCTCCCTTGACTTGGACATTCATTATTGCGTGAACATATCCATGAAAATTGTAGACAAGCACATAAAAAAAACCATAAGAAATAATTTTTATTTTTCACAAAATAAATACAAATTTCAATAGGGATCTCCTGACACAAATGTTAGCACAAAAGTAGATGTGCATGTAAGTTTTTTTTTCATAGTTCAAAAAAAGTGTCAATATGAACCTACTTCATGGTAGTGCAACCTGGGGATCCAAGTGTTCACTTGTAAGGTAATACATAGTGACTAATAGTAGACATGGTAAATTGATAGAATCCAAAACTCAACCTCTTGAGACAGAGGCCACAATCTCCATTAATGGATGCTAGAAAATATACAAAGGCCTAGCTAAGCCATGCATGAAACATACAAATCCTCGAAGTAGGAAGAACCTAAAGATTTTGGGTCTCAATGGCAGAAAGAGAAAGAGTAAATAGATGAAGAAATGAGAACACACACACACACACACACACACACACACACACACACACACACACACACACACACACACACACACACACACACACACACACACACACACACATACACAGTGTGTGTGTGTGTGTGTGTGGTGTGTGTATGTCAATGACCCCAAGGGTTACCAACAAGGTGTGAAGAATCTAAGAAAGAGAAAGGATATCCTATGAGCTTAAAAGAATGGGATTCCCCTCCAAAGAAGAAAGGTGAGCGCCCTCTAAATCCCCCTCCGTGTGAGATAGGGAGTCATGGATCACTTCCTTTGAAGAGTCTAATGATGATGTAAATGCCACCCTCGATGGTGAAGGTGTTTAGGGTTCCAATGGAATAGAAGCTAGGCAACTCCCATAGGTGGCCTCTAAAACATGAGTAGAGGAGGGAGTGGAGGGATGGGTACCACATAGAATCTCCTTAATTTCCACATCAGAATGGATTTCCATGGAGCAATCACAATTGGGTTGATTATTATACATGATGTCTGTGACTATAGCCAAAAAATGTGCAGATGTTGTTGTGGTAGTCTTGTGCAGATGTTGTTGCAAGCAGGGGTTATTGAGCTAAATTATCATTAGCTTCCATTAAAGATCCCCAATTTAACGAATTTTAACCATTTCTTTTAATCAAAAGCAATTGGAGAAAGTCTCAATATCCCACTATAAATAATTAGCTTGCCCTCCTACTCAGTTCAATCTTGTTTTTGCAGGTTTTCAGTGGTAGAGATTTGTTTCCCACACCCAGATTGTTGACGACATCTCAACTAAAACTTCCCACCATTGCCACATTCTAGCACTTGTTTCCAACCTTCTCCCATCCCTTCCTGCCTCATCCCCCCTCCTATAGCCATTACTAGTTGATCTAGTCTCTTCATCCACTATAGTTGTTACTAGTGACCAACCCCAAGCTATGTTTCCTACTCTAAAGGCCCTTTACCTACTAGCAACACCCCACAATGCTATTTTTGTTGTCTACCACACTACATTTACTATTTTTTCTAGATACATCTGCATTACCAAAATAGATAATAATGATTCTCTTTTTAACCTTGCACAAAGGGAATGTCCTAAAATATGCATGACCTTACAAAGTCTACCTATATGGGAAACTTCAAAATGACTAGCTTCCAAAGGAACATATTAAACTTACCAAAAGGCGTGGCATTATATGTTTCTAAAATATTACACTTTTGCATTTTCTTGCATATACAAGTTTGATGTGGTTACTCCAAAATGCATGCACCTTGAGAAAAGAATGCATTTACCTTGGGGGTTTGTTTTTCCTCATAAATACCTTGATATCTTAAATGATCTAGTCTAAATTGATATTGGTCATAGATGATGAGCAACTTATCCTTGAACTCTAACATGATTTTGGTTAACCTATCCATTTCCTTTAACATTGGTGGTTACCAATAACTAAAGGCACCCAATTAGTTCCTTGTAGTCCCACATGTTCTCCTAACATTTTATTTCCTATTGAGAAATATGATATGCTAATTTCAAATTTTCATTATCAACAAATATATACTCCTTGAATGCCAAATCATTGAATCAAGTAAACAATCCAAGTAATGAATCTCAATCCTTGCCCAACCACCTAGTCCATTCTAAGTATTTGAAACTTCACGTCTTTCATGGTGGTAGGATACCCTTTAAGGAGAAGCATTCACAATGGATCAATGTCAAATTCGTTGAAAAGGGTTTCATTCATGCTTTGTTGGGTTTTGAGAGATCTACTCCACTATCTTCCCTAGTTGGCAAGAGAGTGTGTGTTCACAACCTCATAAGATCATACACAGTAAGTAATATAAGAGAACGTATAACATAAACAAAATTAATGTAAACAGATGGGAAGCAATTCAATATTGATGAAAATCACATAGGAGTTAACCCAAAATGTGCCGTCAAGAATACTCACAACAAGCTACAACCAAGAGTGAAGCACCAACCAAGAACAAGTGAATAATAAGTGTGACATACAATGTGTGGGATGCCAAATAGGGTTTCCTTCGTATAGGCTACAAGTGGGATGAGACTAGAGAGAACGACTCACAAGGAAGACACCTAAGAGAACAAGATTCAAGAGGATGAGACACAAGAGGAGCCTCATGAAAGAAACCCCAATAGCACTTTATAGAGTAACACTTATATTTCTAAACCCCCCTCTTGATACTCAATAAGTTCTATGTGTAACAAGAGACTACAATGATACTAAGTGTAGAGGCGAGCTGAAGCTCAACCACCAAGACCCATGGACCGCTTAATATTCAAGCGTTCCAAGCCGAGAACTAATGGCTACCTCTCAAGTAGCCGACGCGCTATCCATCTCTATGAGTGTAGTGAGCTTACCTCCATGCTCAATTGAGTTGCTTCCTCTCCCGAGCACTCTGGTAGCTCCATGATCCAAGTGCAAGCTTCAAGCAAGCTCCATCCTCAAGCTCCATGCTCCAAGCTCCATTGCCACAAGCAAGAGAAGAGAAGAGAAGAGAAGAGAAGAGAAGAGAAGAGAAGAGAAGAGAAGAGAAGAGGAGAAGATAGAGAGCTTCTCCACCATGGTCTCTCACCCTCACACCCTCACACACTCACTCCCTCACACTCTCACACTCCCTCTCTCAAACACAAGCTCAAGAAATCAAGAAGAAGAAGAGGAGGAGAGATTATTTTGGCCACACACAAGAATGAGCTTCTCATTCACTTTTCACCTTTATGTACAAAACCCTAATTGCCTTTTGGGCGGTCATCCCCTAATCCCCCTTTTTACCTAGCCGAGGCACTTTTTCCCATTTAGCTTCTATCTTCCTAGCTTCCTTCCTACTACCCGTCTACCTTTACAAATTGCACAGGTGAGAGCTCGACGCTCTTAAAATAAATCATGGTGCGCCTTGCGCTCTTTTACAAAAGTATTGACTTGCACTTTTTCTTGTGCGCATTTCTCCTTGATTTAGGACTTTTCTACACTTCTTGTATTTCTAAATTCTTCTTGGTGCACCTTCGTCTTCCGTTTCACTTTTGCCTTGGCCTTGTCTTGTGCTTTAGATTTTTCGAATTTTCCACCACCTTGTTCAATTGAGGGTTAACATTACCCCCTCCTAAACGAGTGCCAGTCCCATGGCACTCGTCGTCATAGGTAGCAGGCTTTCGCATGCACTGAAGATGTGGGTGGAAAGGATTGTTGTGGTTTGCCTTGGAGGTGTTTTGGTGGTGGTGCGGATGAAGGTAATTAGTGGTATATTGTTGGCCTAATGGGCTAGTGATAGGGTTGCTGTAGTTGGTGATAGGCATGTTCTTTGTTGGGAGTTGCACTCCTGACTGGCACAAGTATTGGTGTTATGGGGATTCTATGCGTGTGATGATTCTTTGGTAGGCTTGCATGATGATAAAGGATAAGAATTCAGAGTTGAGTGCTGATGAAGAGTTGATGGTACTTTTGTTGGAGTTTTCAATACCTGCAATTGAAAAACCTCTCATACGTGGTCTCTCCCTTGGGGGTAGTGTGTCTTCTTATCGTGCATAATACATAGTTTGATTAGTTTGGAAGATAGGTCGATGACGAGCCGAGAGTAATATCCTACACTTGAGGACCCAAACTATGTATAGATTGTGATGTAGATATATGTGAGTGCAAGTGCATACTTAGATATTATGTAGTTAGAAGACTGTTTGTCTGGTTCCTTGTAGCAAGGTGTGGATGAAGAAAGGGTTCAATGGAGTGGAAAAATTTATCGATGTTGAGGAGAAGTACACTTGAAGGCTTCTTGAGACATCATTTGTGATTTTGCCAACACAATGTAGCATAATTGAGCTCATTGACACCTTAGCTTTTGGTAGTTGGTGGCTACTTATAGTGGTTGAAGAATACAGTGTAATTTCCATGGTCTTCCATGCCTTGCTTACCATTATTGATTGTAATGGCACTGAGATGGAGTGCGAAAAAGAATTGTGTAAATAGTTTAGGGTGACAGGTCTAATCATAGGTGAGACAAGCTCCCTAAGTATGTCCTACCCCTGATGTGCCCTAAACAATTGTGGGGGATGTATAAAAGGGCTAGGGGATTAGGGACGGAGCCACCCAACTAAGGTCACTTGATGTACCTAATTTGAGGATCCCTAGGTGTTGTGCTGTGATCGTGGGTGCTTTTTTTTTCTTTGCTTTGCTTTTCTTTTCTTTTTTTGGGATAAAATGAATACAACCATTGCAATATGTTGAGGCTATTAGCCTTTCATTTGGATTGGAAAATGTCAAGATCCAAAGGCTATGAAAAATGGATATTACAAAGATGATGGTGTTACTAGCCTCGATGCTAGAGGAATAGTTGTTGAGATGGAGAGATACACTTGAGATTTTGCAAACCTCTTTGTAACGTGTGAGACATCAGTACAATTGAGGTGGCAAACAATTGCAATGAGTCGGATGTAGAGTTTGGCCAAGAAAGAGAGAGTAGCCAATGATTATGCTTTCGGCCATGCTCAAATGCAATGTGTGCTTTATCTGTAGGGGGTGATTTTCTCTTTCAACAACAGGGCTTTTGTCATGGCTCTTTGTTCTTGTATTTCTATTGCTTTCTTTGTAATGGCTCTTTGTGGGGTTGGTGGTCTTGTGGTGACTTATAGATCGAATGCTTTCGTACAAAGACCTGTGTTGTCCTACATCCACTTGACAACTCATGAGAGTACATGAAAGTAATATGCTTCAATCATAATGAGAAAGTGTAACTCAAAAAGACATCACTTATTTGAATCCCATAGTGTTGACTTCGATGCATATCACCTGCGTTTAATTATCATTGCTTGTGTGTGTTGGCTTTGCTTTTTTTTGGTACTATCTATACATAGTCACAAAACACATTGTTTATTTGTATACACATTTATAAATCCATGTCACTTCGTGAAGATAAAAACCAATTGTAGAATTCATGATTTTCATTTTTGAGAATGCCATTTTGCCAATCGCTCCTCTGAGACTGTCATAATCTGGGCTCCAAGTTTGGCCATTGTGGCCCAGTTTTCAAACCAATGTTTTTCAAATTGACTTTGACCCTCTGATTGTCACTTTATTTGCTCTATCTCTAAGAGATTTGGTTGGCAAAGCACTTAATGGAATGTCACAGTTAAGCGTGGTTCATCGGAATCCTCGTTAGAGATGATTTGCAGGCGTTCATGTAGGAGCTTGTCATAATGCTCGTTACTATATTCTTGCTCTTCCTAGGATAGAGGATATGGCAAGTATTCCTCAAGCTGCTCCCTAGGGAATGTGCCCATGTCTGCAAGGACATAAGCACATGTGAATAATTTGAGTTTAGCCTTCAACTCAGTCAATCAGTCTGTGACACTTCCATGTTCTATGAAGGCTTGCTCAGTTGATTTCTCATGTAAGGTTCTCGGGGTTTTCCTAGGCTTTAGCATAGCTGGGGGCTCAGACCTAGATGAGCAAGATTGGTTAATGCTAGGATTGCTTATGTCCTCGGGGTTTTCATGTTTCTCCTGAGGCTTTGCTGCTATTGTGTCATGGTTTTCCTCGAATGTGGATGGTATAGTTTTGTCAACTTATTTTGACTATGTTGTATCCACTCTTAATTAGTCAATGTAAGTTCTGTTGTTGGTGGATTGAGCATTGCAAGCAACCGTTGATGGTAATGGTTGCTTTGACTTATCAGAACACACGGATGTGTCTGAGGTTTCATCGCTGTTAGGAAAGATGGCAATGGGCTCATTCCTGGATGGACTCGATGCTTTATTTCTCAATTCTTCAGTGCTCTTAGTCTCAATCTTCTTGGCATCTATAGCCACTTTCAAATACTGATGTTTTCATTGTTTTCTCCTCTTTTTCTTGCCCAATTGAGGTGTATCTCTTGAAGACTCAGGACCCTGAACTAGGTCAATTGTTGATGCGCTTGGTTGGGCCTCAGCATTCTCTTTCTCTAATGTGTCCTCATGGGACATAGTTGTGGCCTGGTGAACAGCCTTGCTAGGTTGTGAGGGTACAACTGCCTCTCTTTGTGAAGAGTCTAGCTATTTAGCCAATTCTCTTTCGTTTATCCCCTCATCCATTTGCACTAGTAGTTGCTCCTGGTTAGGTTTTTTCTCTAGACTCTTGTCCTTACCCATTGAAATATGCCTCCAATGCTTCTTATCAAGGCGGGTGTTGTGTTTAGAGCTATTTTTCTCTTGCTCTTGAGGTTTGAGTGACTCTAGTGTAGAACCAAGAGACGGTTTAGGATTCTTGTCATGTAGGCTTGGATGAAACAAGCTACAGAGGTTAGGGTTATATTGATGGGAATCATAGAGATCTAGGATTGTAGGAACTTGAGTGAGGCAAAAGACATATGTGCTAATATCAAGTACCATGCTCCCTACTCCTAGCCTACTAGCCACATTAGTGAGTGAAAATGAGCGACCAGGGACATGATGCTGTGTGAAGTCAAGTGGGATAACACATGAAAATATCATTTTTTGTCTTTCTAACACTCACTCGTAGCGGGAGTTGGATTGATAAATGGAAATCCCAAGTGGTATCATGCATGTTCGACATGTAATTGTGATATTTTAGTTTTGAGACACGGGCCTCATGCAGGAAGAGAAGAAAATGTGTTCTCGCTTCTAAATTTTGAGTCCCGAGTGGAATTTTATGCGGCGAGGAGAATGTTTGCCATCTAACAACTAAGGGGAAGTAAAGGGAAACTTTGAAAAATAGGGAAAAAAGCAAAAGTGTGAGTAGTTCTTTTGGGAAAAAAGAGAAGAGAAGTGTTTGACACACAAGACAATCAACAAGAGAGAAAACATGTGTGAGAGAAAAAGAGAGAGAGAGAGAGGGAGAGAAGAATCTTGCAGGCTGAAGAAGGGAGAAATATGAAGCTTAGAAGAAGAAGAACAAATTGTCAGAAGAAAGAGACCCTGAAGTTGTTGAGATATCAAGCTCCACTCGTGATATGCCAGGGTGACCGTTGTGCATTTATGTCACCGACTTGTTAGCTCTGCAGATGAGGTTGGTACACTGCCCATGAATAATAGCTAGATGATAGCTATCCTTATCTACTCTAGTTCATGGCTCAATTAGTATGCCACCTTAGTTAGTTGAGTTTGGTTTGAGACCCATATATAGGGTTCTTCTATTTCTATGTACTAGAGTTCTTTTTGGCTTACACAACTAGGAAGAGGAAAATTGTTTTCAGCCTCCATCTTTGTGTATATTCTCCCATTGTGTAAGTGAGAAAGCTACAAGTGAGACTTCTTCCTTCTCTCCCACAATCTTGACATGGTATGAGAGCCTTGTTCGTGGTAAGGAGCTTAAGAGAGCAAACCAAGTTCGCGGTCCAGTGTTGCTTTCATTTTTTTGTTTTGGGAGCAAGTCTCTGCACAGGTAGCACAGCCGGAAAGTGCAAGAGTGCATTGTTTCAGATTGAGACGCCCTTCGCGGTGTAGCAAGAGGGAAGTATATGCTGCGGGAAAGGGCTCTGGCCTGGGATTGCCCTGTTTTTTTGATTCGAGGCCATTTCGGGGCCTGTTTTGGAGGTGGAAGTTTTCCGCACGCACTCAAGAAAAGGCCTTGTTTTTTGCTGTGCGACCACTGTTCTACAAGTCGGTGAAAATTTACTGTAGAAATTGCATCGTATGCTTGTGCACAGAGACATTGGGAGTTACAGAATCATCCTTGTTGCCTGTTGATGCAAAATCGTCACTAGGAAGTGACTGTGTGGTCAAATACCACTTTCATCAGTTTTGCAGATTTGCCCTTGTGAGGCTGAAGCTATGTTTTTTGCTATGACATAATTTTTTGCAGTGTTCTGTAATGGCGTCTGATTCTCTTTCATAGATTGTCACTAAAAATCTTGACAAGAACAACTTCCAATCATAGAAGTTTAGAATGACGAATTTCCTTATGGGAAAAGGATATTGGGAATTCGTTGCAGGAAATGAAGAAGAACCAGTTCTTCCTGATGTTCCCAATCAATAACAAATGCAGGAATTTAAAGGATGGCATGAGAGAGCTAGAAAAGTTATATATTGGCTGTTATCAGTATTTCAGACTCTATGATTGTGCATATTCAGGATGCAAGTATGCCAAAGGAGGCATGGGATACTTTGTAAAAAATATATAGCACAAATACGCAAGCTAGGAAAATGCATCTCAAGCAAGAGTTGTACAATGTGCAAAGAGAAAGTATGAGCATCAATGACTACCACATGAAGATGAAGAAGATTGCAGATGCACTTGCTTCCATTGGGTCGCCAGTGGAAGATGATGATTTAGTTTCTGTGACCTTGAATGGTCTAGGAAAGGATTATGCACAGTTCCGAACATCCATTTCCATCCGTGAAAGATTTCCTGATTTTGAGGAGTTGATTGCTCTTCTAATTTTTGAGGAGCAGAGAAATGGTGGTGCATCTTCTTCAGGAGGAACTTCAAAAGAAGCTGTCTTCTACTCAAATGCTGGAAGAGGTAGAGGCAGAGGTAGAGGAGGTCAATCTGGAGGCCGTGGTAGAAATCAGAATATGCAGCAAACTCAAGAAAACCAGTCCTATGGAGGAGGACATGGTAACTCTAGAGGCAGGGGGAGCCAAAGAGGTCGTAGTGGATGGCTAAGAGGCCAAAATGCAAACAACAATGTTGAATGCTACTACTGTGGTAAAATGGGTCATATGGCTAAAGACTGCTATCTAAAGCAGAATGACATCATGAATGGAAAATTGCAACAAGGGAATTGTGTATCTTCTAGTAGACAGGGTGATGACAGAAACGAGCATTTGTTTATGGTGCAGCACATGACCAATTCTGTGACAAGTGCAGAAGAAAGCAATGATGTGTGGTATGTTGACTCAGGTGCATCAAACCACATGACAGGTCATGCAGAATGGATACAGGATGCAAGGAAAATGAAAAAACCAGGATTTGTGGAGACTAGTGATGATACTGCACATCCTATTGTGCAGATTGGAAAAATTCCTTTGTTTATGCAGGATGGGAAAAAGAAATACCTATCGGATGTATTTCATGTCCCGAATATCACCAAGAACCTGGTTTCTGTTGGTCAAATGGTTGAGCAGGGCTTGCAGGTCAGATTTAATCCTCATGGATGCTTTGTTGAGGATATGAAAAATAAAGGTCGCCTGATAGCAAAAGGAAAGAAGAAGGGCAGGATGTTTACGTTGGATACAGACATGCCTAAATTGAGTGCAGCAATGTTTGCACATGGGACTGGTGTAGTTGTTGCAGATATTGATATCTGGCATAAACACATTGGTCATGTTAATGTACAACGACTTAAATCAATGCATGCCCAAAATATTATTGCAGGATTGCCTAAATTCAAGGTTGCAGAAATACATAAGGTATGTGAAGCCAATTTGGAAAACAGGCAAGGAAACCATTTCCTAGACATGTTCAAGAGAGTAAGAAGCCATTGGAATTAATCCACTCTGATGTGTGGACTACTAAAGCTGCATCTATTGGAGACTGTCATTATTTTGTCACTTTTATTGATGACTATAGCATAAAAGTTTGGGTGTATTTTATGAAAAAGAAAAGTGAAGTGTTTGGGCATTTCAAAACTCTTAAAGCTATGGTTGAAAAAGAAACAGGCCTGCAAATAAAATGCCTAAGGTCATATGGAGGGGGAGAGTACCTCTCAAATGAGTTTGCAAGGTTCTTGCAGGAGCATGGCATAAAGCAGCAATATTCATGCAGTCATATCCCACAACAAAATGAAATTGTAGAAAGGAAAAATAGGCATATTGGAGAGGTATCTCGTGCCATGCTCAATGGAAAAGACTTGCCCGATTTTTACTCGGCTGAAGCAGTTTCTACAGCAGTCTACATAATGAACAGGACTCCCACTGCAGCAATACATGGGATGACTCTAGAGGAGAGGTATACTGGTAGGAAACCAGATATTTCTCATTTGAAGATTTTTGGTTGCATTGCGTATGTTCATGTGCCAGATGAGTTGAGATCCAAGTTGGATCCAAAAGCTAAGAAGTGCATCTTTATTGGTTACTCTCTGCAGAGCAGAAAGGGTATAGATGCTATAACCCTTCTACTCATAAGTTTACAGTGAGCAGAGATGTTGTTTTTGATGAGATGAGTAGCTGGTATAAACCAGTAAATGTGATTGATGATGTAGATGTACAAAATGGTAATGCTGCACAGATTTCACAGCAGCAGTCACAAAATATTAGTGGACCTGGAGTGTCCTCCAGCAGTGGTTAACATTCTTCGTCATGGACAGGCAGATTGAGATCAGGAGAATCTCCTCAAAACAATGTAGATAGTGGTATGCAGGTTTCACGAAAAGGAAAAGAGAAGGTAGATCAGCCCATGTTTGATGTGAATGCAGGTCACTCTTATGTGGATGGTGAATCCGGTGGCTCAGAACAGAGCATTGATGATGAGTTGGGTATTCCTTCTATTGTTACACCTGGAGTAAGGAAGACCAGGGATGTTTTGAGAGCACTTGGAAGTGAGCCTACTTTGCGCAGGTCTATTAGAGCTAGGTATCCTGTGGATAGGCTGAAATATGATGGATTTATAGCCATTCACTATGCCTATATAGTCAAAGTGATACAGGAACTAGAACCCACTTCTTTTGAGCAAGCCATGGGAAAAGAAAAATGGGAGAAAGCCATGGATGAAGAAATGGATGCTTTGGAAGCAAATGCTACATGGGAATTGATACCTTTGCCTAAAGATAAGAATGTAATTGGTTGTAAGTGGGTTTATAAGGTGAAGCACAATGCAAATGGTTCTGTGAACAGATACAAGGCAAGATTAGTAGTCAAGGGGTATGCACAAACATATGGCATTGATTATGAAGAAACATTCAGTCCGGTTGCAAGGATGGCAACCGTAAGAGCAGTCATTGCTATGGCTGCATCAAAGGGATGGTCTTTACATCAGATGGATGTAAAGAATGCCTTCTTGCATGGTGATTTTCAAGAAGAGGTCTATATGGAGCAGCCACTAGGTTATGTGCATGCTTTTCATCCTGAGTTTGTTTGCAGGTTGAAGAAAGCCTTGTATGGCTTGAAGCAAGCACCTAGAGCATGGTCGGACAAGATAGGACAGTATCTTGTCACTATTGGCTTTCAGATTTCCAAGGCAAATTTCTCACTTTATGTGAGAAAAACAGAGAAATGTATTATGCTGCTTGTCATTTATGTTGATGATTTTCTTATCACAGGTGATAGTGATGAAGATATCCTTCATGTGAAAATGCTATTGAAGTAGAAGTTTGAGATGAAGGATTTGGGAGAGCTGCGTTATTTCTTGGGCATTGAGGTGATTAGATCACCAAGTGGGATATGGCTCTTGCAGAGGCAGTATGGATTGGACATACTGTCCAAATATGGGATGACAGGCTGTAAGCCTATTTCAGTTCCTTTGGAGCAGAATGTGAAGTTGAGCGCAGATACAGGTGAGCTTCTCAAAGACCCTACTATGTACAGACGCATAGTAGGAAGTTTGATTTATATGACTATTACCAGGCCAGATTTGAGCTATGCTGTTGGATTGGTAAGTCAATTTATGCAGGCTCCAAGGAAACCGCATTTAGATGCGGCTAGACGCATACTTAGGTATGTGAAGTCCACATTGCAGTATGGACTATTTTATGAGACTGGGGTTCAGATACAATTGCATGGATACACTGATGCTGATTGGATTGGTAGTATTTCTGATAGACGATCTACCACTGGATATGTGTTCTCTCTTGGAAGTGCTGCAGTCACTTGGAGCAGGAAGAAACAGCCTACAGTTGCCTTGTCGAGCACAGAGGCTAAGTATAGGGGTGCAGCAATGGCTGTATGTGAGGTAGCTTGGTTGCATAAGCTACTTTATGATATGCATTAGCCTATAGATGGGCCAGTTGTCATTTATTGTGACAACATGAGTAGTATACACTTGGCAAATAACCTAGTCTATCATGCTAGAACAAAGCACATTGAGGTGCATTATCACTATGTGTGGGAGAGGGTTTTACTACGTCTTATTGATCTAGTTTATGTCAGTACAGAGGATCAGGTAACTCACATATTTACGAAGGCATTGGGTGCACAGAAGCTGTGCAAGTTCAGAGACCTGCTTGGTGTGCAGGAATTGGGATTGAGCTCGAGGGGGAGTGTTGAGATATAGAGCTCCACTCGTGATATGCCAGGGTGACCGTTGTGCATTTATGTCACTGACTTGTTAGCCGCAGATGCGATTGGTACACCACCCATGAATAATAGCTAGATGATAGCTATCCTTATCTACTCTAGTTCGTGGCTCCGTTAGTATGCCACCTTAGTTAGTTGAGTTTGGTTTGAGACCCATATATAGGGTTCTTCTATTTCTATGTACTAGAGTTCTTTTTGGCTTACACAACTAAGAAGAGGAAAACTGTTTTCAGCCTCCACCTTTGTGTGTATTCCCCCATTGTGTAAGTGAGAAAGCTACAAGTGAGACTCCTTCCTTCTGTCCCACAATCTTGACAGAAGTTGAAGTTACTGAAGTTGTGGAGCAGGATGGCAGGTTTGCTAAAGTCAATGGGCTATTGTAAGTTCTCAATTTTTACATGATGGTAATAAGAGTCTTCTTTTGTCTTGTTTTCTTATACTGCTTTGTGGGGTAGAGAGTCTACATATTAGTTTTGATGTATGGATATGAGTGAAAGACAATAGAGGGCTTCTCTTCATCATGTTGAGAATGATGTTTGTTAGTTGTTGAGTGAGGCTTCCTGTGAGTAGAGAAGAATAAAAGTGGAGGGTCTCTACATCTCAAACCAGGTATGTAGTAGGGAATATGTATAACGAGCATGTATTGAATGTACGAACTCAAGTTAGTGGAAATGTGGAAGGATTTGCAGCCAGGAAATTGATTAATCAGAGTTCATAAAGTTTGAAGCTCCCACGACCCTTCATCTATGCAAGATATGTTGAGATATATCTACTGGTATGTTGAAGTGACAATCTGAAGTCAAAGAAAGTGTTTTCCCATTTGCAAGTTTGTGTTTTTGGAACAGAGTAGTTGTGTTTACTGTATACAGCATGTAGAAATTTAGGACTGTAGACTATGCAGAGTTGTTTCAGGGCAGTAGATTAAGGAATTTGACTCTGACTTTTTCTGAAGAGTTATAGATTGGAAAGAGAGCTACATCTTTCCTTTTTGAATCTTGGTGATTCAAGGTTTGGTAAGAAATTTATGAGCTGTTCTGTGTAATGCCCCATGACGCAATTTCTGTGCTCTATGAGGAAACAAGTAAATTCAACAGCATCTATGTCACCAACTTGGTTTCCCATGAAAGTCATCATAATTTTCCAATGTTATATTAGTCTGTAGCAGTGAAATGCTTATAGCATTGAATGGGCACACAAATTTGATGTATAAAGCTTTGGTTACCTATGTATTTCGGTTGTATTTATATGTGCTTTGAGAAGAGAAGAACGGAAAGGATCTAAAACTGGTTGTATTGCTTGAAGCAATCATGCTTTGTGGGGCAGTTTACTGCATGGGGATGGCATCCCTAAAAGATAGGAGTTGGGTGAATGTGAAAGCTCGTGTTGTCAGAGTTTATGCCCTGGTTGTTTCAACATTAGATTCTCTCTAAAAATGGTAATTTTGATCTTGAAGGTTTGAACTACCTAAGTTGTTGAGTTGAAGTCTTAGTGAGAAGTGAGTGATCATGAATTTTGATCATGCATTTAGTGGTGTTGTCTCGTGGGTTTTGTTGAGGTGAGATCCTTGGTCTTTATCCCATGGTGTTGTCTTGGGGGTTGTTAGAGGTAGACTACCCAATTCACCTACCATAGATCGATGCCCCCGCTGAGGATCTCTCGTGTTGAAGATATTTTGTTGATCTTATCTATTGGGACGTGTAAGGTTTGGAAACCAACCTATACACAAACTCCAACATGGTGGCTTTTGAATATGAACCCTTCCTTGGTACTAAAAATGAGGATGCTAATTAGTTTATCAAGAGATTGGAGTGGATGGCTTACCCATATCGAAGGGACACTGATGTAGATAAGCTTGGAATGATCAACATGCTACTTGAAGGTTTTGCAAGATTATGGTGGAACTTACTGAATGAAGAGACAAGGGCAAATTGGAATGAAGTAAAAAATGAGTTCCTCACAAGGTTTGCAAAGAGTTTGCGGAAATCTTTGGAAAAGATGTTTTAGGAAGAAAATGAGGAAGTGTCTAAATTTGCTACGAGATTTGAAGTAAAATGGATAGAAATTGCAGAGAATATGGAGCAACCTCCCATTGTGTTTTTAAAAAAGGACAAGTTTGTTTCATTGCTTAAACATGAAATTAGAGAAAAGATTCTAATCAAAGACCTTGATACATATGAAGATGCAATCAAAATAGCCAAAGAAAAGTAAAGGAAAATACAATTGAGGTCAAACCAATCAAGAGGTATTGATGTGCATGCATTTTTACAGGCTAATCAAGTTGACAATGTTGCAGGAAATGCAAGACAACAAGATGTTAATCTTCATGGGGAATTTGAAAGAGCGGAAAATGGGACTCAACAAGGCCATATGAAAGCTGATAATGATGTGATTAGTAAACTGCAGGAACAATTGGAAAATATGAATTTGAATATGAGCCTATTGCAAGCAAGGCATCCTTAAATGCAACCTAGATTTAGAGGACCTCCAAGAAATAGACGAGAAAATTTTGAATGCTTTAATTGCAGGGAGAGAGTCACATTGCTCCTGATTGCCCTTATCCAAGAAGAACAGGAGGGGAGATGTATCCCATGCCACAAGGGAATGCTAGGCAAGATGCTAGACCTCAAGAGGGACAAAGGCCACTTGAACCAGCTAGGAAACAATTGGAAAGAAGACTTGGTGAAGGCCCATTAGGTATGAATTTGATCGAAACCAGCATGTTTGATGATGGGGAAAACGCAGATATTTTTGCTAACAAGAGAGGCAGAGAGAGGGATACTGAAACTCAAATTCAAAGGGCAGCAAGGATTAAAAAGGGAAAATAGGTTGCAGATGATCCAGAAACCAGTAGGAAAGCTAGACCACGAAGGAAGATTCAAATAGGAGACTTTGCTTTGGAACTCAATCAAGTTCCTTACAACCTGCTTGAAGACTTAAATGGTAAAAAGGTTGATGTTACATATGGTCACCACTGCAGATGAACTCATCTTTGAGGAGGCAATGGCATGGTTTAGCATCAGGAAAGGAAAAACCCAAACTGGGCATGTTGGAGTGGTATACCTATTTGATGTGAAAGACATTATACTTGCCATGGGCGCATGGATACATGGAAGGAAAATTGATCAAGTTTATGTTGATGGTGGTATGCAAGTTTGTGTAATCATTGAAGAAGCAATGCTGCAAATGCATCTTAAAATGAAAGGGAAGTCACTATTTGAGGTTAAAATGGCAAATAGCTCAAAAGTGAAATGCTTGGGAGTCATTGAGAACTTGGAAATCAACATTGGAGGCCAAAGAGCATGTTTGGATTTCCATCTAATGCCTGCAAAACTTGGAGCATATCCTCTCATTTTGGGATGACCATGGTTGATTGGTATGAGATCTAGACAAGATTGGTATAGAGGTCAATTGGAACTTTATCTAGAGAAGACAAATCATAAGAGGGTGATCTTTGACATGAAAATAGGGTCTGTCATTCAAAATGGACATAAAAGTGATGTTGGAGGTGAAAAGTAGTGATTTAGAAAATTCCAACCTTGATGAGGAAGATAGAGAATGGGAAGCTAGCCTACTCTCTAGGGATGTTGACATCTTCAGGTTGTCAATCTAGGGTTCAAAAAGAGAGGAAAAAGTGGTAAATATTGTTGTAGGAAATAGAGACTTCATGTAGGAAAAATGTGATCAGTAGCATGAAATGAATGTGGACTGCCCAAGCTTATGAATATGCTGGGAAATGACTTGACTAATTATGAAAGAGATGAATATTCAGCGATTTTTTAGAAATACCCAATTTTTTTTGCTACAGAATATCACCAACTGAGGGGTACTAACAGCATTATGCATCATATCAAATTGAAAGAAGGGTGTAAACCAGTGGCTCAAAAACTTAGAAGACTTGGTACAATTTGGAAAAATGTACTTAAAGCTAAAATTCAGAAGTTGCTTGAGGAGGGATTTATCTATCCTATTGATGATGCCGAATGGGTGTCTCTTGTTGTAATCAGACTAAAGAAGAATGGAAAATGGAGAGTATGCGTTGATTTCAAGCCTCTTAATGCAGCTACTAGGAGGGACTACTATCCTCTTCTGTTTTAGGATGAGATCTTGGATCAAGTGGCTCTTCATGAGTTTTATAGTGTGTGTGATGGATACTTTGGATATTTCCAAATCAAAATAGCGAAAGAAGATCAAAAGAAAATAACGTTCATTACCCCATGGGGATGCTTTTGTTATAGAGTGATGCCTTTTGGTCTGATGAATGCATATGCTAGCTTTTCAAGATGGGTTAGTTGGGTGTTTGCCCCTTTCATTGGGAAATCTTTGCAGATATTTATGGATGACTTTTGTGTGTACAACTCAAGGAAATTACACTCTAAAAAACTTGATGAATTTTTTTGCAAACTTGATGAGGATGGTGGTCAGTTGAACCCTGATAAATGTAAGATAGCAAGAACTAGAGTGATACTCTTGGTTCATGAAGCATTTGCTAATGGTATTTCACTTGAGCCTAGTAAAGTGGAAGCTTTACTTATTATGGATTCTCCAAAAACTATTAAAGAACTGATGAGCTTTGTTTAAAAGTTGAGGTATTTATCAAGGTCATTCCATATGCTGGCTTAATATGTATATCCCTTACAGAAAGCAACTCAAAGGGATCTTTTAGTTTGGACCCAAGTTGAAGAGGATGCATTCTTGCACATTAAAGAAAAATTAAGCACTTTGCTAGTTCTTATGCCTCCAAACTGGGATGAACTTTTCTTTATTAGTATTAGTGTTAGGAAAAATGCAGTGGGAGCAATTTTAATGCAGAAGGGAAAAGGGATGTCTGATATGAGGCTGGTGTTATAAGCAGATCCATTGAAGCGACTAAAAACGCTTGGATGGAAGAAGAATTGTTGGTATGGGGGTTGGTATATGCAGTTAAAAGATGGAAATCATTCTTGATTCAAAAACCATTTGTAGTACTTATTGGATCCTAGTTGCTTCCACAAGTTTTACGATCTGCTGAAAATGCTCCAACAGTTACTATGTGGCTGCTGGCTACTTTGCAAGAATTTGAATCTACATGTTTGAAGGAGGATATTATAAGAGCTATCTTAGCTGATATTTTGACTTATAAAGAACCTATTGAAAGTGCAGTCGTTATAAGACGGAAACTGATTCCGCATCCGCAAATTCATGAGGAGATGAAGGATAAAGATGCTACCTTGTTTTTTGATGGTAATTATAGAAGAGTGCTGAAAAAGGGAGGACTAGGTTTTGTCATTATGGATGTCGAAAATCGTGAAGTCTTTTTTGGAAGTCAAGGAACTAAAGAGATACAAAGTAACAATGAAGTAGAATATGGGAGTTCACATGCTGGCCTAAAACAATGTATTCAGCTAGGATACTGGAAGATAGTTGCAAAAGGAGATGCTATGTTGGTGGTTAGACAGGCTCAAAGTGTTTGGAAAGCCAATAAATACATTTTTAAGGATTGGCTATTTAAGATAAAAGGCCTCATGAGGCAGTTGCAAAAATTTGAAATTCAGCATATTGGTAGGGAGAACTACAGTAGAGCTCATGAATTGACTGAAAATGATCTTTCTCAATATGCTGTAGCAATGAGGGTGGATAATCCTAGATATGAGGACAGGGAGAGCCTTCACTTGATTAAAGAGTTTCTACAAACTGGGGAGTTAAGGTCATTGGTTGATAAATACAAAAGGTATGCCATTATAAAAAAGGCCAGGGCATATGTGCCCATAAATGATTAGTTGTACATGAAGGGGATTGATAATATACTAAGAAGGGTGCTAGATAGTTCTGAGATTCTTGCTTGTTTATCTTCTTATCATGAGGAAGCATTTGGTGGTCATTTTGATTTTGAGCTTACCAAAAGGAAAATTCTGCTAGCAGGACTTACTTGGCCCAGTCTAAGTGCTGATGTTGTTCATTAGTGTAAAAGGTGTCATGTTTGCCAATCATATACAAAAAGGATAGTAATTCTAGAACCTGCTAAAGCCATTGCTGCCTATGGACCGTTTGAGAACTGGGGTTTGGATTTAATTGGACCTTTTCCTAGTACAAAAATAGGAAAGTCTTACATCATTATTGCAGTTGATTATATGAACAAATGGCCTGAAGCTAAGGCTACAAGGAATTGCAAGAAAGAGGATGTAACTCAGTTCCTCATGGAGGACATATGTTGGAGATTTGGAATACTACTAAAAATAGTGACAGATCAAGGTCCTGGCTTCAAAAATAAGCTATTGAGAGAATTAACAGGGAAACTAGACTTGAAACACAGATTTGCTACTCCTTATTACCCTCAGTGTAATGGACTTGTGGAAGCATTCAATGGAACGTTACAAAAATTCTCTTTAAGCTGGTAGAAGATCATCCTAAAGATTGGGACAATTATCTACATTAAGTTTTGTGGGCTTGTAGAACAATGTAGAAGACAAGTACAAGATTCACCCCTTCTCAGTTAGTATATGGTCAAGATGATTTATTACCTATGAATGTCATGTTCCCTATGATGGAGTTTGTGAGAAAGCATCAATTAGATCAAACAAAATTGGGAATTGACAGAGGATTGAACTTGCATACCCTATAGTTGGATAGGAAACAAGAAATGAATTGTTATGAAAAACAGATTGTGAGGAGAAAGGAATGGTTTAATACATAGTTGAAGAAGAAGAATATTGCAAAGGGAATGCTAGTTATGAGATATGATAGTAGCTTGGACTCTACTTTTCAAACCAAGTTTTGAGTTAGATGGGACGGACCTTTCCTCATCAAGCGGAAGTTTGAAAATGGCACTTACTTGCTATAAGATCAATGGGTTCCATCTAAAGAAATATATCTGTAGAATCCTGTAAATAAAGAGGATGTAGGTAATGTACATATTATACATAAAGTGGGTTGCTTCCAGCTTATTGTTTGGGGTAGATTCAGTTTTCAGAAATCTCGCATTGATCAGATGGTTGTAAATGATGGACATCATATTAAAAGTGTGCTTTGAAACCCACTAAAGGCCTCTTTCAAGCTTGGTGTTGATCCAAACAAGAATGTGAAAGTTATGGTCTTTGGAAGGTCGATGTCTGAAGTGGACTGCATGTAGGAATTTAGGATTACAGACTATGCAGAACTATTTCAGAGTAGCAGATCAAAGAATTTGACTCTGATTTGTTCTAAAGAATTATATATTGGAAAGAGAGCTAAAACTTTACTTTTTGAACCTTGGCGATTCGAGGTCTAGTTAGAAAGTTATGAGTTGTTCTGTGTAGTGCTCTATGAAGCAGATTTTCAAGAAAAGGAGTTTGTCTTTGTCAGATGTTTTCAAAGCTTTGAATAAAGGTTTGTTCACACTTTGTGTTCCAAACCAGGGGGTGTCTAATCATGGTGAGTGAAAATGAGCAATTGGGGACATGATGCGGCATGAAGTCAAGTGGGGTAACACATGCAAATATCATTTTTTTGTCTTTCTAATACTTACCCGTAGTGGGAGTCGGACTGATAAATGGAAATCACAAGTGGTATCATGCATGTTCGACATGTGGTTGTGATATTTCAGTTTTGAGACACATGCCTCATGCAGGAAGAGACGGAAATGTGTTCTCACTTCTAATTTTGAGTCCCCGAGTGGAATTTTACGTGGCAAGGGACATGTTTGCCATCTAATAACTAAGGAAAAGCAAAGGGCAACTTTGAAAAATAGGGGAAAAGAAGTGTTTGACACAAGACAATCAACAAGAGAGAAAACATGAGAGAGAGAGAGAGAGGGAGAAAAGAATCTTGCAGGCTGAAGAAGGGAGAAATATGAAGCTCAGAAGAAGAAGAAAAAATTGTCAGAAAAAAGAGATCGTGAAGTTGAAGTTACTAAAGCTATGGAGCAAGATGGTTGGGTTGCTAAAGTCAATGGACTGATGCAAGTTCTCAGTTTTTAGATGATAGTAATAAGAGTCTTCTTTTGTCTTGTTTTCTTCTACTGCTTTGTGGGGTAGAGAGTTTGCATATCAATTTTGATGTATGGATATGAGTGAAAGATAACAGAGGGTTGTTCTTCATCATGTTGAGAATCATGTTTGTTAGTTGTTGAGTGAGGCTTCCTGTTAGTAGAGAAGAATAGAAGTGGAGGGTCTCTACATCTGAAACTAGGTATGTAGTAGGGAATATGCATTATGGGTAAGTATTGAATGCACGGACTCAAGTTATGGAAATCAGGAAGGATTTGCAGCCAAGAAAATGACGAATTAGAGTTCATAAAGTTTGAAGCTCCCACAACTCTTCATCAATGCAAGACATGCTGAGATGTATATGCTTGTATGATGAAGTGACAATTTGAAGTCAAAGAAAGTGTTTTCCTGTTTGAAAGATTGTGTTTTTGGAACAGAGTAGTTGTGTTTGTTATATAGAGCATGCAAAAACTTAGGACTACAGACAGTGCATAGATATTTCAGGGTAGCAGATCAAGGAATTTGACTTTGAGTTGTCCTAAAGAGTTATAGATTGAAAAGATAGCTACAACTTTCCTTTTTGAAGCTCCATGATCAAGGTCTAATTAGAAAGTTATGAGCTATTCTGTGTAATGCTCCATGAGGCAAATTTTGTGCTCTATGAGGATCTATGTGAATTCAATAGCATCTACATTACCAACTTGGTTTCCCATCAAAGTCATCATGATTTTCCATTGCTATATCAGTGTAAACTCTGTTTTGATGTAATAATGGAATATCTACAACAGTGAAATGCTTGTAGCGTTGAATGGGCACGAAAATTTACCGTATAAAGCTTTGTTTACCTATGTATTTGGGTTGTATTTATGTGTGCTTTGAGAAAAGAAGAACGGAAAAGATCTACAATTGGTTTTACTACTTGAAGAAATCACGCTTTGTGGGGTAGTTTGTTGCATGGGGTTGCCATCCCTAAAAAATAGAAGTTGGGTGAATCTGAAAGCCCATATTGTCGGAGTCTATGCCATGGTTGTTTCAACATCAGATCTCTCTCTAAAAATGGTAATTTTAATCTTGAAGGTTTGAACTGCTTAAGTTGTTGAGTTGAAGTCTCACTCAGGAGTGAGTGATCACGAATTTTGGATCATGCGTTTAGTGGTGTTGTCTCGTGGGTTTTGTTGAGGTGAGATCCTTGGTCTTTATCCTGTAGTGTTGTCTTGGGGGTTGTTAAATGTTGGAAGAGAGGGAGAGAGACAGAGTGGAGCGGAAGATGAGCCTCAGCTCATTGTTGTTCTTCTTCCATTATTCTTCCATCATACTAACTGAAAGAGACTTACACACATAGGTATGACTAACCAAGACTAACTGTGGTTAAGTCATTGGCTACACTAACTTATTGAATGTCACACACGTGTACAGTTGTATCTAGCTAATGTCGGTCACACACATAAAGATAGACCGATTGAAGAGTAATGGGAGCTTGATACTCTAACACTCCCCCTCAAGCTCAAACCATCTGATAAATTTCAAGTAGCTATCTAAAGTATATGAACTTTTCTTTACCAAGTGACTTGGTAAACATGTCTACTACTTGGTATTCAGTCTTCACATGAATCAAGTCAATCTGCCTTGTAAGAACCATTTCTTTGATGAAATGGTAGTGAACCTCAATATGTTTGGACCTAGCATGGTAGACAGGTTTGCTAGCCAACATAACACTGTTGAGGTTATCACAATGCAATCTCACTCTGGTTTCCAGCTGTACTCCCAAGTCTTTTAGCAATTTCATTAACCAAACTGCTTTGCAAGCCGCTAAGGCAGCTCCTCTGTACTCAGCTTTTGTACTAGACATTGCAAGAGTAGGCTGTTTCTTACTTTGCCAACTAATCATACCGTTGCCCAATCCAAATTCATAACCACTGGTTGACCTACTATCATAGGCACAACCAGCACAATCAACATTAGTAAACTCTGTCAAGTCAAGAGATTTTCCATATGCATAAAACAACCCATAATGTGCAATACCCTTTACATATCTCATGATCCTCCTAACTACATCTAAATGTGGTTTGTGAGGCTTCTGCATGAACTGACTAATCAGCCCCAATGCATAACATAAGTCAGGACAATGGGTAATAGTCAAGTATATCAAGCTGCCCACCATCTGTTGATACATGGTCACATTCTCTATGTCATTCCCAACATCAATCTGTATCTTGACATTCTAATCAAGAGGTGTCTCCATAGGCTTGCATTCAACCATACCATACTTTTGTAACATGTCATGAGCATACTACTTCTGTAGTAGCCATATACCTCAAGGCATAGAGACTACCTCAGGGCTGCATACACCTCATCCATGGCAGCACACCAGTTATGATTTGTAATTGCATCATCAAACTTTCTAGGTTCTTTGTAACCTATCACACTAGCCATATATGCATAATGGTGGGCTAAATAACCAATGTATGTAAACCTGTCAAGTGGTTTTCTTGACTCTCTCATATCTCCGTAATTGTGGCTCACTTCAAGCTTGCCTCTCTTGAGGTAGTACATAATGACTCTACCCTGCTGTAGGCGTCATAACAGACGGAATGCCCAACTCACTATCCAAACTGTCAATGTTAGATGACTCATAACTTGCTATAAGTGGACCTGTCACATTCTCAAGTATATTTTCTTTTCCCTTATCCAATCTTCCCCTCACTTACATATCCGTGTCAGTGGACGTAGGAGTACGACTCTGCAAGCATCCTGACCAAGGACTTACTATAGGTGACCCATCACCTGTAGGACTACTCATAGATGTACTCACTATATGTGTATTTTCAACATTAATAGTGCTGGCTAATCCATCAGTAGCCACTACAACAGGATTACCATACCATGATGCCAGCTCATCGAAAACATCTTTGCTAATCAATGTCTCATGTTTAGACGATACATAACACTTGTAAGCTTTCCGATCTTGTGCATAACCAAGGAACACACTCTTGACAACTTTAGGATCCAATTTCTTCCTCTTTTCATAAAAAACATGCACATATGCAATGATGCCAAATATCTTCAAGTGTGAAATGTCAAGCTTATGACCATACGACCTCTCATATGGAGTTACATCATGAATCCCTGCTGTAGGGGTTCTATTCAACACATAGACAACAGTCACTACTACTTCAGCCAAATAACCATTTGGAAAAATCTTCTCATTCTCAGCATAGCTCTCACTGATTCCATCAGTACCCTATTTTTCATTTTTGGTACACTATTTTGTTGCGATGTATAGTTGCAAATTAACTATTTTCTGATCCCATATTTAGCAAGGTACCTGTCAAAGTAATTAGAGGTATATTCTCCACCTCCATCTGATATAAGACATGAAATTTTACAGCTCAACTCATTTTCAACATGCTTCTTGAAATCCTTGAATGCATCAAACAGATCATCCTTATGTTTCAGTATTTAAAGCCAAGTGTACTTGTTGAAATCATCAATGAAGGATACATAGTAACGAGCACCACCAAACAAAGCATTATGAGATGAACCCCATACATCTGAATGTACCAACTGCAATGCTCGTGAGCTATTCCACACATGTCTCATAAATGGAAACAGTGCTTGCTTTCCAAACTGACATGGATCACATACATGTCCAAAGTCATGATACTTGAACTTAGACAGTCCAAGCACAATCTCCTTCTGCTACATAGATTTTAGCTTTTGTACATTCACATGGCCAATCCGCTTATGCCATATCTCAACATCTTGTATAGCACCATCATCATGTGCAAACATGGCTGCTTTCAATTCTAGAATTGACTCATCAAGAGTAAACATTTTGCCATCTCTTCGGCCTCTAGCAATCAATTTGCAGCCATTACCATATTCTGCAACAAATCATCCATCTCTATTAAATCTTACCTACAGATTTTGTTCTACCATCTGTCCAACTGACAAAAGATTCTTGGTTATTATAGATACATGTAGTAGTACATCATGCATGCTCTTTTTCTTGCCATCAGGCATCAACAATGGAACAATTCTTGTGTGCTGAATGTCATGTTGGGTGTCATTCCTAGTACACACATAACTATATGAATTTGCAACCATCTCATCAAACCATTCTCCATGGGTTGTCATATGATTTGAAGCCTGTGAATCAATGTACCATCTCTCATCTCTGTTCTGCCTAGATGCATTCTTAGACACATGCCGCATGGCAAACAACTTGTCAACCTGCTCATCATGAGCACCTCTAGAAGATGCATAGTGCCCATGTTGTTTGCCCTTTGCCTTCATATCTCCCTACTTCTTGTAACAATCCTTTGCAATGTGTCCATATCTGTCGTAGTAATGATAGTCCTTATCTCTGTTTGACAGATCATTTGACTGCCATGAACCAGATCCACCACCTCTACCATGGGGTGATCTCCGCCCACCTCTAAAGCCGCCAGATCCACGTTGGCTCTGTGCATTTGTGCCATTCCAAACATTCTGCTGATGTTGTCCATAAGCATTTTGAGTGTCTCCTCGACCTTAAAAAGAGCCATGGCCTCTACCGCCTCTGCCACGCTGGCTAAAGTAAAGAATAGTGTCTCTACTTTGAGACGTACTAGAACCTGTATTCAGCCCAAGCTTAACTTCCTCATGCAGGGCAAAGCAATCAGCTCATCCCAATTAGGGGATTCAGATCTCATAGAAATAGACATATCAAATGCTTTATACTCTTTGCGAAGTCCACTCAATGTCACTACAATCATATCATCCTCAAGACACTAAAGATCCAATGGTGGCAAGCTGATCCTCTATGTTCTTGATCTCTGTAGTGTAGGCCTAAATGCTTCTGCAATTCCTAGACATGTTATTGAACTATTGCTTTAGTTAAATCTTTCTTGCATGTGTTACATTTCCATAATTCCTCATGAGTATGTCCCATGCATCCTTTGGCGGATTACATCTAGTAATTTGTATAACCATAGCATCTGATATATATAAGGAAAACCAATGTAACATCTTGCATGCTCTCTCAGTCCATAGCTTATGAGCCCTTTTCTGATAATTTGTTGGATTCCTTTCATGCATTTCAGGTTTAGCCTCATCACCTGTACATAGGTCCCAATAACCTCTGCCAACCAAAAAATTCTTCATACGAAACTTCCATAAAGCAAAAATTTTGTTGTCCAACTTTTCTCCCACAATTTGAGTGATATTGTCAATGCCTTGAGCATTTGTCATAGTTGCAGCTTAGGTATTCAGTGATGTATACAACCTGTAAGTATCTAACTCCTTTTCCTACAGTTCAGGACCAATTTCCTGCTATTCAGGACAGTTTCTTGCAATTCATGATAGTTTTCCTGACAACTTGCTTGCTGTAAATTGTATTCCAACAATGAAAAAACACAGTCAACTGAGCATAAAGGAGTTCAAAACATTCTATGGTAGTTGCAAAACATCCTAGCAACAAACTATATCCATACAAATATCAATGTTTCTACTGTATGCAAGTAGTAGTACCAAATACAGCCCACCCACTACTATAAGTAGCAGTATTTTCTTTGTTAAAACAAGAGTACTCAGACCTCAAAACAACCCCAAAACATCTCATTTAGTTGCCACTCTATGCAAGTAGGAGTTGATACATGTCCAACCGGTCAGAATATATTGCATGCATGTAAAGTGAAGATAATAGGTATCCTTCCTACATACAATAAGAAGTCAATACTCTAGTATAACGAACAAAAAATTAGTTCGAAATTTGGACATTCAGCACTCACAATATCCCAAAAAGCATCTACCACTCAAGTGGTATGATCCAAGCATTTGTCATAGTAGCAAATAAGCATCACAGATACTTCAACCCTGTAGTTATATTGTTTCCAAATTCAAGACAACAACCAGTTCACTGTTTCCAGCTTGTAAATAATCTCCAAAATTGAGCATTTAACACTTCAATATCATGCTCAAATGCATGATAATAAGGGCATATACATTGTTAGGATGAAAGCCATCAGTGCCTTGGAATCACCTGTTGTTTACTATAGTAAACAACCAGTCTACACAGAAGTATGTACCTAATCCTAGCTATGTACTTGATGACCAACAAGTTGTAATGCCTAGCCAAGGAGTCCTTGAGCTACGGCGTGACAGGATCCTAGATATTAGGGAGAGACAACTAAGATCCCGAACCTTGAGAGAATGCCTCGTCCAATGGAAAGATTATCCTAAGGAGGATGCCACTTGGATAGATGAAAGCACTCTCAAACATCAATATCCCCAGTTTATCTCGAGATTAGGACATCTCGGTTCCTCCAAGGGGGAGAGAATGTAATATTTTTGCCAAAAAATATTACGAGCCCACGTGAGTTTCATGCAAAGACAGTTCTAGCATCGGAGTTAGGGACGGTGCGACCTTTATGTCATACACAACATGACCCTCCACTGGCGAAAATCGAGTCTAAGGATTAAGAAACCCACATATCTTAATGAGAACCTCCTCTTGGGAGGAGGTCAAAAGATAATGTTATATCTATTGCAATTCTTTTTTTTAATCCTCTTCCCCCCAGTCCAAGCGTGGCTGAGGGAAGAGGATGGGCTATGATGGGATATTATAGAGGTGGAGAGAAGGAGATTGCATGCAGGGGGCCACATGGGGGAGGGAGGCCTTATCCCCCTCTTCCTATAAATACCCCTCTATGGTGTGAAGGGAAGGAGGGGGGAAGCTAAGTCATGACTGTGCCAGACTATGGTAAGAGAGGGAATCGGGAGGCTATCAGAGAGAGGGAAAGCTGACGAAGTTGGTGAAGGAGGAGTAGAGCAAGCCGCCAGACAGTGGAAGGAGCCGCCAACCACCATGCCAAGGTGTGGAAGAGGAGGGCGCTGCTGAATCCGGCGTGAGGGAGATAATCATGAGCTCGTGAAGCTGCCGCAGGATGCTGCCAGCTGCCAAATCGATGGCTTTCTCTTCCCTCCACGTGGTTTTACCATGACTATAGAAGCTTCAAGAAGCTTCTTGAAAGCTTCCAAGGGGGCTTTAATAAGCCCCCTTCCCGTGCGATCTTTATACCCCCTTTCCCCTTGGATTTTAAGCCCCCTTTTCCCCCTTGCCCCCAAAAACTTACCTTAGGCCGGGTTTTAAAGACCCTTCTTGTGGGAAATTCCTATACAAGTCCCTTTTGGGCCATATTACTCCCGGGTTTCTTGAAAACCCTTTTCTATTGCCCCTTCTCAAGCGGACTTCTTATCCCCCTGGAATTAAATCCTTTCGGCCCTTGGTTTTCCAAAAAGTCACCTAGCCCGGGTTTCTAAGCCCTTTTCATAGCATTTCCACAACGTGATTTAACCCCTGTTTTAAATCCTCCCCTTGCATTCCACAAAGCCATTTTTAACCCCTTCCGTGGATTTTCCCCCCACACAAGTTCTTTAAAGGTTCCCATGACATTCCCACTCAATCCGTATTAGCAATTTTTAAGCCCTCTTTTCATTGGTTCTCCTCAAGTTCACTCTAATCACCGAATTCAAAAACTATCTTTCCTATTGCAACTCCCACAAGCCTATAAGGACTTCTAAAGCCCGATTCTGAAAGACGGTGCAATCGGTCAAGGAAGCCGAATCTCAAAGGGAGTTTTGCATGAGAAGGAGACGGGCCAAGATCATAAGTCTGGGGCCAAGGCAAGAAGGTCGAATTCTCGATGGCCCCTAAAAAGGGCCAAGGCGCAACCGCAGGAGGATCATCTCCTAGCATTCATGTGGACATTTCACTGAATCCACAAGTCCACGTTTTCTTTCTAATTTTGGTTTACGTCGAATATTGAAATTGTGCATGGATAATTTATCGAATTAGGATGCACTTTTGGCTATTTTAAAGGAAATAACTCACAATTGAAGAATCGGTCATTTGTATTTTTCAAAGAAACGAATGCAAGAAGGACATAAGATGTCTAGGCATTCTTAGCAAGTTGTTTTTACGCATTGCAAAGTAACGAATTTAGATCAACTAATGATCATCTTTACAAAGTTGAATTTATTGTTGTACACTAATTCGATTATGCATGGAAAGAATAAATCACATGTCGCCTTATTAGACATCTTTTCTTCGCAAGGATTCATTAAAAAAGAAGATTGCTAACAACCGTAGGAAATTGCAAGGTATGGAAATGATTCTAGGGCTGCATGAAGTAGATTAATCTCTAGGAAATTGGCATAAATCGCAATCAATTATGTAAGTAGTTACGAAAGGTTGTGTAAATTCAGCATACGAATAATTCATTCAGGAATGAAATTAGGAAAAGGCTGCATGGTTCGTTTTAACATAAACCCTAAAAGCCTAGTAGCATGAATCATGAATGCATGTTTTAGAAGGATCAATGGGAATTATGACGTAACTTAACCTACGCTTTGATCATAACCAAAAAATTTAGGGTTTGTAAATCTAATCACATGTAGGCAATGAATCATGTGATTACAAGAATGATATCGCAAATATCTTTATGAATAGACAAGTAAATTGGTTTACCCTAAACACCTAAGCTGCGAGGGACTCGCTTAGGAGTGGTTAAATCGATGCAACATATCCCAAAGTGCTAACTAGGGTTTAGCACATTGAGGACGTGACCTAGTCGCACTTATTGCCAAGTTGAAACTCTCGTATCCCTAAAGACCTTCCCACATTCACGGAATGTAGGGACAATAGGACATATTTGCAAGAAACGATATAGGGTTTCAACCCTAAGGATTGCTCGCTAAAAAGATGAAACTCGGTTTGAATTTGGAACCCTAGGACCAACAATGTCGGCCTAGTGCAATCAAGAAGGGATTGTTATGAAGACACCCTAACCCTATTTCCTATCTAATCATGATTCCATGATTAGAAGACACCGTTTGATGGGTAAAATAGTCCCATGGATTAGATGCGATACTTGTGCAACTTGTTGCAGAGTCACATGATCTTGTGATTTGATCACAAGGGAATGGCCAAATTCCTCGGAATGAGATTGGAAGATTCTTGTGCAAGTTTATCTTGCAAGAGGATGAGTAGTCATCCTGACATAGCACCTTTCTTGGGAAAATAACCAAGATAAGGGGATTAGATAATTGCTTGGAAGCAAAAGACCAATCAGTAAATTGGAATAATATATTTACTACTAATAGAACTTAAGGTATCGGTAACCCAAGGATATAAGGGTTAACAAACAAACCCTTGGGAATCTTGCCAAGTCGCAATTGATCCCAGATCAAATGCTGAATGCATTTGGAAAGAAGGATTCACTCCTTAGCAGTTGGCCAAAATAACGATCATTGAAAATGATTGTGCTTGCAACAGTTTAAAGAGCATTGTTTGCTTTGTTTGCTCAAGGAATTAAAGGTTGAAAAGACATCTAATGCTTCAAGTTGAAGGCCTGAAGGGAGAGGCAGCCTTAGTTATCCCCGACTGTCTGCTTGACCCTAACCAAGGGGGTTGTTAACCACGCCGGGAAGGTGGACCGAACCTGTCGTGAGAGGTCTCTCCATTGAGCGCTACTTGGAGCAGGAGGAGGCTTGGGTGCCAAGGGGGGCTCTGGTCATAAATCCCTCACCTTCCGAGCCCTGCACAAGAGGCCAACATGACTCAAGATTGGATCTCGAGGCCCACATACTAGTCTACAGGCGGAATCTTGGAATAGTAATCCCTGTGGATTGCTGGATAGCCTTTGGGCGGATTATGGATAAGCCTACGGGCTGGACTTTATGAATGTATTCCAAAGATAAATATGATAACGTGTTACAAAGAAACTTGTTTGACACTGCTTTTCTATGTCAAGTGCTAAGATTACGTGAAGGAATCGGTGCCGAACAGGCTAATTAAGGAAGTTACTTGATGCATGTCCAACTAAATGTGGTAGGTAATTAGATAACTAAAACAACCTAAGGAAAGTGCAATGGATGTGGCCATGGGTCCGTCCTACGGATGAGTGGTCCCGGTTGGCCGGGAACTTTTCTCAATCAGGATGGATAGTAAGAAGATTGTTTCAAAGGACACGAACAGCAAGGGCACTGACCTAGAATCTAGGTTACAATAATACGGGTTTACACTGTTTTAGGGTAACAGAGTGGGGCTATGCCTTATGGTAGAGAGGTCAAGCTTTGCATCCCTCTCATTTCCCATTCTCCTTGAACCAAGTGCAGCATAAATCTGCTTCGGCTCTCACGTTTATGCGTAAAGTAGTTCGCTCCGGGTTTGACGCTAGTTGATGTTTAGGAAATGACCATTAGGGAAAACCCTGATTTAGGTCGGTCCTAAGTGGGAATGGCCAGAATACTTCCACTACATGGCAGATGCGGAAAGTCCTAGATCACAAACCTCGTGATATTCCATGGGAGTGCCGGGCAGAGCTTTCTAGACATCCTTTCTAATGGATTGCTAAGACGTGTCCTGAAGAGAACATGTGGACATGTTACACTAATGCATCCAAATCACAAAGAAAACACCTACACTACTCCAATCTACTTTTCCAAATCCAAAAAACCAAAAATCTACTTGCCAGGGAGATTGAATACCTCTTCAAAATCCCTCACTTCCTACCTATCTACCTCAAGCATCGATTTATGAAAAATCCTACTTCAATGCTCAATTCGAAGCATACAAGCACTCAAGACTTGAATCCATTGGTCCTGGCTAACGCAACCAAAATGTAGAGGCGAGCTCAAGCTCAACCGCCAAGACCCATGGACCACTTATTGTTTGTCAAGCATTCCAAGCCGAGCGCTAATGGTTACCTCTCACATAACTGACGTGCGATCTATATCTATAAGTGTAGTGAGATTACCTCCATGCCCAATTGAGTTGCCTCCTCTCCTGAGCACTTCGGTAGCTCCATGATCCAAGTGCAAGCTTCAAGAAATCCTCAAGCTCCATGCTCCAAGCTCCATAGTCGTGACCAAGAGAAGAGAAGAGAAGAAGAGAGGAGAATATAGAGATCTTCTCCACCATGGTCCCTCACCCTCACACACTCACTCCCTCACACTCTCACACTCCCTCTCTCAAGCACAAGCTCAAGCAAGCAAGAACAATAAGAAGAAGAAGAAGAGGATCAAGACTACTTTTGGCCACACACAAGAATGATCTTCTCATTCACTTTTCAACTTTATATACAAAACCCTAACTCCCTTTTGGGCAATCATCCCCTTATCCCTTTTTTTACATGGTTGGCCATGGCCTAGGTCCTTTTTTCCATTGTCCTCCTAGCTTTCTTCCTACCACCTATCTACCTTTACAAATTGCACGTGTGAGAGCCGACACCCTTAAAATAAATCATGATGCACCTTGCGCTCTTTTACAAAAGTATTAACTTGCGCTTTTTCTTGAGTGCCTTTCTCTTTGATTTAGGAATTTTCTACACTTCTTGTGTTTCCACATTCTTCTTGGTGCACCTTTGTCTTCCATTACACTTTTGCCTTGGCCTTGTCTTTTGCTTTAGATTTTCCAGATTTTTGACCTTGTTCGTTTGAGGGTTAATACTAAGAAGTCAACAAAATGCTAGAACCATGGATGTCCTAGTCTTCTACATAGACTAGATGTGCCTTGAAGATAGTACAAAAAATGATGCTCAAGTATGAAGTATGGGATGAAGAAACCACTCCTCCCATATGGTAGCTCAATAATGTAAAGGATAGTCCAAGTAAAAGTGCCTCAAATCTCCAATAATGGCATCCAATATTCATTGAAAACATGTAGCATGAAAATGTCCAAACAAAAATCCAATCCTAACTTCCAAGCCATTGATCATAGCAATGAGAATAACAAAGCAATATCTAGTCCCAAGTCATTGCTAGCTATAGCAAGGGTGAGACTCATTAATCACACTCCCAAGAAAGAGCATTGGATTTCATGTAAGGAAGTGAAACAAAAGTATAGCCTTGCCTTTATTCATGATGAGGGCATTGATGAGTCAATATCCCTTGCAACTTCCCTTGCACTTGCATTGACAACTATTCATGAAGTATTAAATTACAAGCATCTTAAAAAGAAAATGAATCCTTGCTACAACTACTTTTTCTAATGCACAAAAATCATGAGGAAGCTTGGTCATCAATAAGTTGACTTGTCCTTGTATTGAGTCTAGTGGTTGACAAGAACTAATCCTTGAGATCCAATAAACCCTTCACCTTCATGAGACATGTTTGGGACTAGTTCCCCCTTCCTTGTAAGGGGGGTTGTAAAGTTGAATTTGATTAGAATTGGCACAAGAAGAACTCCATTGATAAGTTGTAACACTTTCCAAACCCCCCAAGATGCTTCCAAATATTGCACAATGGGTTTACCTCTAAAATAAGGCTCATGGAAAACATGGAAAAATCCTTGATGTCCCTCTTCCCTTTCTCTTTAACTCACTCAAAAACTCCACTTCTTGGCTCTTCATCATTTTCTTGGGGCTTTTTGGCCCATTTTTTAACAAGTAAAACAATGTTTCCATGATTCTTGTGCACAGTCCATGACTTTAGTTTTAGCTTTCAATGAGGCAATGAGAATAGGTAGAGGAATAGGGCATGTGTTTTGGATTTTCACATAGAGATGCAACGATGGAGATGCAACACAAATCACTTGGAAGAAAAAAAAATCACTAAACCACACAAAATAATAGCCAATAAACTCACACCACAAAAAAAACCCAAAACTCAATGCAATATGCAAACAATAATAGCACCTAAACTCACACAAAAAAGAAAGTCAATGCAACACAAAAAATTTCAAATCACTAATTGTCAATGTGTAATGTGCCTTTATTTACGGTAATAAACCTTAGACTTTAAGAAATTTTGAATATCCTTATTGTGCTAATGTTTAATGTAGCAGGTCAAATCAAGAAATTTGGGAGGACATAATAGCATCTTTTAGATCACCATCTATAATGGGATGAAAAATCCTTCAAGGTATGGATGTATATGTGTCATTGCCCAATGAGGTCAATATGGATGGCAAGGTTGCACCAATGCTAGTGGTGCCACAAGCATGATATTATAGGACAACCAAAAGAACGATGTCAAGAGGATGCCACTACATGTCAACTCAACTAACAAATATGCAACCACAAATCATCTTGATAGGCCTTATATGGGTCAATAGAGGCAAATGGACATACAAACATAGAATCATAACCCAAAACACACTCATATTAAAGAGCCCCATGCCTTGATGATGATGATAAATGTTGATGGATTTGAAGTAGAATTCAATTACCTAATCATACATACCATTGAACTCTATGTCTTTGAATTAACCTTGGATATTATATAAGTTTCCATGATGTTTGTCCAACCTCATTCTAGCTTTTTAATAACAAACCATCTTGGCTTTTGCTTTGGATATTTGATGGCTAGTCCAAAATAACTTGATGAAAGGATCCTTTGTAACAATAGGTCTCAACATTGAAGTCTTGTAGAAGTTCAATGGCGTAGCTTTATTCCCTTTGAGATCATCCTAATTGCACACGTCACTCGAAGCTTATGTAGCTTTATGCCCTTTGAGATCATCTTACTTGCGCACATCACTCGAATATTGATGATCCATTTCATGTTGTAAATGTGAGGCATATAAGTAATGCCTCTACTTTTTCAAAGCATTAACTACATTCATAAAATTTGTTCTAAAAGTTGGATACATCATTTCCCCATTAGATAATGCAACAAAATGCCAAACTTAATAGCACAATTTTAGGCCTATAATCACTAGTGTATATCTCAACCACAACACACATAATTATTATTTGCAAATCAGGAATGGACATAAGCGAGAGAGAGAGAGAGAGAGAGAGAGAGAGAGAGAGAGAGAGAGAGAGAGAGAGAGAGAGAGAGAGAGAGAGAGAGAGAGAGAGAGAGAGAGATTTCTCACTATATGGGTCAAAAGTCTACCATGGGGGTAAGAGATAGCAGGGTGAAGGGAGATTCATGGAGAGGAGTAGACGGAAGAGAAGGGGTTAAAAGAAATAGGAGACGTAGAAGAATACTCAAAGAGATGAAGCATGTCAATCTATTTTTGCATTATGAGATGATAAACCTCTTGTAGACAAAAACATACATAAAACAATACCTTCCTCTATACTACTTAGACTACCAATCTGATGCTTCCATTGGCTTTGAAAGGGGGGTAAAATACTAGCACATCTAGCTAGAATACTCCCAGATCACTCCTTCTTCTCCCCATTCGGAGTGTTGTTCACTACCTGAAAACTATGATCGCACGTTGCACAATTTCGCCAATTCCTCTTTTTACATAAAATCCTCATGAAATGGCTCAAAGCTACATGGTTTCTTTTACATGTCATCCTAATCTAGAAGTTGTCTACAATTTTATGGATTTTTACAAGATATAATAACTAAAATATCAAAAATTATCTAAACTTGTCCAAAAATCTAGTATTTTTGGACCATCCACACTACGGACACTAACATTAATGACTAATTGTCAGAAGTGGAGCAGCGGTGAAAGCATAAACATGTGCTGAAATAAACTGTTGAAACACAAGACAAAAAGAGAAAAGAAAGAACACGATACAGATGAGAACTCAGATGTATGTACGGGAAATGGAATCCATATATCTGAACACGAGACAGTCGCATATAACAGTGAGTCACTGGCTGCGTGGGCACTGGCACTGGCTCCTCTCTCCACAGAGTCTGCAGATGGTGAAGATGATGTGACTGACTGAGGAGGAGCCACTGAGTATAAATAGGCTGAAAAAGTGGGGAGCAATAATGCTGGTCGGACAGCATTAATGCTGGCCGACTGGTGCATAAAATGTCCCACTGGCATAAAATGCCACACCAGAAAAATACCTAAAATACCTAAAATACCTAATAAAAATGCCCAGCCCAGATCAAGCTCAGACTCACACATGAGCTGACAAATACTCTGCTAACACCCTCTCTCAGATCATGAGGGATCTGATACAATACAATAGTACAATGAAAAGGGATCAGAAACTATACAACATAGAACCACCAAGTAGAACCATGGATACCCAAGCAGTGGGTGATCAAGCCACCACCAAGGTGCCTCGGAGAGAACCTGATGTTGATGTCGATCGTACCAAACACCCGAAAATAGAGAAGATCATAGCATATCTCTGTATCCATCACCAATGTCTTGCAATAGCATACAAGACCATCCTGTCAAAAATGCCCCTGAACATAGATGACCATGGAGTCCCTGCCTTTGGCCAGACCGCCAAAGTGTCCCCTCATGTGAGCTCCAGATGAAAGCCTCCCGCTCTCTATCAGAGAACCAGCTCATCATGAATCTGGATGTCAATCCCAGCTCCAGGATTTGATTCCGCCAGACGAAAGTCGATGCGTCAGGGACGTCCCTCTCTGGAACCTGTGCACCTGTATAAAAATATAGATGAGGCGCGGCTGCCCCATCTGAACACCCACTCACACTCCCTCTCTGGCACAAGAGAGTCATGAGGGATGACCTCATCACCACCACTAGAAAGCAGCCGAGGAAGGGGCCACCAAGCCCTTCCCGCGATCCAAAGAAGAGGATCCCTTCCGCACCTTGGACTTCACCTTGGTCGGAGGATCAGAGTCGGAGTCTGATGAAGGAGAGAACTCATCGGTAGAGTCAACATCTGGCTTCGTCTTCTACTCCTTCTTCCTGGAAGCCGCTAACTTCTTGCAGTCCTTTCGCAAATGTCCCTTCTTGCCATAGTGGTAACACTGGGCCTTCGACTTCTTCTTCCCGTCACCCCTCTCTGAAGCTACATAAGCCTCACCTCCATAATGTGCCGGAAGCCGCCCCTGTAATCTCAAGGATGCCTCATGCTCAAGAAGCATCGAGGTCATATGTGTAAAACTGACAGGAGTCGATGATGTCTGCGCCCGCAAAGCATTGGCCACTCCATCAAACTCTGGGGGGAGCTTGTAGAGGACCGTCCCAACGAGATACACAAACCAAGCTTTCATGACAGCACTCCATGTGAGATAATCAAGTCCATGTAACTTATCATCAGTGGAAGTGCACGGAGGAGCCATATGGAGAGGATAAGAAGAGAAGTAGAGAAGAGATGGAATTTAGAGAGGAAACACAGCCAAAATACAAGCACAGACTACAGAAAATGAGAGTTCACATGCAATAGAACCCAAAATCTAATCAATAGAAGACAAAAGCTGCTGCAGAAAGTCAAAAAATCAGTCAAAAACTGCCAAAAACAGAGAAAACGGCCTGAAGGAACAGCCACCCAGCCACGAGAGATGCTGAATTAGCAAAACGCAGGCTGTAAACTGGAGAAAAACAGGTAGAAAACTGTCGCCAGCAGCTGCAGATGAAAAAAGCAGGCAGCAGAGGGTGCGGAGGCAGCAGGCGATGGAAAAACTGCAAAAAAGCAGGCTGAAAACAGCCCCAAAACAGGTCGCCTGGCTACAACAGCAATCGTCAGATCAGCAGGGGTACTAAACAGTCATGAAATCAGCAAGAAAACACAGTAGAAACACAAATCCTGAAAACTGATACCATGTTAGAAGTGGAGCAGCGGTGAAAGCATAAACATGTGCTGAAATAAACTGTTGAAACACAAGACAAAAAGAGAAAAGAAAGAACACGATACAGATGAGAACTCAGATGTATGTACGGGAAATGGAATCCATATATCTGAACACGAGACAGTCGCATATAACAGTGAGTCACTGGCTGCGTGGGCACTGGCACTGGCTCCTCTCTCCACAGAGTCTGCAGATGGTGAAGATGATGTGACTGACTGAGGAGGAGCCACTGAGTATAAATAGGCTGAAAAAGTGGGGAGCAATAATGCTGGTCGGACAGCATTAATGCTGGCCGACTGGTGCATAAAATGTCCCACTGGCATAAAATGCCACACCAGAAAAATACCTAAAATACCTAAAATACCTAATAAAAATGCCCAGCCCAGATCAAGCTCAGACTCACACATGAGCTGACAAATACTCTGCTAACACTAATATGGCATTGGCTCTCTAGATCAATAAGAAAGCTACACTCTAGAGTTTTTCACACAGTGTGTGCCTAATGGCATAATATCCACCCCCTCTTAACTTGCACATTCTCCGGCATGTGTCAAAGTCTTACGGATATGCAGTGTTAGAAGAAGTATCCTCTACCATTTCAATGTCTTTATCTTCTACCTCTTCTTCTTCCATATTCTCATGTTCATGCCCCGTTCATGCTCAATATCCAACTCCTTCAACTCATTATAAAAAAGAAACCTTACCATATACAGACCAAACCATTGCTTTGCCATCTTTTGACTAGCACTATGCTAATTTTCAAAGCTGTTGTTATAAACGAGCACCCAGTTGCCTTCTTGTATAGCTTGTGGTCGAAGTCTGTGTCGCTTTTCAAACCTCTTCATGTTCTTGATCCTTGTAGTATTCAGCTCTTCATGGCTGTCTCAATGTCTTCAGGCCTTCTTTCTAATTGTCTAATGCGTAGGACCAGCAAATCTTCTCTATTTAAACCCTCTTCCCATGGTAGAAAACTCCAAGTAGCAATAGTCTCCTCAATAGGCATGATTGGTTGTTGTCCATACATTAATTTAGTACCCTATAACTGCACTATGAGTGGTCCTATCAACCAAGAAGGCAAAGGATAATATCCTTGGCCACTCTTTCATCCTACCCTTGAATGACTTTCACTACAAGAGAAAGGCCCTATAGACACACACTGTACACACAAAAAAGCGGGCACGTTTATAAGTGCGTGTATCAGTGCTTCTATTTACGCTAGTATACAAAACACGTCTATATATCCACGATAATAAACGCGCCTATAGATGCGAAAATAAATAGACATATTTTTCATTTCTCATAAAGTCCCTAAATATGACCAAACCTCTTAACAGCTAATATTTGTTTGAATAACTTTACTTCTTTCTGAGTATTACAAATATACATCCAATCATTCAAAGCTAATTATATATGCTACAATGAATGATCAATCTCATCTTCAATGAGATCGGCCCTTGCTAGACTATCTACCTCTAGGTCTATGTTACCAATAGGCAATGAAACAAATAAGTCTATCCCACTGTCAGAAGTATTGCTATGCTCAATTTCTTCATCATCATCTGCAACCATATTGTTATCCTCTTCTGTGCTTCCTTGAACATCCTCGCGGGGATCATCTTGCACTGCATCATGTATATCATCGATCATGGCATCATCGTGTGCATCATCATTGATTGTTGGATTGTCATCAACTATCTTTATGTTGGTAGCATTGCCATATATTGGTTTTGAACGATTAGATATGGGGATGACGTGCCACCATCGGTTATTATTTAACATTGGGTGATACACAATCTACATTTAAAAAACAAAAAGTAAGCAACTTAGATATTTATTGTATTTTGAGAATGTATCAAGAAGTAATATATATAAAAATAAATAGCTTATAATATACATGCTCGCATTGTTGAGGTAGTACGCATGTGTCATTCTTGCCTTGGTAAAATTTTGTAGAGTCAATCACTACAAAACCACTTGGATGACGTCTAATTGTGCAATGCTCACACATTGTTACTACTTCTTTAAACCACTTCACATCTAGCACATATATAAAAAATCTCCTAAAGTCAAGCTTCAAAATATCTTGGATCAAGCCACAATAACCTTCCATGGTGCCATTGGTATCTTGGAAGTTTGCAAGGATACCACAATCTTAGGTATTTCTCTTATCATCTATACGTTGAGTTAAAAAATGTTTGCCTTCACACCAAATAGCATTGAAAAATGTACACTAGTAGTACATTATTGAGATTATATTAATGATTTAGTTAAAGATGAAACATGTAAAATTATTTTATCATATATAACTAAAGATAATTTAATTATAAGTATGTCTCACCTTTGATAAGCAACCTCGTGCATATTCCCACTCCTCTTGCGATATATCCATCGCCTCCTCTTTTTCCATATTCTCCATTTCTTCATGTAGCCAATCTATATCAATATGATGTGGAAGCGCACTTAAATGTTCTGGATATGGGACATTACGTCCATGTCTAGCACGAAATGCTTGCCTTTCTCTTACTCTTCTTGCCCTTGCTTCTTTATATAGTGTCACCCATTTGCTCATTACTTCGCTGTTAAGCACACAAAATACATTTAACTTACGAAGTTCCTCTTTCATTAGCACTTTTCTCCTTCATTTTCTTTGAGGTATTATAGAGGTCATCCTCAAATCTCTATCATCTTTCCATAGTCGTGGTAAAGAGGAGTCTACTTTGCTCCTTCCTTTTCCTTGAGGTATTATAGAGGTCATCCTCAAATCTTCATCATCTTTCCATAGTTGTGGATAATTTGGCCTTAGAAAATCTTTTAGGGTTTTCATAAAGGGCTCTAGAAAAAACATCCACCTTGTATGAACTACCCCACAATTTGCGATCTCATCAATCAGATGTACGAGTAAGTGTACTTGAGTAGTCAAAATGGAGTGAGGAAAAGTTTCATCCACCAAACAAACCACCTCAATGGACAATACTCGAGCCTCTTGCAATGTATTTGGATCGATTTCCTTCAAACTCAAAAATCTACCAACATGCAATTGAGAACGATGATTAGTTTTGTCCATAAATTCAAGCGGGTTTACTATGTGATGTACGTAATATGTAAACTAAAAAATAAGTATAAAGTATACATACCTTGCGAGCTCATCTTGTAAATGATATCATGCACATCTTTCAAAACACAATGGGATATGCTCGTAGGAAGGATGAACTGTATGTAAATATTCATACATTGTTAATTAGTCTACATAGTTACTCCACTAATTAATATATTTATGGCTATGAAAATCCTTACTTGAATTTCATAGATTGTTAATTAGTCCCATACTAGTAGAAGATGACGATATAATTACACCTGGATCATAAGGACAAATGTGATTTCATTTGGTATATATGTCATATTCCCTAAATGCGTGCATTGATACTTACAACATGGAGGCAAACATTTTGATATTGAAAGACTAGGAAAGTATGTCATGTTGATCCAAAAACAACCAAAATCTACTATCTAATCAGTTTAATTGTAACTGTGCATCTATCAGCGCGTGTAATATGTCTTATCTGTGCATATACACGCGCTTACAGATGCGCTATGCAAATATTTAAAAAAATTTAAAATAGTTGTGGCTTTCTTTTCAAACCAATGCTTTCCTGCGTTTTTTGCGTGTTTTCTATAGTTCAAGCTCGATATCACTAATCATGTCTATCTATCACTTCATGAAGACAATGAGGGAAGGAAATAAGAGTAAAAATAGGACAGGAGGAAGGAAGAGCCAAAGAGTAAAGAACAAGAGCCAAACAGCAAGGAAGAGAAGAAGATTCAAGCAACTTACCAAGGGAAGGGAGAAGAAGGACAAGGAGCTTGCAACCTAGCCGCCAGTACCCATCGGAACAAGCAAAGAAGGCGAGCTCTTCTTCTCTCTCTCAATCTTGTTTTCTTTCTCTGTCTGTTTGCCTCTCTCTCTCTCTCTCTCTTTACATGCTATATACTGTCATCTATGGAGGTTTTTTTGCACATTTTTAAACCAAGTTTGAAAAAAATGGTCCGACTGTGTGCGTCTGTCAACGCGTCCAGATGACAGTGTAGACGCAAGTATAGACACGGAAAGAGACATGCTGGACAGACGCACACAGAGACACAGATATAGATGCATCATGTAATATGTTTTATCTACATAGGGTAATATGATTTTTCTTGTGTAGATGTGGAATCTTGGATCTTCCAGCACTGATCCTAAGTTGGAACGCATGAACAACACCTTAGCTGAGTTTTCTAGAGGTGTTAGTAGCTTTTTTGGAGGTTTTCCAAACAAGGAGCAATTCATGGGGGAGATGACCAATTATCTTGGTCGCCTTCCCGCTGCAGAGGAGGTTTTTAGTGTGATGTTTGGGACACCTATAACATCTTTACCTAGCACTGCCGCACAAACACCAAACCTTGGCACACCTCTACTAACATATACTCCACGCACTATGCATACACACATGTCAGTTGATGCACAGGGATCAACTGAAGTACATGGATCGGCCGAACCATGTGCATCTGCAGAAGCACGTGCATCGAGTGAGGTAGAGGGTAGTGCCCGTCAAGGGAGGAGGGAGAGTCATGTGGGAGGACGAGGAGGTCGAGGGCTTTGTGGGGGTTGCCTAGGAGGTGGCTCTCGATCACCCTCATCGGGAAATAAGAGAGGCGAGCCTCCACAAATATAGTACTCTGTCATCACTGATGTTGGTGGTATCTTGCATGACTCTGAGGGGAGGGAAGTGATAGCCTACTTGAGGAGTGTCGTGCATACCACATATAAAGATTGCATGATTTCCTTCAAGCACCAAAAAAATGGTTTGTGGCAAGAGGTGCTGCGGGCAGTATATAGAAGGTACCCTAATCCCGAGAATTCACAATTCTCAAATAATTGGGGACGGTCAAAGGTGAGAGACGTGCTTCATAACAAGAGGTTTCACCTTATGACACGCGCCAAGGAGTCATTGCAGAGATAAGAGTAGGGGCACCCTGGATATGGCCAATCACCCAATTGCCACCGCAGGGAGTGGAAAGAGACCAAGAAGAGAGCAGTAGAGAAAATGACAAGTCGCCAGCATGCAGAGGCGCGACGTATCCAGATGGAAACCATGGGATCGTCGCATTATGGATCGGGTGGCAAGGAGTCATGGGAGGCTGAGTTTGTAAGTGTTATTTGATTTCTTTTTTTAAATTAAATTTTGTAATTTGTTTCACTTCATTATGTAGTGTGTTCTAATACATTGCATATTCAAATTGTTTTGTAGTATCATATCGTTTGTAGGACACCTACTCCTAGAGAGGTAGGCTACCATCAAGGTCATAACCGGACGTCCACTTGGTAGCATTTCTACAAGGAGGGACTCATCACGGAGGAGCAATATAATCGTGCCATGAGGATTCCACAACCAGAAGAGGTATGCTTTATTTTTTACATGAAAAGTATAGATAACTCTAATTTATTATTTGTAATGGTATTTATATACCTTAATCCTTTGTGTAGGCGAACCCTGATGCAGTTGAGGATAGCGAAGGGGGGTACTAACAGTAGCGGTGGTGGCAACGACAGCGGCACAGGCAGCGGTGGTGGTAGCATGATGATGTCTCTTCTGAGGAGATGTAGAGGAGCCCCATGCATGCATGCCTCCCCTTGGCTTGTAGTTTTCATTTTTGATATGTATTACTTTCAGCTAGTGCTTGCGACCATGACCATGCTTGAGGTCACAAGCACTAGAACTCATCATGTAAAAACGTTTCATCTATATATATGAAATTTCGTGTTCTACATACATTGTTTTGTTTTCAATACAAAAATCTTCGAAATAATATTTCTTTGTTTTCCCTAAGCATACAATTTGATGTTGATGGGGCTCTCTGGTTTTTTTTTTTCACACCTCTGTTTTGCGCGTCTATCAGCGCATCTAAATTGCAGGATAAATACGCATCTATTCTCGTCAAAAACTTGCATAGTAAACGTTTTTTTAGACGCGTAGATATACGCGTGTATAGACACACAATAGGAATATATCCACTTTTTTATAAATATGATTATATATTTACGTAGCACGTTAATAAACGTGTCTATATGGGCATGTAACTCTCACTATAAGTGCACTTTTAGACGCGAATTTTTAGACGTAGCAATAGATGCAGTAATAAACATGCCCGACATTTTTTAACACAGTTCAAATATTGCGTCTACAAGCACGTCTATGGAGCCTTTTTGTTGTAGTGTTTGCTAATGCCTTAATGATAGACTGATGACCTCTTTCACTTTTTCCATTTTCTTCAAGATTATAGGCTAAAGTTAAAGCCAACTTGATACCCAATCGTAAAAATAAGTCATGAGCCTCATCCACATCCGATTCTCCTCTATCTGCAACCACTTTACAAACACAACCATACCTGCAAAAGACTTCTTCCAATAAAAACTGCAAAATTCTTGAGTAGTCTTTATACTAAGAGCTCGACCTTCCACTTGATTCATCAAGACTTCTCGTGTAAGCCCAAGATATCTCATATTGCATAAACCTGTAGGCATGGTAACCAAATCAACTACCCATTTGTAATGCATAGACAATAGATAGGTTGGTTGCAATCCATCTCTATGCTTTACCATGGAATACATCTGATAGACACTGCATGATTCCACATAATACTCCACATTCTTATGCATGTTTTTCCACCAATACTTCTCTTTGATCTTGGAAAATGTACCCAAACTCCTCTATGTCCAACCCACAAGATTTCATGAAACTCCTGCATCACCTGTTGTTGAGAAGCCCTATCTCCCAATACACGTACTAGAGCTCCTCTCTTTTTCTTTGTATGCTTCTATAAATATTTGTCTTTTAAGAAAAACTCGTAAGCTTTTCTTTTAACCCTTTTGAATTTAGCTTCAGACCACTCAGCCTTTTTTGTCATGAGGCTGAGATATTGGCCTATTTTCAGCCAATCATCCTCATACAACTCTTCCAAAAATTGTGTTCTCACTAAAGTATAACACTGATGAAGCTTTATCTCTAATGCTGCCCATCTCTTCTCCATGGATGTAAGCTCTTTTCTTATTGCTAAAATTCATGTTACAACACTTGTACATGCAATAATAGTAGCGGTATACTCATTCCATGCTGTCATAAAGTCGTTTTCAGCACCTATCACATCATCCTCTTCATCTTCCATCAGCTCCTCTTCATCTTCAAACCTTGCTCATGAAAGCATGTTAGCCATGAGTGAGAGTGGAGTTTTGAGCCTAGGATGTGCCTAAAATTTGGCAAAAATTTTGGAATTTAGGGAAAAAATATTTAACATCGAAGTCGGCGGCTACAGCTAGGACGATTTTAAGTACCAAGTGAAAGATGACTTTTAAAAGACGCCCGAGCGACAGTTGTGGATTTTTGGTAAATTTTTCAACTACCGTACGGGATTCAGGAGCTGCCAGTTAGTGCGGGATGCTGAGCTGGACGTGCAGGATTTTTCAGAGCTCGAATCGGAGTCTGGATGAGGAAGAGGCCAAAACTTGGCAAGATACGAAAGGGTGGACAAGATTTTGGACCAAAGGGGGGGCGCCCTTTGGGAATTTAATCCCCCCCCCCCTCCCCAAAAAAAAAAATTATGAAGAATATATGGAACAAATCATGGAGTATGGTGACATGAACAGGCGGCTGATTTTTATGCCCTCATCCTCATGGATGATGATTCCAGGCTGTGAGCAACCTATCCAGGAGACACTGGGCCTCAACTTCTCCCTCTTGGCTGATCATATCGCCGGTCTTCGCACGAGGAATGGCTATCTAGATGAAGAGATATGAATCTAGTCTTTCTCTCTTCTCCATCTCTCTCTTCTGTATGGGCTGTTCATGTGTACTATCTTGAAGAAGGAACCGAGGTGGGGGAATGAAGAAAATGGTGATGGAGATTGATGGAGATGCTGAAGATTGAAGTGTAGCATTGGATTGAGAGAAATGGAGGCTCCGTCTACTAGTTATGCATGCATTTAAGGCGTCTCGGGTTACGTAAAAACATGGTATGACCATTTTTATGAAGAAAAATGAAGATTTTTTAATAGTTTATCATTATAATTATGTTCTTATTGGATGAAAATTTGTTTGAGTGCTAGCTGCACCATGATTAAATGCTATGTATCAAAAAATTCCGATTTTCCAATGATTTACATGCTCTATTTAATTCCTCTAAACCCGAAATGCGGTTTTTAAGCGGTAAAATGGTAGTTTTTCCGTTTCGGGTGGGAGTATTATGTTCCCATGGGCGGAGAATGAAAGATAAATTGAATGTTAGTATGCTGAAGTGATTGGAACAAGAAAAATTAGAAAATAGCATATTTTATTGACAAATAAATCAAGAAAATGAGAAAAATGAGTGGAAAAATAGAAATACGTCTTGGAAAAATAGGAAAAAATATAATGATTGTTTGTGGATGTATGGTAGTGGAAAAGCATGAGGTTTGGCCTCAATTTTCCCTATCTCCTTGTAAAAGTTTGTGATTTATCGCTTTTTATACATCAAAACATGACAAAATGAACCTCTACACCTATGCAACAAAAGCAATACCTAAATGTAGGGGGTTGGGATGTTTGAATGGTGTGATTTGCATGCTCATTGTTGCTGATTTTCTGATGCATTTCATGACGTAGGGTTTGGTGTATTTGAATTGAGAGGATAGTAGAATGAGTTTATCTTGGTGCTATCCATACATCGCCGCAACGGGTTGGTAAATGCATTATAAAGCCTATTTGTGCACCACATGTTTCTGATTGAAATTATGATTGAGCACTCTAGAATCATTCACTTTTACATGTGCATGATAACCATGGTGTCAGAATAAAAGGACTGGATGCATAGCACTTGTTTTCGATGATGATGACCCACGCTTGAGTGTGGAAAGGCACCCTAAGCCGTAGGGTAGACGTTCGTTTCTTGGGAAATTATCTAGTGAGGACACATGGTATCTCTTGGAGTACTTTTGAAATGAAAGAGTGGAGTTTGTTCATTTGTTTTATATGTTGAGCAGCGCATCAAGGGGCCAATCCCTGCGATGTAGGAGAGCTACAGTGAGACCGCGGTGAATCTACTGAGAGGTTGCCTCCCATGTATGTGATTATCATGGTATTTATTGCCAATGTCTATGGGTTCTTCCTTTGTGGAGTTTATAGAAAGGGAAACGTTGGACTACAAAACTATAAACGCATAGATTAGGCTTTAGTCCTTTAGCAGGAGATAGACGCTCCTGGCCCGCGAGGATGTGAGGGTGTGTTTGTCTATTATAAACATAAGGTCCAGCTAGTGCCATAGCCAGTGTCGGCCCATTTTAGGTCCCATCAATGGGGTTTTGTCTACATGCAATATGCTGAAAATTAGGGTTAAGTGACTTTATATATGCAATCCACCATAATATGGCAGTATCAAGAGTTGAGAAATTCACTATCATGCCGAATAGAGGTAGACAATCAGTCTCTACCACTACATGAGCTCCCATAAAATACTCCCTATTGCACGTAAGGGCTATCACTACACCCCAAAGCTCTCTTTTGACTTGAGAATACCACTGTTACCGTTCATTGATGACCTTTGCTCCAAACCAAATGGTATACCTATTACCATTAGCATCTTCTTGACCCATTGCCCAACCAATGCCAATTGGGCTTCTATCCATGGTGAGAATAATAGGCTGCCCATTTCTCATAATTTTCTCTCTTTAGTATTGGGGCTGAAATCAATTAGCTCTTTAACTTCTGAATTGTCTTCGCATGTTTTTTTCCCCACCAAAACTTTTGCCCTTTTCTCAAGAGCTGATATAAAATTTCAGCCACATAAGCAAAATGTGAAATCTATATCAAGTAAAAGACAAATGCACCCAAAAAACTTCTCACCTCGGAAACATTTGAACATGTCTCTTGTATCTTGCTTATGGCATCAATCTTTACTGGTGAGGGCTTTCTCCCATATGGTCCACACATATGCCCAATAACTAATACTTCCTCCACTCCAAAAATTGACTTTTCTCTTGATAGAGTCAAATACACTTCTTCAAGACAACTCAAAATCATGTCACAATCAACACAATGATGAGCCACAAATCTTCTACATCCAAGCTCATTCTACTCTTCATTCTTCTCATAGATATCACATACTTTGATCGGCACATCATCAAGAAAGGGTAAGGTCAATTGAGGAATATACTCCCTCAAAGCTTTATGCATAGCATTCATCATATGAGCCATTGAATTGGTTCTCCCTGTGGAAGCATACACATCCTAACCAATCCAAGTGGTGTCTTCATGATAGTGATATCTCGGCTTTTTAATGCAAGATGGAACTGATCATATTCTGAATATAAAACTCCCATCATCATAGAGTAAATTGCCTTGCCTACAAATGCTTCTGCAAATTCATCCACTATCAGGCCTAATCCAACATTCCTTATGTTGACCTTATTAACTGGTTGTAAATCATGTATAAATCTCCAAGAACCATTCTTCTTTGAAACATTGAACCATCGATTCAAATATGGAGCTAAAGAGGGCTCCAAACTTGGCATCCTAATCTTCTTGTTCAAAAGCTTCAGCAGCTTAGGCAAATATGCCCAAGGCACTGGAATAGGATTTAAATTCCATGGCACATGAGGTACTGTAAAGAGCACCATAGGTGCATCAACACATCCAATTTCATTTGACTGAAACACAAAGGCTTTCCATGCCTTGCCAACATCTGCAAATAACAAGCTCTTTCTGCAAGCAAAAGAAAGCTTGTATCACCAACTTTCATCTACTGTAAAGTTTCAACTATAAATTTATATCCTACTCCATGTGGATATCGCAAACTAGGCTGTTGAGACACTTTTTCAGCCAACCATCACTTTCACATCATAAAGGCAAAGCCACAAGCTTTCCTTCTTTGCAACTATTTTGTACTTTGTATCCACCCTTGCTTCAGTCCTGTTTTGCAGCCCCTATTGCAACCCAAAACATTCATGCTTAGCAAACTCATGAATGACTTCATAAATCTCTAAAGTTTCAACATTAATAACCTCTTTTTCTGCCATGTTTTTAGCATTAACTGATATAGAAATTTCAGCCACTATATCAACATCAACGAGCCTTGAAAACATCCCTGAAATACCTTCACTTGTAGCTATCAAACCATATGCTTTCAATTATTTTTCACCCCATCTTACATATTTCTTTTCAGCCTTGCACACGGCTAAAATATTATTAAAACTACCAAGACTACATGATGTCCATTCTTACAATCTAGACACAAACATAGTTTCTCCCTTTCTTAGAGGCATAATTATCTTTCTAGAGGCACTGGTATAGGATTATTCTATAGCCTATCCCCATTTTGGGGATGATTCTATAGCCTTAAACTCTCGTGCATTAGGTGGCATTGGATTATTCTATAGCCTAACCCCATTTTGGGGATGATTCATGCAAACAGTGAGAAATTGTACCGTGTTTGTATTTTCTTTACTCCGAATCATTGGATAACTACATGAATCCTACACAAAAAAATGATATTCATCCCTAACATCTCCAATAGTGACATGTAAATTAGGACAAGTAGCATAAAGATCCCCTGATGAATTGTTGGTTGTCCGCATGTACCATCCTAAATCTACATCAATCAGCCAACCTCCATTCTCATACAAGCCGCGTGCCATAATATTGATTTCAAAACCATGATCCAAGAGAGCTATGCAAGGCATCTCTTTTTCTCCCACTTTAACAATTGTCTCTGTTTTAGTACAAGCCCAATGCATTCTTTAATAATGACTACTTGGAATAAAATGAGCATCTTCTTCTTCATGTGCTTTTTGATGGATATCCCCACTATACATACCCTTCTGTCTATGCTTAGTACTGCCCATAATACCCTTTTCAACAACAAGCTTGCTATCTACACTCCCATTTAATCTATTTTCAGCATCATCCTGTTCCAAAACAATATTATATGCATCTTCATATTCCCTCTGAAGACATTTCTTTGTGTCTTTATCAACCTACATCAATTCTTACACAACTTCACCATCGAACTGTCTTTTTTGTTTTAGCATATTAATGATTGCATCATGAAATTCACACTTTGTGATTCCAAGAACTTTGCCAAGTGTGAATTCCACTCTATTTCCAAGTATGTGATCTTCCAAGACTTTTTTAAGGTTTGTTGTAGTCTCAAGATCCGATTGCAACTTGTAACCGGGCTACTTGCCCCTTTTATTTCCTTCTTGTTTCTTCTCTTGAGATGCATCCTCCATAACATGCTCAGGTATGGCTTTTGTAGCCTCTTTCTACTGCTCCATTTTACTTTGTGTGATGCGTTAGATGGACCTGAAGAGAAAGGACCAGTAGTGACGTCATCTCTTCTTCTCTTTTCTTCCACAAGAGCTTCTTGATTATGAACCTTAGCCAAATAAGCATAGACTAAAAATGAATCCACTGGTGCACTCCATCCTATTCTCCCTCATATACTTTAACTTGCATCAGCTAATTTAGACTTTATTTTTTTGCCCTTTTCCATACAATCTAATGCTTGCATCCAAATGTGAGATTTTGCTTTAGCCATGCCTCCTTTACGAGCTTCATCAGTCCTTTCAATTCTCAATCCATATGTGGTTGCATCTATGGCAACAAATGTTGTCCTTGCAGCCATATCTTCCAACCTCTTCTGCATGCCACCATTTCCAATATGTGGCTCTATTGGAAGACGAGTTTCTGTTGCATGTATTTTTCCATCTTTCCAAAAGGCTAACCTTTTTGCTTCCGCTTTACTGTAGGATGTACAATCTCACTTTTCAGCTTGTAAACTGTCATACCAAATGCATCTCCTCTTATATCCTTGTCTATATGGCCTTTGGCCTGTTGTCCGACTCTTCTCTTCTACCTTGATATCCAACTTTTTGACCTTTGCATAGATTTTTGTTAAATTCAGCCTCAAATCACATGTGCCTTTGATTAATTCATCCACAACATCACCTTTAAGAGCTGGACCAACAAGTATAGCCGGTTGTTCCACCATAGCTACAGGTGCCTTGGCTATAATTTCAGCCCCCTTCTGAGCACTAATAGGTGTGGTTCCTGTCCCCTATCTTAATTTCATTCACTCTCTCTTTACCAACATATGCACTACTTCAGTTACATTAGCCCAATCTAATTTCAGCCCTGTTTCAGAAGAGGCATCTTCTAAACAATCAATCATCTTTTCCTATAAGATAGGATCTGCAACCTTCAGAAACAAATCAATTTTTTGACTCTCCAATGATTGCTGCTCATCGGCATCCAACTGTGCACACTGACTTTCAAATTCATGGAGTAAAGTTGTAGCAGCCAACCCTTTATTGGGCTTTTCAATCCAATCTATAAATGTATTTTTAGTTACCAATCTTGCATCTTCCAAGAAAAACTCTTCTCTCAAAGCTTTCTTAAAAGCTTCCCAATCAACATCTCTTCTATGTAACTCATCAATCTGATCATGCAATGCATGCATGGCCAAACGAGAGAAATATTGACTCCATGCATACTACAGTACCCCATGAAATAACATCTTTTGTTCATGCAACCTGATGAAGGTTGAAGCATTTTGATCCTTAAATTGCTTCAATTCTTGTCCCATTGCCTGCAATGTATTCACACCTAAGGAATCAATTCTTTCTGCTTCATGTCAAGTTTGCATCTGCTATTGTAACAATAACTATTGATGTTGTTATTGTTGTGACAAAGCAATCATCTATTGCAAAGCATCACAACCACTTGATCCAGTAAAATTTTCCATCTTCACATGCCTCTGCTGTGGACTTTCACATCGTGTTCACCACTGTCGAAGTGTTTGGGGTCAAAAGTCTACCACGGGGTTAAGAGATAGCAAGGTGAAAGGAGATTCAGGGAGAGGAGTAGATTGAAGAGAAGGGATTGAAAGAAATAGGAGATGTAGAAGGATACTCATAGAGATGAATCCTATGAGTTTATTTTTGCATTATGAGAAGATAAACCTCATAGACAAAAACGTACATAAAACAATACCTTCGTCTATACTGCTTAGACTACCAATTTGATGCTTCCATTGGCTTCATAAGGGGGGTAAAATACCAGCACACCTAGCCAAAATACTCCTACATCACTCCTTCTTCTCCCTATTCTTGGAGTGCTCTTCACTTCCTGAATACTGTGATCACGCATCACACAATTTCAACAATCCCTCCTTTTACATAAAATCCTCCCGAAATGGTCAAAAGCTACATGCTTTCCTTTACATGTCATCCTAATCTAGAAGTTGTCTACAATTTTATTGATTTTTACAAGAGATAATATCTAAAATATCAAAAATTGGCTAAACTTGTCCAAAATTCTAGCATTTTTGGACCATCCACACTATGAACACTAACATTAATGACTAATATGGCATTGGCTCTCTAGATTAATAAGAAAGCCACACTTTGGAGTTTTTCACATAGTGTGCACGTAGCAACATGACAGCAAGAGATAGAGAGGTGGAGAGAACTAAGAGTACCTATCTAGGTAGTACTGGCCTTTTCTTACTTCTAGAGTTTTTGGAGGTCAAGACATCAGCTCCACTAACTATTGTATTGATGAAGAGATGGATCTCGGGCCATGTATGACTTGTGTGTGGATCATAGAATGCAATCCTACCATGAGCTTCATTGATGCAAGCTTGATAACTTGTTTTTGTGGCCTTTGTTCTCTCCATTTTGGATCTTGCAGCCCCAGGGAGTCCACCTATAAGAAATCATCTATATAACGTGTGCTTAAAGGATATCAAGAAATACATTTTCTTTACATGCTATATGACCTTAAAATGATCCCTTTTACTTTACTAATCTTATAGGTCTCTTTTGATTTTTCATTTAAAATCCCTTTTGCAAATATAATCCTATAAATTTTAGTAACTATAATACCATTCTTTTGAATTCACATGGTATCTTACATGTTCTATAAGGTGGACCCCCGGGCTTGCATATCTTCCTTGGAGGTGTGCCCCTCTTTATATCCTTTTCCTCCCTGATCTACATTCTAGATCTTGCATCTCTTCCCTCGAGGTATACCCTCTTTTTTGCATGAATTTTTATTGTTGGAATCGGGTTTATTGTGCAAATAGGAATCGATTTTATTGAAGCAGCCTGATAATCTTGATTGTGACAAGTTAACAAAATCACTTCCGTACTATGTGATTCTTGATTAGTGAGAGTACCAAAGGCTCTTCATTCAAATTGCACTTGGCAAAGCACAAACTTTCAGAGGGAGATGCCTTACCTTAGAGCTGGAGCTTTTTAGGGGAAGTTGCCACAACAACCCACCTCACTGGCCTAGATTCGGCCAAGGTGGTAGCTTTGATTGTAAATGAAACAAGCAATGCTCACATGCACAAGAAGAACTACAAGCAGTTTGCTGAGCATCTCAAACTGATAGGTAACTTGCTGGAGCAGTTGAAGCTCTTGCATCTCAAGACTTGTGGCCTGAGACTAGGGAACCATAAGAGGAGCTTTAAGAGGAACTAAACAGGGTCTATATCTTGGTGGATAGTTGTAAAAACAAGAGCTACATATACTTGCTAGCTTTGGACTGGATTAGTGTGTCCTAGTTCAAGGAACATTAGGCATAGATTGACTTATTTCTTGGGTTGATCCCTCATTAATTTGGTGGATAAGAACCCAATTAGTACTAGGGGAATCGATGCAGTGATATGGAGGAGGATGAAAGTTCCTATTCCAACATTACTTGCACCGACATCTCACAAATTTTGTATTTAAATATGTAGGTATAAGTAGTGATTGTTCTCATTTTGGATACACAGTTCTTCATGTCATTGTAATACTCTTGTTGTATCATTGTTAAATATTTTATGCAAATGGTACCATGGTAGTGATATTTTGAATAAATACACATCAAAATGGTGTGGCAATCTATTTTTGCATGATAGCAATAAGAAGAACAATAGAGATAACTCAACAACATGATACCAACCTGGGTAGCAAGTGAGGGGGGAGAAGAGGTAAGTCAATGAACATGCTAAAATCATGGTATCACTATGTGTATCCATAGATTTCAAGAGAAAAAAACCTGAAAAAGGTGGGAATGGTATATGATTTTGGATCTATATGTATACTTGCAATCTTCAAGAATGGAATAACAAGATAGTGATGGGAATGTGAGAAACTAGGCAATAGTTTGGTAGACATGTGACTGTGGAGAGAGCTGCAACAAAGAGAAAGGAAATTAAAACATACTCGTATGTGAGATACTATTGGATGAGTGAGTATAGACTAATACAATTCTTTTGTGTGGATCAACAACATCACACAAGGGAGTAGGACCAACCTCACTAGGAAAAGAATAATCCAAAATAGGCATATTGGATCCATTAGCACCATAAATGTCCTCATAGATAGTAGTGAGGAAGAATACATCACATGAAAGAGTGCCATGGAGAATATTGGCATGAGGATAGACTGATCTTGCATATCTCAATAAATCCAACTACAAAATCCATGTTGATAATTCCCACTTTATTGGTAGTATATCAAGTGGTTGGATCTTTCTTGGCATTTGAATGCACTTAATCTTTACCTGTTGGTAGCTCAAGCATTCAATAATATTTTTAAGTACATCTCCTTTAAGCTTTTCCCAATGAAAGCTTCTTCTTAAAGTGTTGGAATTTTTACATAGACTGGGTATCTTAAGAAAGGAGAATCATGGGCTTTCCAAAGCATCTTCTTTTTTAGATCTTGATTTCTCGAGATACACAACCTTGTCTTGAAGTAAAAACTTCACCCTTTTGTAGAGAAGTTTCAACACTTGAAATTGAACTTAGGGTTTATCTCCTTGGATAGGACTTCTTTTATCATTTGTTGATACCTTGGATCCTTACCCACTTTCTCCTTAGTCATTTCTATGATTGCATTACTAGTAATTGAAAATATTTCTCTTAGATATCTTAGCTTAAAACTTCTTCTAAAATAAGGTTGTTGAGAAATGCTCTATGGCTTAGGGCATCTACAATGGCATTCTCCTTACTTGGTCTGTACTTATTGATCTCAAAGTCATACTCTTACAAGACTTCAATCCAACATTGTTGCCTCATGTTTAGATCTAGTTGAGCAGAGATCCATTTGAGACTCTTATGGTCGATGACTAAGATAAATGTGCTGCAAAGCAACTAGTGTCTCCATAATTTGAGATCATGATTACAATAAGTAGCTCTAGATCATAGATAGCATAGCTCTCCTCGTGAATCTTCAACTTCCTAGAAGAATAGGCTATCAAATGGCCTTCTTGCATGAGTAAATAGGCTAATGCAAGAGAGTTTATATAAGTGACAACTTCAAATTATTGGTTCAAGTTGCGGGTAGTTTTAGAATAAAAGCTATGATCGAGCTCTATTTAAGCTTCTCAAAGCTAGAGTACTATTCAATGGGAGTGTCTACCTCTCGAGTAAGCTAGTCAAGGGTGAAAAAATCATGGCATAGTCCTTCATAAAAATCATGTACCATCATACCAAGCCCAAAACACTTTGAACTTCCTTAATTGTCAGTGGGAGTGCCCATTCTTGTACATCTTTACCCTTGGCAGGGTCTAGTGTAATACCTTTGTCAAAGAGTATTAGTCTAAAGGTACTCAATCTATCTCTTAAAGAAGACATATTTCTTCTTCTTGGTATAAAGCTTGTGCATTCTCATTATTTCAAGGACAGCTTGGAGTTACGATTCATGATCTTCATCCCTCTTTGAGTAGGTCAGGATGTCATTAAAGAAGACAAGAACAAAGACATCAAGATAGGGTCAAAGAGGATACCTAACATTAGTCTATCAAATGTTGGAGGTGCATTGGTGGACCCAAGAGACATCACAATGAATTCGCAATGGCCAAACCTTGTGTAAAATGTAGTTTTTGGAATGTCTTCTTCTTTGATCATTATCTGATGATACCCTGATCTTAGATCAATCTTTGAGAATATCTTTGCACCTTGAAGACGAGATGAAGTAATCTGTCTATCCTTGGAATTGGATATTTATTCTTAATTGTCACTTGGTTGACCTCACAATAGCTGATGGAGAGACAAAAGTTTCCATCCTTCTTCTTTTGGAGCAACATCAGGACTCCCCATGATGAATTACTTGGCTTGATGTATCCTTGGTCCAAAAGTTGCTTCAGTTTTTCTTTCAACTCAATGGCTTCTAGAGTGGACATATGATAGGGTTGCTTTGCTACTACTGGCACAGCTCTTGGTATTAGCTAAATCTCATGATCAACTCTTGGTGGAGGATATTTTGTTAGCTCTTTAAGGAACACATTTGCATATTTTCTTAACCAAGGTGGTTCTTCATCAGCTTTCTCTCCTTGTTCAATCTTATCATTTTTAATCAAGTAAATAGACAAACCTTTTCTTAGTCTCTTCTCATGATTCAAGAAGATTTTTCTAGTTGAATTCTAGGGTTTTCTACTTCAACTTGAGTAGTTACTAACTCTCATTTTTTATCTAGAAATGTGATTTGACCTTTTCGATAATGAATATGAACATCATTGGAGATTAGCCAATCCACTCCTAGCAAGCACCTGTAAGATCCCAAATTCATGACTCTAAACCCCATATTAGAAAGATTGCCTCCTAAGTTAAATTCTACTCTTTTAGTATGTTGAGAAAAAATTACCTCTTTTCCATTGATCAATTCTACTAACAACTTATATCCAAGTACGATGTTTATTCCTAGTCTTTATGCACACTTTGGTGAGATAAATGAGTGGATGCTTCCACAATCAACCAATATCTTAAATATTTTATCTTGGTAGGTTGCTAGAGTCTAGATCACCAAGAATTAATAATTGGGGACCTTCTTGTTGAGAGTAGCATGTACCATTGTTATTTCCATGTCTGCTTCTAAAGTGGAGTTTTCACCTTCATCTATTTCTTTATGTCCTCCCTTGAAGGTTATCTAGCTACCTTCTCTTTTTTGGTTGAAACTCTTCGATTTTGGCCATGAGATTGTCCTTGGCCAATTTCTTGACCTTACTTTGGGCATTATTCTTTGAAGTGGCTAGGTTTGTTACAATGGAAACATGTTGGCACCTCTTTGTTGCTAAAACTGCATGTATGAAGTTTCCAACTGCACTTGTCTTGGCCTTCTTCCTTCGACCATTCTGGTATTGTTCTTGGATCCTTTTGAAAAATCCTTATGGACATTTGTATGAATAATATTTTTTCCAAATTTTACCACTTTTGGAAATTTTTTGAAGTTCTTGGATAATGGGTGTAGATTAAATTAATGTGTATTGTAAGTTGGATGGGGACATTGCTTCAAGATGAGTATCCAATGGAGGGTTTATCCCATGACAAACCTTTGACCCCTATTGGGTGATATCCATGGATGGGGCATGCTTTAGAAGGGAGATAAATCTAGAATAGTAGGCTTCCAAACGTAATCCAAATTGCTTCAAGCTAAAGAATTCATTGATTTTTATTGTGTAGCATGCCAGTGGGAGATATCGCTAGTGTACAACTTCCTTCAAAAATTTTCCAAGTAATGGTTCTTCCGCAACCCTTTGATCCTTGGACGATTTCTTCCACCAAAGTCAAGCTCCACGTATTATCATTGTTTAATTAGGAGAGGTAGTGTCTGCAGTAATAGGGAAGTAATTCTCCATCGATAAAGTCCAAATATCCACTTTAGACTCAACATCCTTTCCCTTGCCATCAAACTCAGGCATTTTGATATGCTTGAGAAGAAATTTCTTCTCTTGTACTTTCATCAGGGTAAGCATAGGCATAGAAGGCATAATCCTAGTTTTGTTAGCATTTGCAAGATTAGTTGCATGTCTTGAATGCTTATAATATTCATCTCTCTTTAAGATTTTCGATACTTGAATCCACAAATTTTTAATTTATAGTATATGGTTAGTAAAAAGTACCTAATCTTGCATGGATTTGAGACTCTTTTCTTATTAACGGCTTGCAATAGGGCTTACTGCATTTTCTTTATTATATTGAGCAATTCATTGGAATCAAGCCAAGGAGATTTTTAGGCTATAACACTTCTAATTATGGAATTTAGATACATCAATAGTTTTGTAGAGTGAAGGATCATGAAATTTATTTCCAGGGAGAATGACAACACGTTTGGTTGGGAGAATATAGAGCACTTGATCATAAAGATAATAGTTCTAGCAAACCCGTCCTCTGCCTATATTGTTGAGGTTAGAATTTAGATGTGATTCTTCAAAGATGAATAGATTGACTACCTTCAGGTCTTCCATCCGCTTGATTCTTTTAAGGTTGTTTGGAAGGTAGGAAATTCTATTAGCATTGATGAAGCAATAAATTCTACTTCACATCCATCGACATTCTTGATATAGTGGCAAAGGATTATACATACAATCCAACATCCTCGTAAAGCGATCCCACCAACCAAAATCAAGGAAATGCATCGTCGAGATAAAATTTTTCAATATACCAAGAAATTTTTCCAATCTTTATTACTCTAAAAGAGTTCCCACTGATTATTAGTGGTGAGTCATATTGCATTGAATCTTCCTCCTTACATAAAGTTGTAAACAAATCTTTATATATGTTAGTTCAATTTTTCACTCTAATACCACCTATGACATACCCGCTGTTGATACAACCTCAGTGGTGGTACAATTTAGTGGGCCATTGAGATGATTAGTCTTTCCTTCTTGGATTCTTCCTTCATTAGTATTAATTTTCCTAACTTGTTTTGGTCTTTGCTTGTAATCTTCCTCAACCTAACCTCTATTGAAGTTTGGTCCATTAACCTTATTACAAGTCTTGACTAGTTTCTATACTCTTATGTATTAGAAAATAATCAAATTTTATCTTAATTTGTGGATACCAAGTTGAAACCTTGGGATCTCGATTGTTTTCTTTGGAAGCTACAGAAGTCATAAAGTGAGTCTTATGAATTTTAGCAAAGTAAATTGGCTCGAACATCCTGGGTTCCAGTAATTACTTATGCCATTCTATAGCTTTATAATAGCTACATTTTTTATTTTAATAAATTTAATGGAAGAATTTTCTCTATTCAAGATGGTATTTTGATTTTAGGAACTTAATATCCTACTTTAGTTTTCTTAAATAAATTTATATGATTTATAAATACCAATAAAAATAGTTCACTATGATTCATAATTATCAAAAAAAAAATTTCTCTATGCTATTACTTGATTTCCAAATTGTTATGGATTTTTCTAACGATCCTTCTTGAGTCAAAAGTGATTTAGTTATTCATATAATTATTCAATGCATTATGATGTCATGCAAACTATTCTACCTTTCAAAAAATCTAAATTGAGGATTCCTACTCAGTGATATTTTTTCTCATTTTCACCTAAGTGTTCAACAATTATTGAAAAATCTTTTACTTATGTTACTATAATGAATTTAATTTTCAAAAAAACAAGGGATAGAGTTACATGTGATGGTGTATTATCCACGTTCACAATCACATTTGTAGCTCTTGTGTTATCCACTCCACAATATTGTGTCTTCCAAGCCATCGCAAGTAGAGAGTTCACATACACTAACTTTCGATCTTGATTAGAGGCCTCAAGTGGCTACAGGGATTCCTTATGAAATTAAATCTTGTTAAGATACAAAGGATTGTTTCACAAATGTAATAGGGGATGAAGTTTTTGTAAGCCAAGGTAGTATATCTTGAGGGTGTTGATGACGACCTTCTCTTGCTCTTCTTCTTCTCTCTCTCTCTCTCCTTCTTTCACTCTCTCTTCTTTTCTTCTATTTGTACCTTTTCCCCTTCTTCTATTCTTCTCCTCCCCTATCTTCTTCTTTCAATCTCTTCTTCTCAATTCTCCTCTTCTCCTTATCTATCTCTTCCTCCCTTATTCTCTTCTCCTCCCCTATCCTCTTTTTTTCTTCCTCTTTTTCTCTTCTCCTCCTTTTTTTCCCTTCTTCTCCCCCTCTTTTCTTCTCCTCTCTCTCTCTCTCTCTCTCTCTCTCTCTCTCTAGCAACAATTGGTGGGTGAAAAGAAGAACATTAGCCTAAGTCTTAGGCTAAGGCTTTATAGCCTTTAGCTAAGGCTATTGGTCATATCGTCAATGTTCCTTGTTATCTCCCTCATTGCTCAACAATCGCACAAGTGTTTGGTATTGATGGAGTCTCAATTATTCAAAGGAGGCAATTGTATCCAAGGAGATGGTGGTGATAATGATCAATCCAAAGTTTAGAGCCAAGAGTGAGTTCTTGACAGAATACAAAGTAGTTAGAAATTTTATAAAGGGTTTGACTAAATTTTTCTAGCAATCTTGCTTTAGTCTTCTGGATGTGAGCAAATGTAGATTGGTATATTATGCCCCTAAATTTTCTTTTTTGTTTTTGAGACTTGGTTTTCTGAGTAATCAAGATGACTACAAGGAAGTTTTATTTAGAGGGAATGAAGGAGGAGCATCTCGAGGATACCTGTGATGAAAATATCTTTGATTTTCTTCATGCAACAAGAAATTCATCTAGATTTGTTTACATCAGAAGATATGCTCCATGTTCCCTTTGATTAGTAAGAGCTCTTGAAGAATCTTGAAGATAAACTAAAGGATTTTAGGGAGTTTTATGAGACATGTGGAAGGCCTAGAGATTGAGGGATTTGTCCATTGTAATGATGTAATGGAAGCTACCAATGTTGCTAGAACAACTTTGGAAACAAGTTTTAGCCTTATTGATGAGGAATTCAAGAAGTGGAAAGAAGATTTTCCTTTTCAATAGAACTAGCATCAATGTCTTCTTGTACAGAAGAATTGAACCTTTTTAAAAAGGCAATGACAGAAGCTTGGGGTAATCAACACTTCAATCACTATATGATAAGAAGTTTGCATATGTATGTCTCTTTATTGTCTGAATCATATAAGTTTTTCTAATTGAATTTCTTTATTTGTTAACTATGCAGCATATTTTATACAACCATGCTCCATATTTCATCAAGAAATATGAATCTCTATCTATTTGGTCAACCCAAGGTATGAAACAATCACATTATCAAGCAAGAACAAAATACTTTAGATACACAAGACATGGAGGTGGAAGATACAAAGAAAATAGTTTATTAGAGGTCTTTCAATGGTTCTACATACAAATTTGGCACAAATTCGAGCTCAAAGACACAATCGCATCATAAATTCAAATTAAATATTAGTTTTCACTTTAATGAGGATGAGTAAGATCTTCAATATGACAATCTTTATCACCTTTATGGCGGCCTAGATTTCTAGGTTTGATGTGAGCACGAGAATATTGCGACAATGACTTATTAACAATTTTTTATATATTTACTTACCAATTTTTTTAAATTTTAAAAAAGTATTTTATTTTATAAAATGTTTTCTCTCTCTAGGATTTCTTACGTGGCATTTTTGAGACCTCAAAACTCCCCTAATGGTTTACCCATCCTACTAACTCTACCTCCATATGAAAGAGATGGAGGTAGGGAGAGATGGAGATTGCGACAATTGTAGACCTAACATCAAAGTTACAATTTGTTGTACTACACTTTCGTATTGTCATTTCATATATGGTGTGCAGATTTTGTGATCTCATATTGTATGTCTCAGCTAGCTATGCCAAAATTTATAATCATCAATGGATTTCCTTCTAGACAACGCTTTGTTCCTCACTTTCAAGGACAAGAATTCCTTTGATGGAAAGTAAAGATGCTACTAATTCTTGAAGGCAATGACTTGCATGATATTGTTCTTCGTAATTATGAATGTCCACCTCAACCAATTAGTTTGGCTCATGATAATACCCTTGTAATTGAAGGACCTATATTTGAAGAATGGCAAACTATTTATAATGAATGGGTCAGACACACGATAGAGCAACTTGTCAATATATTCTTTTTTCTCTTCAAGAATCTCTTATTCTTAATGTATGTAATCTTTCAACCTCACAAGCTATATGGGAGTATTTGATAGCAAATTTTGAAAAGAAATATATTACAGAATTTCTTTATCTTTTTAGTCAGCTCACTGAGTTACAATACAACATCACAACTTCCATGACAACACATATTGAATCGTTCAAGAACATTATCAATCAACTTACTACTATTGTTGGTGATGCTATTCCATGAAAGTAATTGGTAACACAACTTCTTGATATTGTAAAGGATCGTGCTTATGATAATATTATTACCATATTATCTAACAAAGGTGGGGCCAATTCTGGTCAAGCATATATATCTTTGATTGAATATTCACAATTACATGAACGACGTCACACAAATCAAGAAACAATTATGATCTCAAAAGAGGACACACAGTCATAACAAATCGACTAAGCTTTACTTGCTCGAAGGCATCCCTTTCCACGCTTTATACGTGTAGGAGTCATCATGCACTACAACACAATGCCGCCATACACACGTCCATTACACGCGAAAAGTTACGAGCGCGTGTATGGTCGTTTATACTTACAGCAATATCGGGCGCGTGTATACATGCATGTAACAGCGCGTGTATAATTGCATGTGAGGGCGCGTGTATTTGCGTGTTAAGTCTGTCATAATACACGCTCTGTTACACGCGACACAGAGCCTAACTACAGAAATCCATTTCTTTTCAAAACAGAAAACCATTAAGTTTTAAAAATGTCATTGTGCATTGCAGTGTTTACAAACCATTACAAAATCCCACTACATGCACTTACAACAACGTAATATATTGAAAAATATATCTTCATATGGTTATTGAAAGACAAAGTATACAATAGAAATGTCATGAATTTGGAACAATACAGTGATGGATTGGTTAGGGTTCGATCTCATCTTCAATAAGATCCATCCTTGCCAAACGATCAACATCAATATCCATTTGATCAATTTGTAAGGCTACGATTAAATTTATTCTACTATCGCTATTTTGCCCATTGATAATGGTACCGATGCCTTGATCATTCTCATCATCATCACCATCATCCTCAATGGAAGGGTCATCCTCATGATCATGAGAAATGGCACGCTCATCCTCATTATCATGATCATCTACATTGGCATGTTCGACATCATCTTCTTTGCGGCTTGCCACATCCTCCATATGCTCCATATCAGTGAATGTATTATACATTACTTTGGAACGTGGTGCAATAGGGATGACATACCACCATTTACTGTCATGCACCATTGGCAGATAGATAACCTGCTCAAATACACATAATTCATTAATTAATTAGCATATCAAAAGTCAAGGGGTGCGCGAGCTTAGATATATATGTACATGAAACACATTTGTAAAAAAATGCATACCTGCTCACATTGTTGTGGCAATACGAGCCTATCTTTCTTTGTTTGCCAAAACTTTGTAGAGTCAATAGTTACATAGCCACTTGCATGGCGTTTTATCGTTGCGTTAGGCCCTTTTTCCACCACGTTCATTTGCCATTTGACATCCAAAACATACACAAAGAAGCGGCAAAAGTCAAGTCTGTATATGTCTTGGATTGTGCCACAATAATCATCCATTTTTCCATTGGCTCCCTCAAAGCTACTAATGACACCGCAATCTTGTGTATTCCTCTTTTCATCTATTCTTTGTGTTCGAAAATGCTTGCCTTCACACCATATAGCATTGAACATAGTGCACTGGACCAAAATATAAGCAATATCTATGTAAGCAATTAATGTGAATAAATATGAAAAGCCAATCACTTACAAAGAATGCAAATTTACATTTGTTCTATGTACCTTTAACATGCATCCTCGTGCATACTCCCATTCTTCCGCCGTGATATGCAGCCCCTCATCTCTCTCTGCTCTCTCCATTTCCTCATGCAACCAATCAACATGAATATCATTCGGAAGTGTTGCTAGATGCTTAGGGTACGCCTTACGAGAGCCATGTTGCCTCCGAAAGAGAGCTCTGTCTGCTTGCCTTTTTGTCTTTGCATCCTCGTATCTTGTAACCCATCTGCTCATCACATCACTATTAAGGATGCAAGTGAAATTAAGATCATCAATCAATGTTCTCTCAATTACTTTGCTCTGTCCTTTTCCTTGAGGCACAATAGACGTCATCCTCAAGTCCTCTTCATTGCTCCATAGTCGCGGCAAAGAGCTATCCACCTGATCAAGAAATTCTGATATATATACAAGAGACTCTTGTATCAACCAACCCTCAGCCATGCTTCCTTCGGGCCTTGCACTTTGCCTCACAAAGTCTTTTAAGGTCTTCATGAAGCGCTCTAGGAAGAACATCCAACGGGCATGCACAGTGCCACATAAAGCAATTTCATCCACTAAATGCACAATGAGATGTAGTTGACTTGTGAGAATGGTTCGCGGAAAAGTCTCCTCTACCATACAAACCACCTCCACTGCCATAACACGCGCATCATCCAATGTGGCTGGATCAATTGCTTTGGAACTAACATATCTGAAAAATAAATGCACAGTACGTTATACCTCATGCACATTCATTTTGCAAGGTATAATGAAGGGTGATCTTACATGGGATTTACATACCTCACAAGCTCGCCCATCTTATAAATACATCTTTTCAAACTCCTGTCTGCACAATGGTCGATGCTAGTAGGTAGTATGAACTGCGCACATAAGAGCACATGTATATTTGGGTTAGGGCATTACAAAATTTAATTTCAACCTACAATAATTGGAAAACACTTACTTGGAGCATCTTGTGCCAATCGTGGGACTTCAACCCATGTAGTTGCTCAACCCCTCTTTTCTTAGTGGTTGTAAACGCTCCCTTCAATGATCTCATGCATCCAGTGGGAGTACGCAAAGTGGTGATGGCTTGCTTTACCTGCTTCTCCTCCTTCTTTGATATAATCCAGGGAGCAGGCGGAAGACGAACGTGCCCACCCTCCTCTCGTGGCCAAGCTTGATGCATACGTCCTGCAACCTGCAAGTCCTCCCGTACGCTAACATTGTCTCTTTTACCAATAACATGTTCCCAAATACTAGATCCCACATTCTTGAAGATGTGCATGGGATCAAGAAGATGGTTGATCTTGAGATGGGTCCAATATGGTAGCCGAAAAAAAATGGAGTACCTACACAGGGGATTGCAGACTGTCATCTTTATTCCAACTTTAGAGACTACACAAAACAAGATTGAAAACAATGGAGATGTACCTGTTCATGCCATCTGGAGGAAGAACATTTGAAGACTCCCAAATACGCTTCCAATCTTTTGCACGAAGTGTCTGTGGATGAATGTTCCTCTTACTAGGAGCATATTTAGCGTGATCTGATGGGAGAAATCGATGATGATTATCGAATATGGTCTTACACAAACCATCAGCATACTCATGTACCAATGAAGGGCCACATATAGGACATGCATGTTTACCCGATGTCCTCAAACCTGTTAAAATAAAAAAAAAGTTAGAATAATAAAGTCAATAGTTATAATTGATATAGCTAGTAGTATTAGAGTCGGGAGGTAGTTAGAATTCTTACCAGAACAATTGCTGTATCCTGGAAAGTCATGCATTGTCCACATCAACACTGCTTTTAAGTCGAAGTGTCGAGAGGAGGGAGGCCTACTAATGTCCACTACCGCAACACCTCTCCATAGTTCCTCCAACTCATCAATCAACGGTTCAAGATAAACATCCATATGCTTGACTTTATGTTTCCCTGGAATCAGAAGGGATAACATAAGATGTCCCTTCTTGATCGCCATTGATGGTGGAAGGTTGTAATTCACCAACACAACCGGCCACACATTGTATGCGGTGCTCTTGAAACCAAACGGATTCACTCCATCCATACCTAGGCCAAGTCTCAAGTTTCTGGGCTCTGTTTTAAAGCTGGGCCACTCTTTGTCTCTTGAGGTGGGTAGTCTATTCCCCTTTGGAAGCATGTTTGATAATAGCCTGCATCCAATATCATCAATTAGCCCATAACCCTAAACCCTATACTGTAAACCAAAAACCACTAACTGAAATTTGCAAGTTACAATGCTTACTTCAATAATGCGTCAAGACTTGCATTGCTTCATCCATAAACTGTTTGTATATTGAGCAGTTCAAGTGAAGCACGTAAAATAGAGAATGTGCACCCTTCAAAAACCGGTGTCGATGAAGCGTTGTAGAGATGCTCTTGTTCCATATCATTGTCGTCCACACCTTTGCGATCATCCCTAAAAAGATTCCGCACCATGTCATCAAACACTTCCTCTTCCACAACTTCGTGGGGTGCAGGGCTATTGTCATCCCTTTCCCACTCATCTCCGACAACAGATCCCGAAGCTCCAGCATCATCTCGTCGACGCTTTGCATGCTCTCGCGGTGCGTATGGCACCATGTTAGGGTGTGGTACTGCATCCTGCTTCAATCACAGTATATATATTACAACGCGCTCCATTAATTTGCACACCATGAGTTATTTTAATACTTTCAATTCACATCTTCTCACCTCTAAACCTGTTTGAATCCATTCTCCATACATCGAGATGTGATTCAATGTAATTCGACACGCTCGTACAATGCACCCTTGACATCGATTACACGTACACTTGATCCTTTGTGCCAGCCACACGTCGCGATCACGATGACGCATTGTCTCATCCTCACCAGAACTGCTTGAAGAGGATGATGGCATGCTATGTCCAAAATAACCAATACAGAAGTAGGATCAGTTTTTAGTGAAATCATACACATCCTATGCACAAAACAATGGATACACAAGAACAATCAGTTTTTAAAAAAAGTATAAACAGTCTTTGTGTCGCGTGTACAGGCGCGTCTACAATGTATTCTGCTGCGCTTTTACACGCGCTTTTACACGCGTGCTTTTTGCGTTTACCTACCGTGCGCGTCGCTTTCTTTCTTTCAAAAGCCCTCTTTCAAAACACTTCTTCTTCTTCTTTCTTTGTCGCTACAGTACCTCTGCCTCCAGCTCTTCCAAACCCCCGAACCTGCCTCTTCCAACCAGCCTTCTCCCTCTTGGACTACCCAAAAGAAGCAAAGGGTGCAGACAACACAGAAAGGGAGAGAGAAGCAAGAATCAACGAACTCACTTTTCAAAGACTTTTCAAAGAGGTTGGTTGTCGTTTGTTTGTTTTGGCAAATCTGTCGCTTTCTTTCTTTCCACCCGTGCTATGTGTACTTGAAAGCGACAGAGGATAGAATTCACACACATTGTATATGTGCTTAACTATTTATTTCTTGACAAACGACATCCGTCAAGATAGAGGAAAGAGAGAAGAAGGAACCCTTGTGTATGTGTTTAGTCATTTCTCCCTTGATGGACAATGTCCGTCAAGATAGAGGAAAGAGTTTTTGTTTTTCATGAATTTCGTCACTAATTCGAAATGAACTTCTTCTTTTGGCTTATGATCTTCTACTAATTCGATGTTTGGTATTGTAAGAGATATGTTTATTTTCTAGAATGGTAGATATATGTTGTAGGTTATATATTGTAGGAGATATATTGTAGGAGATATGTTTATTTTTTATATGCATGTTTTGCTTGGTTCATTGAGGCGGAATTTCGACGCTTTGCAGATTCTTCATGGATCCAGGCTCTTCCTCCGATCCGTGGGCATACGCCACTTGGATGATGGAGATGATAAACCATTTTGGGCGCCATCCTAATCCAGTGGAGCTGACAGAGTATATGTATGCCCATCCTCCTCCTAGACTCCCAGGTCACACCGCACCCCCAAGTACACAAGCCTCTCCACTGCCGTCTACGCCTGCGAGTCCGGCAAGACGTACCCCTGCGCATACACGCTCACCGAGGAGACACACCCCTGCACGGACACACTCACGCACACCCTCCTCTGTACCGTCACGTGAGGGCTCACGGCCACCATCACGTGCTCCCTCACAGCCACAGTCACGTACACAGTCACGTGCAGCCACCCCTAGTCATGGCTACTCCCGCAGTACAGATGAGAGCTGACGCCGCAGTAGGGAGAGCGGGAGTGGAGGATTATGCTGCGGGTGCTTTGGTGGGGGGGGTAGTAGGGCACGCGGTGAGAGAGGGCATGGAGGGAGGCATGTACGAGGAGACAGTGAGGAGTCGGAGGAGGCGAGAGAGGTGGAGGGAGAGATTTTCTACGATGTTACGGATAGGGGCGGGGTAGTCATGGATGCGAGAGGGAAAGAGGTGATGGAGTATATGCGGGGGGTAGTTTCAAACATGTATAGAAACTGTTTTGTAAAATTTAAAGATCAGGATAGCCGGTTAGTTAGGGAGGTCCTAGATAGTGTACATAGTCGGTACCCCAATCCCCCACGAGCGACATTCTCGGATGTATGGGGAAGGACGCGAATAAGGGAGATCTTAAGTAATAAAAGATCTCACCTTAAGAAACTCGCGTACGATGATGGGGTGAATGTAGCTGCGGGTGGCTATCCTTGTGAGAAACCTGCCACTGCCCACAAACGCGAGTGGAAGGAGGCAAAGAAGCGCGCAGAGGGAGGCGTGAAGAGCAGGCAGCATGTGGAGGCACGACGGATCCAGATGGAGACCATTGGATCGTCGCATTTCGGATCTGGCGGCGTCGAGTCGTGGGAGGCAGAGTTCGTAAGTAACTTGCCTCTTTATTTGATTGTTTGCCAAATTCATTGATTCTATGATTGTTTTGATCTTACAAACTATCTTGATTATGTTACAGCGACGGGTTATGGGGAGGAGGCCCACAGCCCACGAGACTGGGTATGCTCGCCGCAATAGCAGACGTGACACGTGGGCCATCTTCAGAAACGAGGGACGTATTACGGATGCGCAGTTTGACGCGGCCATGAGACCATACGGTCGACAGGTACTTGAAAACTCTAAATGAATGATTTCGGTTTATTTAATTGCATATATATGTATACTTACATACGGTATATTTCTTGAACAGGCACAAGCTGCTGATGCTCCTGCCCCTGATGATCCAGCCGCCACTGCTGATGTTCGTGCCACTGCTCCTGGTGGAGGCGAGCACCACTCATCAGAATATACCGATGCGAGCTCCTCTGATCATGGAGAGAGCACAGGGTCCTCATCATCCTCTGATTAGCTTTCAGAATACTGTAGGATGTGGTTGTACAAAAAAAATTTGTAACTGAAGCCATGGGCTTTTTTGCACCTAGCTCCCTATTTGACTTTGTATATATTTGTTCCTAATTAAAGCCATGGGCTATTTTGACATATGGACTCCCTTGTACACAAATGTATCATGTATTGACAATGTATTGAATCGTGAGTCTTGAGTCGTGTATTAAGTTTTAGATAGTAATATTGAATCGTGTATTCATAGAGAGTGAGTCTTGATTCGTGTCTTGAAATCTAAATCGCTCTTTTTTTATGGTGCAATGCACCAAAAAAAAAATCCAGAGAGTGCCTTTGGGTGGCTGGATGCTGGAACAGCATCCAGGCACCCAAAAGCACTCTCTGGTTTTTTTTTTCTCTCTGTAATCGCGTGTATAAGCGTGCGTCATCTGTCAAAATCGTGTATATTTGCGCGGATAGTCTGTTAGATTCGCGTGTAAATTTGCAGCAAAACTGCGCAGAACGCGTGTATGGGGTCGTGTATTCGCGCGACTGGCTATCACTGTACACGCGCTTTTACACGCATGTCTCTGGCCGCGATGATACACGCGCTATTACACGGGCCCGACACTTTTTTTCCCAAGTCATTTTGTGCGGCTAGGAGCGCGGGTATGAGCCCGATCCCTTGTAGTGATGGTGGTAACTTCTCGCATCTCAAGTTTCCTAACCGACCTAATTTTTATTGCAATAGAAATGGTCACACTAGAGATCATTGTTGGGAAAAATAATATGGTATTACAAATAAACAACCACATTTATCCAAAGATTATTCTCCTTAAAACTACTACAAAAAGAGTGACCATCCAACCCATCTATGTTTCAAGAGGCATTTTGATTCAGATCGTAATAGAGCATATGCTGCTACACATGGCAACACTATTGAAGAAGTAAATTTTTTGAGTTATTCTATCTCTTCAGAAAGGGTACTTCATGTTTGTGATGTATCTCTTTTTATTATTGATTCTAGTGCTACACATGAAACATGACATATCAGACGTCCCAATGGTTACATAATTATCATTCTATTCCTATTAAGATATTGGTTTATATTGATGATGACACAACCTATCAAGTCAAAGGTATAGGTGATTTATATCTCAATACTCTTTTTTTAACAAGAATTCTGCGTGGAGTTTTACATATCCCAGATCTAGAAAGGAATCTTCTTTCAGTTGCAAGACTTGTGGATCTTGGTCTCTTGGTCAGTTTTGACCATACCAAGTGTCGCATTGAGAAACATGGCCAAACCATAGTTGTTGCTCCTCCAAATGGTAATATTTTTGAGTTATCTTTAAATAAAGATGTTGCAAATGTTGTTTTAGCTCTTGGTGATCTTAAGAGTAAAATATGGCATCATCACTTTGTGCACTTTGATTTTTCTAAGCTTGTTGATCTTTATCAACATGACCTTGTTCAAGGTTTGGAATTCAAAGCTCGTCCTCATATATATATGTATATATATATATATTTGTGAATATTGTGCACTTGGAAAGTATTTTTGCAAACCCATTTCCATTTCCACTACCACTCATTCTAGAGATTTTCTTGATCTTATTCACACTAATATATATGGACCTTTTCCTCCATCAAAATCTCAATATCTATATTTCATGACTTTTATTGATGGCTTCTCAAGATACATAACTATTTTTCTCTTTCGAGACAAATCAAAAGCTGTATTATCTTTTAGGCAATATCAAAAAGCTATAGACTTCATACTGGTTGTTGCATCAAGAAACTTCGCAAAGATAATGGTGGAGAATACATTTCAAATGATTTTGATGATTATTGTAATCAGGTATTTATCATGAATATACGGTTCCTTACTCTCCTCAATAGAATGGTATTTTGAACATAAAAACATGACTATTCTCAATGCCATGTGATCTATGCTCATTTATTTTGGCTTATCTTGATGTTTCTGGGCTAAAGTGGTCTTAACAGAAGTATTTGTGCAAAATCATCTTTCTACAACTACTCCTTTTGGTAAAATACCAATTACTACTTGGACATGTGAGACTCCTATTTTATATTTTCAAACTTGTGGATGTATTGCTTATATTCATGTACCCAAAGAGACTCATAAAAGACTTGATCCTCCCTGTTTAAAAGTTATTTTCATTGGATATTCAACTTTTTCTAAGGGATACAAGTTTTATGATCCATCTTCCAAGAAGGTAAACATAAGTTGTGATGCTATTTTCAATGAGCAACTTATGGGAAACACATGATGTCAAGAGCATGCTAATCGAACGTGGTCACTAGAGGGCATTCATGATACAAAGTCATTACTCGCTTCTTTTCCTTTTGTATATGATGATGAACCTCCTTCTCAGGATAATATTGACTCTTCAAATCAAGATTCACAACTTGCACCTATTATTGCTAATGATGACATTGGCATTGATCTTTATGTTGATATTTCAATTGATAATGAGCATGGTACTTGTCATGTTTATGATGCTCATATTCTTGAGAATGCTCTCAATATTTGTGAAGACTTGTCTCTTATAGTGACAGTATGTCATCAACACAAAAGGAACAATGGCACGAGGTCATGGAAGTTGAATATTAATCTATTCTCTCTAAAGGTTTATAGATTCTAACTGAGTTACAACCTAGATGTACTGCTATTAAATGCAAGTGGGTTTATAAAAATAAAACAAAAGTAAATGGAACATTTGATAAATTCAAAGCAAGGCTACTTGTTGCCAAAGGTTTCTCACAAATTGTAGGAGTTGATTATGAACAAACTTTCTCACCTGTTGTTCGTATTACCAGTATTTGTGTCTTGTTAGTTTTTGCTGTTGAGTTTGATTTGGAGGCTCACCAAATGGATGGGAGAACTGCTTTTATTAATGGCAATTTAAATAAGAGATAAACATGGAGCAACCAGAGGGATTTGTAATCAAACATAAGGAAAATCTTACTTCAAACTTCATCTGTCACTCAATGGTCTCAAGTAAACTTCACGAGCTTGATATCAAAATATTGATCTCTTCCTTACAAAAAAAGGTATTATCTCTTATTCTTCAGATCCTAACTTATATGTCAAGCACTAGAATGATAGTTCTGTTATTCTTACACTATATGTGGATGATACCATAGTTGTTTCTAACAATCTCAACTTCTTTCAACAAGTAAAGAAGATTTTATCTTCTGCATTTGACATGGTCAATCTTGGAGACACACACATATGTATTGGTATTCAAATTTAATGTTATCGATAAAATGGTATTTTATTACTGCGTCAAAAAAAGTTCATTGAAGTTATTATTTAAAATTTTGGTTTGGATTCTACACATCATCTTGCTAGTACTTCTTGTCTTGTAAGCTCTACCAAAAACTCTCAATTTGTGTAGAATGATGGACAATCGGCATTATATCAACCTTATGCTAATCTTGTTGGGTGTCTTTGATTTGTTGGCTTAAATTCTCACCCTGACATTCTTTTTGCTGCAACTTTTCTTGGACAACATCTTACTTCTCCATGTCTTAAACATTGGACTGCAGCTAAATGAGTTTTGAAGTATTTGAAAGGCACTAAAGATTTTGAGTTGGCTTATCGACACCAACAAAACTTTGACTCTCTACATTCACTTCAACTTTTGGGTTATACAGATGTAGATTGGGAAAGCTCTCACTTATCTATGCATTCTACAAGTGGAAATTATTTCTTTATTAATGGTTATCTTATTTCTTGGACTAGCAAGAAACAATGTTGTGTTGTTGTCTCCATTACAAAGGCTGAATATGTAAATATTTAGTGACTTGAGAGTTATCATGGCTTTGACAAGTTCTATCATATATTTTCCATCCTCCTCTCTCCAGCACACCACTTCGATGTGATAACCAAAGTGCTATTAGTCTTGCTAAAGACTATGTTCAACATAAGAAGTTTAAACATATTGTAGTGCATTATTATTATGTTTAATATGAAGTAAAGAAAGGTACAATCATGATTGAACATTGTCCAAGTGATCAGCTAACTTAGATATATTCACCGAAGGACACAATGAAGCCCACTTCACTCTACTATGGTCAGGACTCGGAGTTCTCTCAACTTCAATCTTTGGGAATTAATCTACTATGACATTGTAGTGTCATTGTACATACTCCTTGTAGGCACCATAACTTCACATATGCACATACACCTTGCACATGCACATAAATTATGTATCTATGTTTTTCAAGTATACATGGAAATGTAAACTTCCATCCATACATGGATACATATATTTTACTTGTGTAATTCACACTATAACATACGAGCCTCATACCGACGTTCAAAGTGTTAGCATAAATGTCTCTGCAAAATTATCGTAGAAACGGTCACTATTTGCATCACAAATAGCGATGTAGATAGCAACAGTTTGTGACGTAGATAACAACGGCAATAGTACCATGTATTGTATAATATTTTGCAAAGCAATTACATGTTAGGTACACAATGGTCATTATGATGAGCGCAAAAACTACTTAAACCCACAACACTGATGACTCATACAATAAGTACAAGACTAGTGATGACAACTCATGACATTACATTAAACCAAGGAGAGAGAGGAGAGCCAAAACAAACATGAAAATCTATCTATAATTATCACAAGATACAATTTTATACAAAGAATGATAAATACATCTAAGGAATACTGCATGGAAGGTGCCGGCATAGATCACAGAACCAAAAAAGAAGAGGGTATGCACTCCACGAATTCAAGCACGTGCTACAGATCCTCGCCATATGAAAGCTCATCCCGAAGCAGAGGAGCTTCTAATGAGGTATGCAAAAAGAACAACTAGACATTAGTCCACCATAAAATTGCTAGAAATATGATTGTTAGTATAAGTGATATTGTAAATAAGAAAGCGAGAATAACCAAAAGAAAACTTACAAAGTGCTCCAGATACGTCTTATGCCCACCACTCTCCAGATGATGTATGACCCCTGCCTCCGATTGTGCCCTCGCTACCTGCTATTGTTGCTGCTATCACCATCATCCTAGAGAATTTGTGGCCTCGTCGTTGAGTCTTTTCCAATCCTCTGTATCTAGCCACTTGGGATTTGAGGTGCCACTCTTGAGTGCCTTGTGTGTATTCGATCATCTATGTGACATGTATGCACACATATACTCCATCATCCACCCAGTGGCAAATCTCTCTACCATTGTAGGTACCAAAAACTCCTCACGCAAAGATGCCACCACATATTCCTTGCTCCCATTGGGTATATTCTTTCAATGGTCCAGAAGGTTGTGCCTAAATACTTGTTGGCACAACTCTCTCATGTGAGACATCACCCTCCTCTCCTCATCATTCATGATCACGATACATGTTTTGCCATCTATATGATGTATCCATACCTTGTTGGAGTATGTCTAAGATGTGTTCTCTCCCACATGTGACCATGATCTTAGGTATAACAAAGAGACCCTTGTATATCTGGTGTACCCATGGGGGTAGTATCTCTTGGAGTAGCACCCATAGGATTACCACCTATGGATGACGACCAAAACCTAAAGTCATTGGAGTAGATGTCCCTACAAGTGTGACAAATCCTGGAGGTGACAAGTATCCACCAGATTGGCGAGACGAAGACACTCTATTGGTGCCTCCACAACACCCACCTGAGCCACCCCCTTTGGAACCTGTATGAGAGTTAGGAGTAGCACCCCTCTCTAGAACTGACCACCGGCTCACAACATCCACATCTTCGTAGCACCCCCCAAAACCACTCCCTTCATCTAAGAGGCTAGTCTAGAGCGTCGACCTCACAACAAATTGAAAAGATGAATACAAATATGATCCAGCTGATGGCCCTATATCAATCTCTTAGCACAACTCCATGTACACTAGAAGGTCTATAGATAGATTACCATAGAAGGAGGGGTCTACTTCATTCTCAAAAAATTCATGGCCTCATGTCTCTTTGTCTACGTTACCCATGTCTATCTTCTCTAAACGCTTTAAGCCCTCTTCGGCCTCCACCCTCTGCAATATTGATCCCTCCACATACATTATCTCCTCGTCTATGTTGGGAATATTGCTTTCATTATACACTCTCACACTTCGAAGAGGAGTTGACGACACAACATACCACCATCCAGGTTGTCAAGGATTTGGATAGAATATTACCTATTCAATATCACATATAAGAGTGAATCAACAATTGTGACTATTTCATGTCGTGAATTTTTGTTTTAAAAAAGGTCATTTCTCAGAATCTATCCATCTTTTCTCGAAATCTATTTTTGGAAATCCAGATGAACCTCGCTGAACGGTTGCCCTAGCTCCTTCCAATACCACTTTAAACCACTATGCATTGAATATGATCATGGAGAAGCTACGGTAATCCACTAAGATAACACTTTGCAAGTTACCAAAATACTCCACCTCATCTGCATCGATATTCGGATTTGTGGCTCGCTGTCGGCTCTCTTGCTCAAACTCTGCCATGACACCACAATCCGTTGTGGTGTGCATTTTGTTGATGTGCTCAACATGAGAACGTCACTCACTGACCGCGCTGCACTGTAGATTTTGTATTGTACATTGAAATGGTTAGATTAGTTTTCATATATAAAACCTAGATATGATAACTTATAAAACATGTGGTCACCTTTGGACTACATCCCCTTGAGAATTTCCACTTCTTGATAGAGACCTCTACCCCTTCGCGAGAAACTGCAATCAAAGCTCCATGTAACCACCTCATAGACATAAACCAGGGCGTCTCCTCCATGCCCTCAAGATATCGAATCAGTTGATAGTGTGTACTACATCAAAATTTTGATCCCACTTCTTTGTGATCTTTTTTGGCTTGCGCATACCCAGCAAGCCACTTCTCTATGGATGCATGATGCAATATTAAAAAACAATTCACTCTCTTCTCCCATGGCAGCATCCATCCTTTTTTCTACTCCATTTCCAACCACCACATCTTCGGTCAGTCTATCATCGTTCTTTAGTGACTATAACTGTTTGAATCTACCATTGATAGCCACTCTAAAATATGCACTAATGCCTCAGACACTAGCCAACCTTCTGCTATGCTACCTTCTGGCCAAGCTCATTGTCGCATAAAGCCCTTGGGGGTTTTCATGAAGTGCTCCAATAAGAACAACGATTCCGTATGGATGGGTCTTGCAATCTCCACTTCATCTATGAGTAACACCAGGAGGTGAGTTTGTATTGTGAACGACTGGTGGCCAGGTACTTCTCAAAGACACAAACCATCTCCATTGCTCTCGACCATGTGGATTCAATAGAGGATATTTTGATCTCCTTCTGTGAGATCCATTGCACTAAATTCAACCACCTATAAATTACCTCGCGTGTTTTTGAAGGGAGGCATCTTGCAATCATGATCGGTAGTGCAAATTCTAAAAAATGAAGAAACATTACGAGCACAGAGTAAAAACTAAATAGCAAAATAAACAAACTACTTTCAACCAAGGTCAAGACAAACCTGATATATCTTATGCCAATCATGGGATTTCATTCTTGATAGCTAGTCATCTTTAGAAAATGAACACCTGAGGAAATGTATCATACTCATCGGGGTGTGAATAGACCTCATCATTTGCTTCACAATGTGCTTTTCTTTAGTGGATAGGACAGAAGGAGCGTGAGGTAGTTGCAAGCAACCATCAATGCTCGACTTTGGACAAAGCACCTCCATATTGCCTACCTCCTTCAAATCCATTCGTGCCCCTACAATGTCTCTCTTTCTTGTGATGTGGTCCCATAGTAAAGCTGCCCATGTCCTCAAAAATATGCATGGGATCCAACAATTGTTGATATGTAAGTGGGTCCAATATAGCAACTCGTAGAAAATTGAAAACCATTGCATTCCATTTGGATGTAACTCTTTGTGGACCATTTTCAACTCGTACTAGCTTTGGGCATTCATTCATGTTGGAGGTCGTCTAGGAAAACCTTTCCTCAGTTCATGATCCTTCGGCAAGAAAGTAGCGTGTCCTTGATATACCATCTTCTTCATGGTTTGTGGCCTTCAAGAGTCTAACTATGGCCCACACAATGGACATGGATGATAATCTGAGGTAACGAGACCTATCACAATACCCCTATTTAGTCAACACAAACTTGAACGAGCTATGTTAGAAATCACCAACAAGAACAAAAGCCCACTTACTCGAGCACTCCCCAAATCCTAGAAAATCATGCATAGTCCACATGAGAATGGCTCGTATATTAGTGAATTGTCAACCATCGTGCTTGCTCATGTCTTCCACAATAACCCTCTCCTGCCATAAAATCTTGATCTCATCAACAACTAATGGACGGAGGTTGACGTCCATGTTCCTAACTTTGTAGTGCCCAGGAATGAGTAAACTAAGGATTACGTGCCCTTTCTTTGTAGAAAGCCATAGCGGGATGTTGTAGTTAACACAGACTATATGCCACACACTATAAGAAGTTAAGCGTAGACCAAATGGGTTCATGCCATCCATAGCGAGACGGATCCGAAGATTCCTTGGCTCTCGTGCAAAGCGCGAAAAGCTGGAGTCAATGTGGCTCCATGCGCATGAATCTGTGATATTTGTTGGACTCTATCTGTGGATCTATTCTGGGCATACCACATTATAAAGCTCGCCATGCCTGACTATGAAACATGTGACATATACGCGGTATAAGTGGAAAGTGTTTAAGAAAATTTTAAGGAATGGTTTACCCTTGCAAGTCCTGTCAATACCTGTGAGCACCACACTTTGGACATGTCTCCATAGTCCCATAGTCTCCTCAAAACAACACAAATTCGTTGACACATGTATCGATGTTTTTGTAGTCCATGTCAATCTTTCATAACACCAGTTGCGCATCATCACGAGACTTAAGCATCATTTTTCTAGGTGGTAATATATGATGCTTTAGCAAACTCATAAAAAATCAAGAGATACCTTGAAAAGTAAAATAAGTGTTTTTTAAAATAGAGTCAAAAAAATCAACGGAGCATAGAGAATGTACCTGAATAACTCAGTCACACTCACATCGCTCCACCCGTACTTTACCTACACACTTAGGAAACGTCTTCAAGCAAGATACTTGATATCCATCATATAATGATATGGATGCTTCCTCTCTCAGTGGATCAGATGACTCGGCATCCATGGGCATTAATGCATCGATCGTTGCCTCCATCTCAGGCTCCAAGATTGGAGAAAGGTTCAAAAGGCCCACTATCTCCTCTAGTATCGAGGGTATAGACTGAGTCGTGCCCTCCAATTGGTGTATCAGGGCTGATGCACTCCATCCATCGTATACCTACAAACTCTTTTAACGGGCCGCAATAGGTATATTCCTTGGGATGAGGCATCACCTCCTTGTACAATGTCACGGGCGCGTCTAATATTTTTGTATATGATTTTCAATTACTTTGCGAATGTAAAGCATGATAGATACACACTTTTCTTTATCATTTGCTCAAAGTTTGAGATTGCCTAATCAATGATCTTTGATTGAAACTTGTCGAAGTGTCGTATGTGTTCTATGGACAAGCGATGCTTTTGCCTGATTGCTAGCTTGCATTGAGTACAAGGACACTGGACACATTGATTAAGATACACCTTCTGATCTTGGATATCACAACCATCATCCTTCTCCATTTGGTCTATGTTATGGCAAACAATAGGTTTTTGTTCCCCTCATTGATGATTTTCCTTCATATTAATCTCTACTCCTCTTTCTCTCCCTTCCCCTTTATTTGTTTGCCTCTCTCCATCTCTCTTTGTCTATTCCTTTTTTCTTCATGTCTCTCAGTCTTTATCTATCCCCCTCTATTTCTCTCCTTGCCCCTCTTTCTCTCTCTCTCTTTCCCCTTTTTTTTTTCCTCACTTTATCCTTCTTTATTTCTCTTTCCACCTTTCAAATTATCTCTATCTCTTTTTTTATTTGCCTCCCTTCATCCTTCTTTTTGTTTCTCTCTCTCTCTCCCTCCCCCCCTCTCTCTCTCTCAATGTTTCCTTCTCTCCCATGTCTTCCCTCCCCACTCTCACTTCTTCTCTCTTTTCCTTTCCCTCCCTTCTTCTCTCTACGTCTTTCTCTCTTTTCCTCTCCACTCGCACTAGATGCTTGAGAATATACACCACCTTAAACTTTCTATACTTTTGTTATGCAGAAAGAAGTGCTAACTTCTAGTTGCTTTAGATATACCACTTGAGTTTGGAAGTTTTAGACATTGACCATCTAACAACAACTACCACTAGGTTGCATGTAAGGACGGTTCACTCCTGCTCATTACTATGCATGATTGGATTACATGTGAATGCATACTATAAGATATAAGATATAAGATGAAGTGTCTATATACTCATCGTGATGACTATGCATTCATGTAGATTTTCCTACATATTTATTCCTCATTCTAACACCTTCATGTAATCCGCCTTATCAAAGTCTTTGATGGCTCAAAAGTGATCAAAATGCAAGTCTTGTTTTATCAATATTGTTGATGTAGAAGCATTGTAGAGTGATACCTTGATAGTGTTTAGCATTGGACTAATGATTATGAACCTCAATCTTTTAAGCATTGGGTTTCTATTTTGACCATTTATACGAGCTACTATAATTAACCTCAATCTTTCAGACATACAAGTGATATTTGTAACCTTTTCTTTAAGGAAGCTTTAAAAGTAAATCGAAAGTAGAATAGGTTTATCTAAGAGTAAACAAAGTGGAAGAAAATAAAAATACAATACCTTTTAAGGGTAAATTAACACATGGCCTAAGTCTCACATACCTCTCTCTCTATCTCTCTCTCTCTCTCTCTCGCACATGCATGTTGATGATCAATCATAGTCCAAACTCCATACAGAACGCTCAATGTGAGTATTACAGAAAGTGAACATCAAATGTCATTAGAGTGAGGTCATGCACAAACCTACTAAACCTTTTACATGTCAAATAAGTAAAGTCTACAAGGTGTAACATGTTTTTTTTCTTTCCCACTTACTAAATATGTAACCACTTTTAAGTTTGGATGCAAATACAAACTAAGCATATGGCAGCACTCTTATACATACAGGTCTATCCGACAGAGAAAATCATCCTCCTTGCAAATAAAGGAGGTGTTAAAATTTCCCCATTGATCCAAGGATGTGACGGGGTCGTTGAGCTATAGTACTCTACGTGAGTATCACGGAAAGTTTACGTCAAACGTCATTAAACATACAGGTCTATTAGACACAGAAAAAATCATCCTCCTTCCAAATAAAGGAGCTGTTAAAATTTTCCCATTGAGCTGTACGAGAATGTAACAGGGGCGGTGGGCTAGTAGCTATAGTACTACATGAACTAGTTGAAGAAGAATAGAATAAGGATGAGAATGATTCCTGCTGCTCCTCATCTGCAATCATGAAATCCACCGGGGGTGGCAGGCTCGCCGGGCCGCAGTAAAACTGCCCAGGAGAATCCTCATCATCGACATCATCATGACTGACAACTGTCACTTGGCCCGTGCTGCTGCTGATCCGTGTGCCCGCCGCCGGCTCGGTGGCAGGGAAGCCAGGGCCAGCATGAGATACGGCGGAAAGAGAGCCTGGCGAGTGTGCATGTAAAGAAAAAGTAAAAGAGGGGATAGCTGGAGTAGCGGTAGCATCAGCAGGAATACAAGTTGTGCATGAAAGTGAAGATGGTCCTGGAATAAGATTGTCGAGAAGAGAGACAGTTCTTGCATGGATACCGTGATCAATAACATTGTATATGTCCGCCAGCAGCTGCTGCTCCTCCCCAATTTCTGCGGTACCACGATCAGAATGGCATGTCCCGAGCTTAATCTTTTTGTGACTAGTGCTACTGCTATTATCATCTGGGTCGGTAATTTCTACACTCCGGGCTGCTGCATCGCCTGACGTGTCGCAAAGTGAGTCGCTGCTCCCTGAGCTTGCGATCCTGCCGGGAATTCCTCCGGCGCAGGCAGGAGGACGCTCACGATTAGATGCCACGTCAATGATTGGTGATTCGGTGGAGCTAGCTTTGGTATGAGATGATGGCATATTAAAATGAGCTGTGAAGTGATTACGTACTCTCTGGCTGTTGCTGCTTTTGTTGTTAAGGCTGGTGCTGCTGCCAGTGAGGCGCTGCACGACATCTCGAAACTCCGCCTGTGTCGTCTCGACAAATAGAGGAGGTGCCGTGTTAACTACGGTTATCCTATACGCAGGCCTGTGCTGCTGCACCATCATCTCTCTTCCACGGTATATATTCAGTTCCAGTAAGGAAAACTCTTCTGGTGATAGGAATTCTAGGCCAGCGCAAGAAATCAAGTACAGACAGCAGTTTGATGGAAAGGGAATAGGAGGAAAGATATTGTATCGGTATAGCACTGTTGGATGGACGAAAAGTTAGCCTTTTGGACTGCAAGAAAGATTTTAGTTTCCTTGTGGGAGCAAAACAGTCATTGACAGCGCAACTTCTAATTAAGGATTACAAAATGTCAATGGACGTCCATCTCAAACTCTAGCATAGTTCATAAGTGACCGTATAAAAAGGCCCAATCAAATGAGGATTGCCCAACAACTCTGACTGTAGGTAGACAAAGTGATTCCGCATAATGTTAAAGACTGCAGAGTGTACCCAATGAATCCACATCCTTACGTTGACACTTGGAAAATATACCAAATAAATATTCTGAAGATGCATGTCGAGGAAAGGCCTCTCAAAACCTATCTATAGATTGTTTCCAACGATCTTTATGCTCATGCAATCATGGTCGGCTTCCTGGTTCTCGAAAGGAAAATTGCACCAACTATCTATAGATACATATTTCCAACCTACAGTCTTATTCCTTTAAGCTCTAGTTTAATTTGATGGCTATTAGAACGCCAACTCAATAGATAGATCGAAAAGAGGCGTGTCCGTGCATATAATGTGGTTAACACAACCGAACACCTAGCCAAGTTGGCAGCATTAAACTCAATCTTTGCTCATTCATGTCCCATGAAATTGTGTAGGAAATTGAAACGTGAAATTTCCATCTATTTCAGGAAATCCTTGATTCCAATTTGTAATGGAAGGAACCTTATTGGTCTAGAAAAGATGTCAACTAGACCCTAAACCCTCCCGCTTACAAACGTTCTCTCTATAACATTATTTAATAATCTAGATGACTTGCCATGCTCATATTTGTTCAATCCTATTCAAAACCCAAAATGAGAGCCCTCTCTAAAGGGAGAATAGAAGGGAAAGGGCAAAGCTAAAATGTGTAACTCAACTAATTTGATTATAAAATTGAAGTTCATTTAGAAATAAGCCAAGAATAGAATTTATTCCATCCCAAAGGTCTATGGTTATATTTAGTTGAGCGAAAAAGCATATGGCTGTATGTAAAGAAAGACCATCGTTAGAAGTGAGAGTGGAATGACCCCCATCTCATTTCAAAGACCATTGAACTCCATAGGTGTGAAAAATAATAGTGGAATGTCTTCATGGTGATCTATCTTCCAAGCACTATTTCATGGCTATGCACATCACCTTTACATGGTGCAAAGGAAGAACCATGCGTAAATATGTATTTGAATACATGTCAACTATTATCTAAGTGTTCACTCTCTTTGGTGCATATCTAGCAGATTTTCATTCTTTTACATAATTAATGTAATTTGAAGTTTAAAAAGTCAAGGACAAAGGAAGTGTGTGGACACTATAAACCTTTTTCTAAGGGTAATCAAGAGGGAGTATTATTTGAAGAGATATGTGACTCGAATGAACCATCTTGAGAAAAAGAACGATTGTATGAAGAGATTGCTAATAAAAACTCATGAAAATAAAGAACTTATAGTTTTGCATGAATGTAGTCCAAAAGAAAATCACATTCCTTTGAGAATAAGGAACCATTGATAACCATGGGGATACTTACCCAAATCATCATCACACACTCTCTCAAGCAACACAATTTAGCCCTAATCATAGTCACCCTCCCTCAAGTAGCACAACTTAGTACCAAAGTGGAAAGCAACCCAACAACAAAGAAACACAGTTCCAAATAGCCTCCAACTGTATAAGAGAGATTACTTTAAGAAAACATAAGAAGAGATTACTTTCCTATGGATCATCAAATGATATAGAAATTGGATTTCTACAATAAACATACCTCCTTTACCATTGATTGTAATAATCAATTGTGTATCACAATAATCACTTTAGGTGATCTAATCTATTATAAACTAAAATATATTATTGTTTCTTATCATTTTGTTAAAGAATAGTATGAGTGATACCTTCACATTGAGCATGTGCCTAGTTTTTAAAAATAGATAGAATTTCTCATAAAAATTGTAATTTATGAAAAATTCCATCTCACTTGTAATGCTCTTAAATAATATTGAAATCCTCCTTTCTATTGCAAGAGTACATTTCCTTGCTACAAGGGGAATATAAAGTAGCAAACTCATTTCCATGCAATCTTCCTTTCATTTGTCCTTTCTCCTTAAGGAGAGTTGTTAGAGGAGCATTGAAAGCTCTCATGTATAAGCCTTCAAAATTCATCTAAGCTTTATCCATCTCCCTTATCTTTTGTACCACACTTACTTTTTATGAGCCTCGTATCTTGTAACACCTACTAGGAAGATACCTTTTTCTACCTACCATCCACCTACCATATTGACCTTTTTATGAGATACTTTTTGTACATAAATAACACTTGTGAATAAAATATTATGTTCTTGAAGATTTCATTTTTTCACAATCAAATCATTAGGGGAAGTTTGAGGTCAAAGAACGACCTTGTAAGGGAGTTGGACTATCCTATTCCCTCAAAAAATGGAGGCACCATAAAACCTTTGCAAATGAACTCAAAACTTATCAAAGATTACATTTTTAGAACCTAGTAACGATAATATTCCCTAGGCAAAAAGGAACCTTTGGTATAACTTCATTTTTTTCAGTTCAACAAGTTTGGAGTTAATTTGTAAAAACTTTGACATGCCCCTATTTTTTGAGAGAATATTTTTGTCCAACTCCCATACAAGGCACTTTTTTACATCAAAGTTCTCTTAACGAGAGTTCAACAAAAGTATAAATGTTTATCTAAAGAAAGCATTCATGATTTGTAAGTGACCTATACTCAACTTTTCATTCATAGCCTTTCCAATAATGCTTCTTTTGCATAAAATGTTAATGTTTTCTACTAGAGAGTTAGCCAATAGAAATCATTTGATACATTGAAGTACTTTTGGATGCATGCTCTTATACTTGAATTGGTGATCTCAACCATTGCTTCTTACTAATCATGAATTGAGTGGATCTAATGTAGGTGCAATCTTAATGCAAAATGGCAACCCTATTGCCTATGAAAGGCCAAAAACTCAATTCTTCAAAGAAAAAGTATAGCATATATGATGAGAAATTACTAGTTATCATGCATGCTCTAAACATATGGAAACATGACCTTATGGGATCTAAAAATATTACAAGCCATTAACATCTACTTTTCCAATCCCTAACTTTTTATAGATATATTAAATGGGATTCATTTAATCAAAGCTTCATCCTATGATCTAGTTTCACACATTTGGCCCTGATAAGATTACAAATGTCTACTTGAATCATATTTTTACGCTTAGAATTTCAAACTTTTGATCTAATGATTTCTACCTCTAACAATGACTTTGGTAATGCATGGTGACCATTTCCAAATACAAATACCACTTCTTTTAATAATTACACATATGTACATAGGTTCTTGTGTTATCAAAAGAAATTGTGTATAGTTGCACCTTGACTATGAATGAAATGCATGCACCTTCATATACGAGTCACTAAGGAGTTCAATCGACAATAACTTCTTATAAATAATATTTTTATTGGTTTGAATTAAAGCTTGCTATTGCTAACTATATATATGAATGCATTGTTTGTCAACACATTAAACATTATCATGGAAAATATTCTAGTTTTCTTATGTCTTTTTCTATACCTAATAAACCATGGGAGCAAATATCTATGGATTTCATAACTAGTTTACTTGCTACATTAGTACATATGGATACGATACCATTGTTGATAGGTTTAGCAAACAAGCATAATTTATACCTTATAGACATACATTAGTTGCACCTCAAGCTACTAAGATATTCATTCACACAATCTTTCCTCATCATCATTTTTCCAAGATTATTCTTCTCATTTGCTAGAGCATTGGTGTTGGGACTATTTGAGTACCTTGAAGTTTATCATTGAAAAAAATATCACTATGCATCTTACATCACCTAAGGGATAAATAAAGTCAACAATCGGTGATGAAGGGCTTCGGATGGTTCCTCAATGTGCTAGTGCTTTGGATATAAGGGGCAAAGCAAAAGATACACTTTTATGCTTAGGAAACTAGTATAATATATAAACTTTACAATGTCTCTACAATGGATGATTGTCTATAACCAAGGAGTAGACGGAAATTGGGAGCCCAAACCCTTTTGCATAAACGATTGGGTGACCATGTTGCCCTCTTGCAAAGGCTCTCACAAGGTCAAAATAAGAAAAAGAGAGGATATAAAAAGTCACTGGAAAGGGCATATCATTGCTTTCAAAATTACACATGAAGGGTGGTTAGTCAAAGTGCAACATGTTTACATTGCCAAGGATATGCACTTGTCTCCTAACAAATGTGTTTCCCAGCAAACACATGATATTCTTTTTCATTTAAGCAAGTATTAATATCGAATTCTTGGTTGTAGATATATTTCCATAAACAAGTATTGAATGGAAACCTGTGGAGAGTCTGAGTGGAACTTTCAATGCAATTCATAGGGCGTTTGTAGACATTATATACGTTGATGAGACCATCGGTTCTTCCAGTGAGAGAAGAATTTTTATATATTATGCACAATATGTGGTTCCGTCTAAAGAGGGTACATATGGACATATTGAGGATTTGCCATTGCCAAGTCTCTCATCCCTAATTTGGGAGGTTCCTGATAAGGTGACCATGCATAGTTTTAAATTCAAAATATGTCAAGATATTCAAAAGTCCATGAAAGTTGGAAAGATCTCAAGAACAATACGTCTGTCATGGTTTATCCCCTTACATATCTTTGTGGGCTGCTTCAAAATGGCAAATTTACAAAGAACAAAAGTATCTTGGCCAAGTAGAAATTTTGCAAAAGTAGAACTACATAACATTATAGGAAAGATTTGGAAATCTAGAGAGGTTGATCATAAGGGTGACACCATGAGATGTATTGTATACCCCCAATCCTTGTCTCTGTGTTATACTATAACACGACAAACTCTTGCTTTGGGCTTTGATTATAGGAGATACAAACTTAAACTAGGCATCTAGATTCCCTTGGATCTTGATACAGACTACACGTCCTTCAAACTTAAGGTGCAAGTTATAGAAAAGGAGGTAAATATCACTTCCAATTGGAATCTTAAATATGTAAGCGATACCTTGGAGATGCTAAACTGTACATCCCCAAAATAGAAGTTCAAAGTAAATGGTAAAATAGTTGGGAAAAGAGCTTAACGCTCTTTCTCTTGAATGAGTTGCTTGCCTCCCACAATTTTAAGCTTCGAGCCATAAATATGAAAACATTGATGACATTTACATTTGACAAAAATCTTTTCATTGAATGAAGAGTTACAAAATTGAATTGTAGATATACAAGGATCTTGCTTCATTTGCATCTATTTGTCTTCTTTCAGCTTTGTAACTTCTTCATCACTTTCTGAAAAGATATCTTATCTCCTTAGAGTGACTTTTTCTTTGGTTGGTTATAGAATTTGACTTGGACAGGGGACCTCTTCTCTTTAGGGGGCTAATGAGAAGATGGATGAGAAAGTGTTGACATTTTTGTCTTTTTGGAGCTTACCTTACTTGTCTTTCTAGATGACTTGCATTTTGCCTTACTCTTACTCTTAGTTAAGGATTTAAGTGGAGGAGATTCAGGGTGGACTAGCGTGATTGCATTGTCCAAAATTAACTCAATACATCTCTCTCTTATCTACCATGTGTATGAACCAGGGTAATCTTGGCACTGCGAGGAAAATTGTAATGAGTTGGAAACTATACCCAACATGTATCTTAAAAAGTCAAAAGTTAGGGCAGTGATAGTTTGTACTTGTAGGGAGTTAAAACAAAGAAATGGAATGATTATAAAATTTGATGATAATGCAGTAGTTGTTGTGAAAGCTGAAAGACATGTTGCTCAAAAAAGAATATGAAAGATACTTACATTAACACCATCTATCTTGAGAATCTTTGAATCTCTTATCCTATAAACATTTGGAATCACTCTCCATCCACAAGAACACACATCATTTTGCAAGGGAATTTCTTGTAAGAGAGAGCTATATGGTTTTTGAGGATTAGCAAGATCCTTATATGTGGTGTCCAAAAAGGTAACCACCAACTTGCTAGCAATGTAAATGGAAACATGTTACTAAAAAAAGACAATAAAATAAAATAAACAATAAACCAAAAAGTGAGGATTATTGTATTCAATGCACATTTTTTCTTGACCGTGGATACCACTGAGAGAGTTCATAAGGATAATTTCTCTAGTGAGAATATCAATATATATTAAGCTCCAATGTCCTTTGCAAAGTAAAATGTTAGTAAGAAAATGCATACTATAAAGAAGTATACATTAAGCCCTTTGCAAAGTTGCATACCTTTCGACGTAAGAAAAAAAAAAGGTAGTTTGTGATTGGATCGAACATTTTGAAAAATAATTATATGTTTGAATGAGATCTTGAAAACAATTCCACTGATAACATTAGATGAACGATAAATATATTTTTAGAGATTTCTTGGTTGAGAGAAGCAATCAACGCCCTAAAACCAATAGCTAAAAAAAAGGAATGTCAATTGCAATGAACAACACTATCATTCCATTAAAAAACATTTTGAGTCAAAAAGCCTTACCTTATGCAACAAAAGACTATAGAATCTGGCAATTGAATATCTTTCTTAACAAGCATGGATTTGTCCTTAGGGGAAATACTAAGATATTCTTCTTCTAAAGAAGTGCAAGAGATATTCACAACCATTTGCCCGTATACCTCCCCCATTCTCTTCAGATTCATAGGACTAATGACAATGATTTTCCTCTTGTAAACTTCATCCTCTTGTGGTTGTTCTTGTTGGGCAGACACCTATTCAGGGGCGGTCTTTGTAGGGTATAAATGTGTCACCTCCTCAATCACTCGCCATTTTGCTCTCCTAGAAAATTTTGGAGGAACGTTAAGTATCTCAAATACTTTTTTTATCAGTACTGGGCAAGGGCCTCAATACCTTGTCAAACCTATACTTGATTATGCTTACCATACTAAAGTATTTGTTCATCAAAGTCACTCTATGAGCATGGGCAGCACCAATGTAAGCATCGTTCATACAATCAATAACAAAGTCTCTAGTAGCATCTAGAAGAGGCAAAGAATGGCTGCAAGCTGTCTTTTTTTTTTGCATGCCAACTTCAGTAGACACCCTTGATAATCTATAAGAAATATCTTTGACAACTCTGATAAATGCCGTCTTTAGAATCACATGCTATGTACCTCTTTGTGCCTTCCTTATCTCACTAAAACATTTCTGAACACAATAAAATCTAGACTTTCTCTTTCTCTTGGACTTGGGAGGGTCTTCTTCTCCATGCGCATAGGAGGTTCTAGGTTGCTCTCTTTGTTGAATCGGGGCTCCAAGGGAGGTTGGAAACTTAGCAGTTGTAGGGGAGGATTGTACATGATGAAGCTTACTATAGGCAGGAGAAGAAAATGTCTCTACACTAGATTTCTTAGATTCCATGGTAGGAGACTGAGGGCAACCATGGATAGGAGAGATCTTAGGAGGGAAAGATTAAGGAGCTGATGGCCTTGTCTCTTCCTCACTCTCTTTGCTATCTATATACACCTTCCTTGTAGTTTGCTTTGTCCTAGCCATGATATGCTCGAAAATGAGACAAGGTAGAGCATTTTAAAACCATAAATAAGAAACCTTAAACCCCAAACAAAAATAAAAAATATAGTGTGAAAGGAGTAAAGCATAGGTTTGAAATCAAGCTACTCACACAGTATTTGCGGATGATCGATATGGCGCGAAAGGAGTGAAGAAGCGCGGGTTCCAAATCAAGATACTCATACCGTATTTACAGATGATCGATACGTTGTGATAGGAGTGAAGTGTAGGTTTGAAATTAAGCTACTCGCGTCGTATTTTCAGATGACCAATACGACACGATAGGAGTGAAGCGTAGATTTGAAATCAAACTACTCACAATGTATTTGTAGATGACCGATACGCCACTATAGGAGTTAAGCGCAGGCTCAAAATCAAGCTACTCGTGATGTATTTGCAGATGACCGTTATGACGCGATAGGAGTCAAGTGCGGGTTTGAAATGAAGCTACTCGCACCGTATTTGTGGATGACCGATACAACACCAAAGGAGTAAAGCAGATGTTCCAAATTAACCTACTTGTGTCGTATTTGTAGATGATTGATACAATGCGAAAGAAGTAAAACACAGGCACAAAATGAACCTACTCATGCCATATTTGTGGATGACCGAAATGGTGCGAATCCAGTGAAGCGTAGTGTTTTGGCCTCTTAGAATGCCATAACAATTCAGATACAGTGTTCTACCTAAGAAAAAATACCACAATACTACAGAGAACTTCATGAATAGATTTACAACCATCAGTACTACATAATGTTCAAAGAAGTACATTCAAACACAAAGCACACATCATACTCAGCAACATAGAATTGTTGATCATCAAATATGATGGGACCTGAAATGGGCCGGCACTGGCTATAGCACTAGCCGGACCTCATGCTCATGACACACAGACATCCTCACGGCCTCGCGGATCAGGAGCGTCAATCTAATGCTGAAGGACAAACTGCCCTAAAGCTTAATTCCTGCATTTATAGTTTATAGTCCAACGTTTCCCTTAAACTCCTCAGAGGGAGAACCCAAAGTACATAGGCATAATGCCTCGTCACACACACATAGGAGGCACTCCACTGACTAATAGTCGAAGCCCCACTGCAGCTCTCCTACATCTCAGGGATTGGCCCTTTGATGCGCTGCTAAACATATAACACAAACGAGCACAAAATCCTCTCAAGATACCAATATTTTACGTTCCAGGATGTACCATTCCTCACAACAATTTCCCTTTAGGACCCAACGACTAACCTATAGCATAGGACATCCTCTCATGTTCATCGTTGGTCACAACCTAAGGAAGACATGTGCCATGCATCCAAGAGGTTTCTCTGATATCTTTTAATTATTATGGTTAATGCAAATCGTGTATGGCTATGTGCTCAGACAAAAGAAAAAATCAGCATCGTGCATGGTGCATAAAGCATTCTTTCAATGAATTTTACTAGCGCGTGCTGCGTTGAAAGGAGGCATCGAGCCATATGCTCATGCTACCATCCTCTTTATTTAAACTGTTTTCTATACGCCAAGTGCAATGCATAAATCAAATCTTTTCTTTATCTTTCAATGTTTCAGCCCCTCTTCATCCAACTCTTAGCATTTTGCATCATTGATCGGTTAAATAGGGTTTCTATGCATTTTTCCATTTTAAAAGAATGATAAATATGCACAAAACATAGAAACGGGGACAAACCAAGGCCAACCTCGTGCTTTTCCATCGTTATACATTACAAAAACATAGATATAATTTTCCCTAATTTTTCTCAAACCGTTTTCTATTTTTCTCTAACTTTAAACCCATTTTTTTCCATTTTTTGTCATTTTCCTCTATTTTCTTTAATAAATAATGACTAAAAATAAAAATTGATTGTGCGCTGTGGCCCTTAGGTTCATTGACAACAAAAAATCAAATTTAGTTGGTATGATATATCATATTTCTCATTTATATAGCAAAAAACTTAATTTTACCCTTAAAATGCGTATTTTACGGGTTTTAACACTAATTCCGCCCATGTAGCCTTATATTTTCTGATTTTCAGAGCATAAATTAATCAAACTCATGGCAGAAAATATCATAATGAACTTTCATCCCATATGAACAAAGTTTCATAAACCAAATTGCATAAAAATATCATTTTTCTTCATAAAAATAGCATTACCGCTTATTTTTAGGTCTCGATTTCTTGGTCTTGATTGCGGGACTGATTTCCAGCATGCATTTAATGCTTAGCATATTCAAGAACAGCACTCTTTATGTCTTCATCCATCCGGAAGCAATCCGGTCTCATCCGGACAAGCTTTCCTCCACCATTCTTCATTGTCTTCTTCCACACAAGAATAGCCCCTTAAGGGAGAGAGAAAGACTAGAATTGGCTTTCTTCATTCAGGCCACCATTGTACGGGCGAAAACAGGCGATAAGACCAGCCAAGAGAGGGAAGATCAGCCCCATGATCGATTGTATGGGTTGCTTTCAGCCTGCATACTCCATCCCCATCATGAGAGGGCGCAAAAAATGGCCGCCATGTTGCTCTACGTTTTTTCTTCATCCCTCATTCTCTCTCCACGTTTTTTGATGTAGGATGCATAAAATTTTTGAGGGGGGGACCAAAGGCTCCAAAGGGCACCCCTTTTGGTCTTCTCCAATGTCCACATTTTCATATCTTGCCAATTTTGTGGCCATTTCCCCGTCCTGGCTCCGATTCGAGTGCTGCAAATTTTTGCGCGTCCGGCTTTATATCCTGCATTGACTGGTAACTCCTGACAACCCGCACGGTAGTCTGAAAATTTATCAAAAATTGCCAAGTGTTGCTCGGGCGCCTTTTAAGAGTCGTATTTCACTTGGTACTTAAAATCGTCCTAGTTGGAGCCGCCGCCTTTGACGTTTAATATTTTTCCCTTGATATTCGTAATTTTTAGCTATTTTTAAGCATTTCTCAGCATCAAAATTTTGCTCTCATTGGCGACCATGGGATAGGGCAACTCAGCCCATCGAATCCCACAACAAATCTGCACAAAACAACCAAAGGAAGCATCAAGCTGATACAAAATAGATACACTTAAACACATCACAATGCTCACCCTACCCCCTGACAGAACCAAGGCATGACATCCACAAGGAGTAGGCCTAGCATAATCTGATAAAAGGTCCGAAGCTAGTCACTAACCAACTGCTCCAACACGGCCAAACTAAAAAGAACTATCAAAGAGGTTGCCCTAAGTGGTAGTCTGAACTACCTACCTAACTAAGGACAACACAACCAGGAGCTCCTACTAGGCGAGGACTCCTATAGCCTGATCAAGAAGTATTTTCTTTAACACATTACTTCTTTTAGGTTTTTATTTTTCATACTCGGGCATGTAAAAAGGAGGGAGCTGAGCGTAGTGACCCAAGGAGAACAGGGCATCGGTCTTAGGACCTGTCTCGGTACCCAAGAACCTACCAAGTCCTCGCAAGGTGACACTTAATCCTTTTTTAACGCTCACTTTTATTTTCGCTCCAACCTTCATTAGTTTCTTCTTTTCCAGCAAGAAGCCACCCCTAGGAAGACAAGGCATCGGCCCTAGGTCGAACTCATTCCCAGGAACCTACCATGTCTTCACTAGGCGGTGATCAACTGCTTATAAATTTTCCTTTTTGTTCTTTTCTATTTTTAGAGGGGGTTAGAACCCCTTTTTACACACCTCTGTATATATATTTATTGTCTTTTAAGATATTCAAGGTTTCCTTCCCTCTAGCATCATTATTTTTCCCTTTTGGTAGGCTTCTCTAACTGCCTCACAACTAACAATAACTCCTAGAATGGCTACCTAGTAGGCTAGCAGAACAGGGTCACTAGGACTACCTTCTAAAACAGGTCTTTCGATGCCTGACAATGGCTTTACAGGAGGCAACGACCACTCAAACCTCCCTTCAGACATACTTAACCTAAACCTGGGACTTCATGCCTTGGACGTCGGTCCCCAACAAGAAAAGAAAAATCCCTTACAAGCACACAAACACATATAGCATAAAAACCACAGTACTCATAAAGGAGAGATATCACCTGGATAGGGCCACGAGAAGCTTCTGCGCAACAAAAAGGCTCCTTCCAAGCTCTTCTTCCAAACTTGTCTAGCACAGAACTAAAACAAGAAACCATTAACCGTACCTGCACTAAACAGACAATCGGCCCTCTTGGCCTAATGAAATAAAACACTCCACTACAAAACTTGATCGGCCCTCTTGGCCTAACGAGATCTGGACGTAATATCCAAAGCAGCTAGCCTTCCTAGCTTAAAACTAGATAAGTCATTTTAGTTCACATAATACTGATGTCCTTGGCATATACATCACACCCTATCAGACTACCCACGGTACCAAAGATAGCATATCATAGGTCGACTAGCAAATTAGCTAAAAGCTTGATCTTGTTTTTTTTAAAATCTTAGGGTTTTGTAGAGCTACAAGTCCAAGCCTTTCCATAAATACCTCATCAATAAGGTCGATACCTTCTTGGGCACTATGAGCTGAATGAACAGCCGCAGTGGGCTCGCATGTCCTACATTTATTGTAATCTGAATAAACTGGTCGTTCAAGCGGCTGAGTGGCTCCTTTGGTAGAAAGAATCATAGCTTTGTACTCATTTGAACCTCCCCTATTTGGGTTTTCACATAAATCAATGTTGCGACCCAAACTAGGTAGAGCTTCAAGCCTAGGCACATCACATGGGTGTATCCCAAGGCAGTGTATATTGTCAGATGTATATCCAGTCTTATTCTCTTGGGGGTTCAACAGAATATATCCAGATGGAATCCTTGGCCTTGCATCCGACACTCCTGCCATACTTTTGGAGATTTTGGGTCTCCAAACCCATCTCACATTTCCCTTAATATTCTTGCATTCCCTCAATTTGCTGCACTGGTCTAACGAACTCAATGCAAACTTATCCCTATGGTCAAATGGCCTCACATCCTTATGACCTTTGTGAAGCACAAGTGGACTTTTAGCATGTTTCATCCTCTTTACAAAAGATGCCTTTACTTGTTTACATCCATAATGCAAATTTTTTCCCATAAGAACCATGCTTTCACTGAAGGGAACAACATCCACCCGAAAGCATGATTCCGACACCAAAGGTCTCTCAAGAGCCTTACTAGCAACAAAATTAGAACCACACACAGAATGCTTATCAACACTCATAGGCCCATTGGTTCTATCCATATTTCCATCACAACTACCTCTCGTGGAAGTGTTGCAAGCCCTAATGGGACTTACATGGCTTGGCACCTGTTCACTGAGAGGCATGTCATTACTACTCATAGGATGGCCATTTTTTGCTTTGAGATTTTGGCCACCAAGGTTCCCCTCATAGGCTGCCTTGGTATCAACAAGTGAGCTATCTCCTTGCAGAAATGATTGGAAGCTAGGATGCACTTGTACTGAGCGGGGAAAACTCCAAAATTTTTCCCAACATCTCTGAATATGCCCCTCATAATCAATGGCATGCAGTTTTGCTTCCCTTAATGACTTAGGATTCCGTAGTTCCACTTGGATTTGCATATTAATCTCTAAGCCATTCAGAAAGAGCTCACATAGCACATCATCTGGTAGTGCACTGGCTCTTCTTGGCCAAAGCCTAAGAGTACTATCAAAGGCTCTAGCATACTCTTTAACAGAAGGATAAGACTCTTGTCTACACTGCATCAGCCACCCTGAGACCTGAATCATAGGGAGCTTCTTTTCATACTCATTTAGAAATCTATCACAAGACTCCTCAAATGATTTGATTGACCCTATTGGGAGGCTCCAGTACCATTTCCTTGCCTCTCCCTTTAGGGTACTTGTTAATACAAGCATCCGATGTATATTGTGAAACCCACTTGCAATATAAGTTAGGTCATATTCTCTTAAATGAATCATCAGATCCTCATTTGGAAATCCATAAAACACTGGGAGATCCCTATAAAGAGGAGGACATTTAGTCCTCCATTTTGGGATCAAAACTGGGTCATCAAAATCTTCGTATTCCTCTTGACCTAATACCAGTGTGTTAGGGTCTTTAATCTCTTCCATTTCCACCTTTACTAGTGTGGAAGAGTCACTAATTCCATGAACTTCCCTTTCCGCCAACTCACAAAGTGGTTTAGGGAGTCCAACACTATGCAATAGGGAATCTATCCCATCATCTGCTAGTGGTGTTCTAGTAAGCCTATTCTCATCTGCCACCACTTTGCTAGAACTTAGGATAGGTCCTAATGAAATCTTCCTTACTAACAATGGTTTCCCACACACATGGACATCATCCAATGCTTTATGGATCTTGGCAATCACACTACAGTACCCAATTGCGTCAGGCACTAGCATCGGATGTATCTTTAGATCATAATCATCCTATCCTCCTATGTGCATATTAACCATCATTGTCACAGTCTTTTCTATGACATTATCATCATGAATGATCATAGATGACTGTGTCATCTCAGCACTACTTTCACTTTCCCTTTTCTCTAATCTCCATGGGCTGTTAATCTTAGAGGTAGCTCCATGGGTATTTTCCCATAGTGACCCAAACTCAAGCATGGTATCACTTTTAGGGCAAAGGGTAAAATAGTCAATCACCCGACGTGTCAAAGTTCCCACTAGACTATTCAAGATAAACAAAGTATCCTTTGTGTGTTGGGGATTTCTTGGACTGACCGTCATACTGATGACCAAGGTTTTTATCAGACAAACTTGATATCCACTGCTTCAAGGCGGCTATTGACCAATAGAATAAAGCTAACATGTCCTTTATGAGACCAAGATTCGGAAACCGCCACTTATCGGTAGCTCCCGGCAAACGCACCACTGATGGGACCTGAAATGGGTTGGCAATGGCTATAGTGCTAGCTGGACCTCATGCTCATGACACATAGACACCCTCACGGCCTCGCAGACCAGGAGCGTCAATCTAATGCTGAAGGACAAACTGCCCTAAAGCTTAATTCCTGCGTTTATAGTTTATAGTCCAACATTTCCCTTAAACTCCTCAGAGGGAGAACCCAAAGTACATAGACATAACGCCTCGTCACACACACATAGGAGGCACTCCACCAACTAATAGTCGGAGCCCCACTGTAGCTCTCCTACATCTCAGGGATTGGTCCTTTGATGCGCTGCTAAACATATAACACAAACGAGCACAAACTCCTCTCAACGTACCAATATTTTACGTTCCAGGATGTACCATTCCTCACAACAATTTCCCTTTAGGACCCAATGACTAACCTACATCATAGGACATTCTCTCACGCTCATCGTTGGTCACAACCTAAGGAAGACAGGTGCCATGCATCCAGGAGGTTTCTCTGATACCTTTTAAATATTATGCTTAATGCAAATCGTGTATGGCTATGTGCTTAGACAAAAGAAAAAATCAGCATCGTGAATGGTGCATAAAGCATTCTTTCCATGAATTTTACTAGCGTGTGCTGCGTTGAAAGGAGGCACCGATGTCGTGTAGTTCGTGCAAAAGCTGCTGAGCACGGGGTTCAAGATGCTACGAAGAAAGAGGCTTACAAGAAGATCTGAATTTTTGATGCCAAAGATCACTATATTTCTTGTCATGTGAATTATAACAAAGAAATTGCCAACTACTCTTGACAAGAAGCTATAGTTATACCGCCTTAGAAAAATTAGAAGACTCGCAATTTCAGCTCCTTCCCTTCTAAAACTTGTCGCTTTCCCATGGACTTTGATTCACAGATTCCAAAAAAAATATCATTGACCAGCACTCACACAGAAGTTCAACCTCCTGAGATCCATACTTGAGAATGTAAATAGCCTCGTCAAGCTTCATGCCGCTGATCAGGTAAGCTACATTCCCTTTTCTTTATTCTCCAATCTGAGTACAAATCCTTAGCTTGCACTTCCTTTTGAGGATTCATCCAGCTGATGCCTCACAGAAAATGATCTTTCACAATGCCACTAGAAGTCATTCATAGTCAGTTGTCTATCCAGTTGGGCAAGGACATCACCCCTGTAATCATGGTTCTCCAGAAGTGCTGCCTGTTTTATCTCAAAACCATCAGCCCCAGGAAAAGCTCGATAGCATAGTCCAGGAATTAGCACAATAGAAGGCGTAATTCATAAAGACCATGGAGATGATGGTGATGCCCGTCATCATAATCGGACTGGTTGCAACGCGCCCATATCGACCTTTATCTAATTTCAGCCTAGAATTCAAACTTCTCCGATTCACCTTGGATCTGAAACTCTTGCGGATATGGATTCAGACTCGCTTTTTGCGCCTGGTGGCATCCCAAATTACCTTGGTTTTTGAAATCGATGGGCAAATAAGCAAAGTCATATGCAAAAGGCTGATCGATTTGGGAGACGGTTCTTCTGCTCCTCTCAATGAGCTTTGCCAAGATCGAAGGCAGGATCGCTTGGAGCTGCTAAACGATGCCCGGACTGATCACAGGCGCCATCTGCTTGGCCTGCACCAGCTTCTTCAGCTGTTGGAGCGGGGGCATAGCTGGTCGTTGATCTCGTCCCTCGCCATGGAATCAGATGCTGTTTTTTTAGAAGACAGCGCGATGGTAGGAGCCAAAAGATCCTGTCGCCCCCAGGAAAAGCTCCTCCTTGACAAGAATAGGCTCCGCCCAGAAAGACTCCTATCACGCATGTTTATGCAACAAATTTAGTTGCATCCATCTTTGTAACCACATTGCTTTCCCGTTTCCACATTAGCAAGGTGATCCACGTAATTCTCATCATTCACGTCATCTTCCTTTTAGGGTGCATAGTTTAGATCAAATAAGTAGCTACTGCAATGGTAGTTCTCGGTCTTGTGGAGTGCCGTTGGTTGCGGTTGGCTTGTTGTGGCCTTAAGGCGATCAAAGCTATGAGGTAAGGACTGCGTGTAAGAACCTCCTTCATACGTCCAATGGCCATTGGGTGGATGCAATTGATGCTTGTGTCTATTGCTTACCTTGGGATGGAGTTTTTGGTTCCTTGATCATAACTTTGTTGTAATCTATAAAATGCAACTGTCTCCCCTTTTGAAATGTTCAAGTGCTTTTTCTTCTTTTTATAGACTCCCCAATTCCTTTTGAGGATGTAAGATTTGCTTGAGTCCCAAAAGCCATAGACAAACTTCATAATTTCATCATCATCTCCATCCTCGATATCAACTTCGATGTCCCCTTGCTTTTGGGGGTCTCCAACGCCAAAGCACAACTTGTTTGTTTTTGGGGATTAGAAGCCTGTCCTGCGCTTTTCTTGGAATTCATCATTGAAATTGACAGCATAATAATATTCTTTGGCATCAGTTTTTCATATTTTTCTAGCACACACACAACATGCATGCAAACAGAAACACACGCAAACACAAACACACAAGTGGAGTATGTACATTGGATGTGGGTATTGAAAAGGACGGAAAGATAATGCAGCAATGAAACACACGCAAAAAGATAACACAGATGCACAACAAAAATGGAGGTGTTTACGGCTCGGATGCACAGCAGCACGACATCCACCCCCTCTAAACATGTGCATCCTCCTGATGAGCCAACTATCCAGGATCATCTAAGTCCACAAACAGGTCTAGTTCTTCATCAGTTTCCGGTAGACCTGTTTCTTCCTTAGCTACTTCATCCATATTCTCTGCTTCTTCTACTAATGCTTCAAGTGCATACTCTTCATCTTCTCTTCTCTTGAAAATCTTGACTCGTTTTCTAGCAATGGGCACCCTCAATACCGTCCCATCCAATTCAGCCAACTCATAGGTAGCATTGTCAAAAACCTGTTTCACCTCATATGGTCCAAACCATCTTTGAACCATTTTTCTCATGCTGCTATGCTGATTCTCTAGGCTACTGTCATAGACTAGAATCCAATCTCCCTCTTTTATGGCTCTAGGCCGCAAGCGATGCCTCAAATCAAATGTGTCCTTGTTTCTGAGTCAGGCTACCTTCAAATGATCAGCTGCTAGCTGCACATCTTCTGCCCTTCTCTCTAGTTGAAGAATCCGAAGAGCTAGAAGCTCCTCCCTTGATAAATTCTCATGCCATGGAAGAGCACTCCACGTGAGAGCACAAATTTCAGTAGGCATGACAGGTTTTTGCCCATACATCAACTCTGCAGGCATATATCCAGTAGTCACGCTATGTATAGAGCGGTCTGCCCACACTGCAAAAGGTAGTAATCTCGACCAATCTCCAATCTGACCTCTATAAGCTTTTGCCAATGCCTTAACTATCGGTGGATGTCCTCTTTCGCTCTTACCATTCCCCTCTGGATTATAGGCAGTAGTAAGAGCCAACTTAATCCCAAGTCGTGAGAAAAATTCTCTAGCTTCATCTGCATCTAGCTCTCCACGATTAGTAGTAATCTTGCCTATACATCCATACCTGCAAAATATTTCTTCCAACAAGAATTTACATACTGTAGTAGTGGTCTTCGTCCGCAAAGATCTGCCTTCAACATAGTTTGTAAGATCCTCCCTGGCCAAGATAAGATATCTCATCTGCCAAAGTCCCACTGGCAAAGTAACCAAGTCAACCACCCATTTATAATGCATACATAGCGGATAGGTCGGATGCAATTCATCGTGATGCCGCACTAAAGAGTAGAGCTGACAGTCCCTGCAAATCTCCACAAAGTGAGAAACATCCTTATACATCCCTTTCCACCAGTAACTTTCTTTGATTTTCTCATAGGTAGCCCACACATCTCTGTGTCCAGCCCAAGAACTCTCATGAAACTCTCGCATAATCTGTATCTGCATCGCTGCCTCACAAACTACTCTCAAGGGTAGGCCGCCTCTCTTCTTTGGGTACTTCCAAAGAAAACCATCTTTCAAGAAATACCCATAAGCCTTTCTTCTGATTTTCTTGAATACATCATCTGTCCAATCAGCTCTTCGAGTCAATGAACTCAGATACTGACCAATTTGCAGCCACTCACCAACATAGAGTTCTTCAGTAAAAGCTTCAACAGTAGATACATGACAATCATGAACAATGACAGAAGCTGCAAACTCTGTCTCATCATCTTCTGCAAGCAATGACCCCTCATCCTCATATCTCGCTCTAGACAACATGTCAGCAACTGGATTATCTTTTCTTGCTATGTGTCAAAATTTTGGATTCAATGATTTGATGTAGGTAATCCACCGAAGTATCGCTATATCTGGAGTCGAACAGCTAGTAATCATGCCAAGCAAAGGCAAGCAATATGTTTCCACAACAACTGAAGCACCAATAAAATACCCTTTATCACACTTCAGTGCAGTGACTACTCCCCACAACTCTCTTTTAATCTGCGGATATCTCCTCTACCGCTCATTAATAACTTTAGCTCCAAAGCGGATTGCATATCTATTCCCATCAGCATCATCCTGTCCCACTGCACAACCTATGCCAATAGGGCTAGTATCAAAACTGTCAACATGATTGGCCGTCCACACTAATAATCCGCCTTGCGAAGAGTAGGAGCTGACTGCAATAGCTCCTTGAGTTTACACAGGCTTTCGAATGCTTCTCATCCCAATGAAACTTCTGCCCCTTTCGAAGCAGCTGATAGAGAACATCTGCTGTGTGAGAAAAATGAGGAATCCAAATCATGTAAAATACACAAGCTCCCACAAATCTCCGCACCTCTGAAGTAGTCGAGCAATACTCTGCAATCCTGCTTATGGCATCCACCTTTGCAGGTGAAGGCTTCCTGCCATAATAACCAACCATATTCCCAACTATGATGACTTCATTAACACCAAAGACAGATTTCAGCCCTGAAAGAGTCAAATTCACCTCCTCTAATTGTGTCAATATTTGCTCACAAGCAACCAAGTGTTCAGCCACAAACTATCTACATCCTCGCAAATCAAGACTCTCATTGTTTTCTTCTTCTGCACAACCCTTAATAGGCACATCATCTAGGAAAGGCATGGTATACTACGGAATATAGTCTCGCAGAACTCTATGCATAGCATTCATCATATGAGCAACTGAGTTGGTGGCACCTTGAGGCAAGGTACACATCCTCACAAGACCAATAGGTGTCCGCATAGTGGTAATATCCCTGCTTTCCAAGGCAAGCTGAAACTGGTCATAACCAGAATACAAGTCACCTAGGGAATAGATGGCTCGTCCTGCAAAAGCCTTGGCAAACTCATCCACAACTGGTCCTATTCCCACATTCCTGATTGTCACTCTATTCTCATGGGCTGCATATCCTGAATAAATCTCAAGGTTCCATTATTCTTTGGTAGAGTAAACCGCCTGTTAGAATAGGGCGCAGAAGAGGGTTCCAAAATCCCCATCTTAATCTTCTCATTCAGCAACTCTATAAGCTTTGGCAAGTGTTTTCTAGGCACAGGTATAGGACGTATATTCCATGGCACATGAGGAACAGTGAAGATGACCGTAGGCGCAACCAATTCGGGACTAATGCAGCCAATTTCATGAGGAAAGAAAGAAAATTCCTTACCATGTCGTCCAAGCATCTCTCTAAAACATTCTTTTTCCACTGGAAGCAAGAAATCATCATTTCCAATCTTCAATTTTGCAAGAGTTTCAGCTGTAAATTTATGTCCAATATTTGCAGGATCTCTCAACATAGGCTGCTTCATAGCTTTTTCTATATGCTCATCACTATCAGGAGGAAGCGGCCTTGCAACCAGTTTAACCTTCTTATCAACTGTTTTATACTTCGTGTCAACCTTGGCATCAGCCAGGCACTCTTTACTTTGCTGCAATTTCTGCAAATTTTCAGTAACTCTCAACTCTGTTGGCTGAAAGATTTCAGCCCTTTGCTCTATGGACTGCATGGGTGCAGCCTGAAACTCTGTATGCTGAATTTTTTCAGCATTAAACTCTATTGGCTGAAAGGTTTCAGCCCTTTGCTCTATGGACTGCCATAATGCAGCCTCATACTCTATATGTTGAATTTTTACAGCATTTAACTCTGCTAGCTGAAAGGTTTCAGCCCTCTGCAGCTCTGAAAGCTGATCAAGATCAGCCATTAGATTCAGTTTGCTAAGTTTTCTCAGCCTCTGACTCTGTTTTCAATATAAAATCAGAAATTTCCTGATACATATCCAAGGTTTGCATAGGTATGATCCTTGAACCTTTACATACATCAGTTTTCAGCATATTTCCCATCTCAGACAATGTATCTGCATAAGGCATTCCTTCATACAGTCCATCCACATGCTCTTCTGCTTGCAAAATACCTGCAGTCTTCAACTCTTTCTCCTTAGGACCAATGTACTGCCTGGCAGCTCTAGACAAATCTGAAATTTTTTGATAACTCACTGAACTATTTGAAGAAAAACCAAAAAAATTAGTGGAGAAAGACTGGCTGCCAGGACGTGAGATCTCCTCTTTTCTCCGCTCCGTACCATTGGCGTCTCGCAAGACAACGGTACCTAATGAAAATCCAACTCCTTCGCAGGTAGTGGTGCCTCACGCAAGGAGTCCCTGTTTCTCGGATGATTTACTCCAACAGTCATAAACTGAACAGCTCACATTCCATCCTTACTGCATATCCGTGCATAGGCTGAGCCGTCATCCATCACTTTCATCTCCATTCTTGCTTCTGTAATGAAAGGCTGTCTAAGAATAATCGGATAAGAGCAAGAATCCTGAACAAAGCAATGATAATCCTCTTCAACATTGCCAATAGAAATTCTGATGCTCGGACAAGCAGCATACATATCACCAGAAGTATTATTGGCTGCTCTCATGCGCCAGCCATGCTCTGCATCCATAGGCCACTTGCCACTCTCATAAACACCTCGAGCAATAAGATTAATCTCAGATGCATGATCGACTAAAGCGACCAAAGGTATCTGTTTCTCTCCAATCCTTACCACCGTCTCAGTGGTTGCTCTAGCCCAATGACTGCGTGAAAAATGGCTGCGAGGAATGAGGATAAGGATATCATCATCCTCATACTGCATAGACTGAACTATTTTCTCCAACTGCGGATTGACAGAAGCATTCTCAACCATCACTGCATCATCATGCTCTTCCCCAAGAGCTCCATGCCATAACCCCTGTAAAGCAGGTCCTTCCATTGCATGTCGTTTCCTCCGCAAAAGATCCTGCATCTGATCCTGTATTTCTCTTCTAGCAATCCCAAGAGCTTCACCAACAGTAAAAGTGACTTCACTATTTAAAATTCTTTCATGAAAAATCTTACTCATATCCGTGTGCATATCAAGGTCTGACAAGAGCTTGAATCCTAGCTCCTTTCTTGGTTGTCTCTTTTCTTTCATCTGTTTGTCTCCCATAGGTTGCTCAAGACCTGATTGTGCTAGAGAACTCGTCATAGGTGGAGCTCTAACAGGTGGTGAAACAAAGTCACCCCCTCTAGTCTTTTTGGAGGTGCTGAGACCCTCCTCATCTCTTCTTCTCTTTTCCTCAACCATGGCATCTAAACCCTGTGTTTTTGCCATATAAGCAAAAATAGAATACATGTCAATAGGAGAAGCCCATCCCGTTTCTCCTCGGATGCTGGAGCCCACACAAGTCATAGGGGATGCCTGAACTTTCCCTCTTCTCGCTATCTCCAAGGTAGAGGATCATAAGGCTGAGTCTTCGTCTGATTTCTGTTCAAGCTAGACTCCATAAGCTAAAGCATCTCCTCTAACACTCACATAAGTTGATCGCGCAGCCATAACATCAACGAGCTTCTTCATGCCTCCCTTACCAAAGTTCGTGTCAAGAGAAGCACCAATCTCTGTCAGCCATATCTTCCCATCTTGTCCCCAAAACACTACGTTCTTCTTACGCGCTTCCTGAAAAGCATCACAATCTCTGCAGTGTTGGTGCTCTGTACTATCGCACCAAATACATCATCTCCCTTTTCTTTTGCCAGCTGGAAAAGCAGTCACTGGAGCAGGTGCTATAGCAGGTACTGACATAAGTTTCTCTTTTAACTTCCCAACTTCAACTTTGATTGCCTCTATCGTCAAATCTGCCAAGCCTTTAATAACATCATCTACTGATAAGGGCACTGGAGCAACAGGAACTAATGGATTTACAACAGGAGGAGTAGTCTTAGGCATAGAACTTGCAACAGGGGTAGAAGTAGAGGTCTCCAAGGATTTTTCAGAAGCAGATCCTGTATTACGATGCAATCGTACTCTCCTGCGCTGCTTCTTAACAAGCGCATTCACAGCATCAATGGCATGTCTCCACTCGGTCTTTAAGCCTGAATTAATAGCTTGATCTTCCAAAACATCATCCAAATTTTCCTATAAATCAGCATCAGCAGCTTGTAAAAATAATTCCACTTTCTGCATCTCCAAAGCTTGCTGCTCAGTTCCATCCAACTAATCATAGCGGCTCTCAAACTCTCGCAGAAGGGCGGTAACTGAAAGTCCCTTATTAGGCATAGAAACCCATGCTAATAAATTCCTATGATTCATAAGACCTGTATCCTCCAGGAAATATTCATCTTTTAATGCCTTCTTAAACTCTGTCCAACTAGCATGTGTTCCTTGAATTTCTAAAATTCGGACTTCAAGCATGCGAACCACGATCCACAAGAAGTAGCGGCTCCAAACGTCTTGAGAAACCCCAAAAAACTTCATCTTTTCTTCATACAAATGCAGGTAAGTTGAAACTTGTTGGCCATTGAACTGCTTCATCTCCTGTTGGACAGCCTTCAAGGCATCCATGGCATCACTATCGTGTTTCGCGTGTGCTTGATGCTGCATATAGGATGTAAATGACTAAAACAGATGCTTCATGACATTCTCGTCCATCATCTCTTCTTGTGAGTCTCCCATCTTGCTGAAAATTGACGTAGCGCTTTCACGTCGGGTTCACTAGAAATGTCGTGTAGTTCGTGCAAAAGCTGTTGAAAACGGGGTTCAAGATGCTGCAAGGAAAGAGGCTAACAAGAAGATCTCAAATTTTTATGCCAAAGATCACTATATTGCTTGTCATGTGAATTATAACAAAGAAATTGCCAACTACTCTTGACAAGAAGCTGTAGTACCGCCTTAGAAAAATAAGAAGACTGGCAATTTCAGCTCCTTCCCTTCTAAAACTTGTCGCTTTCCCATGGACTTTGATTCACAGATTCCAAAAAAAATATCATTGACCAGCACTCACACAGAAGTTCAACCTCCTGAGATCCATACTTGAGAATGTAAATAGCCTCATCAAGCTTCATGCCGCTGAGGTAAGATGCATTCCCTTTTCTTTATTCTCCAATCTGAGTACAAATCCTTAGCTTGCACTTCCTTCTGAGGGTTCATCCAGCTGATGCCTCACAGAAAATGATCTTTCACAATGCCACTAGAAGTCATTCACTGTCAGTTGTCTATCGAGCTGGGCAAGGACATCACCCCTATAATCATGGTTCTCCAGAAGTGCTGCCTGTTTTGTCTCAAAACCATCAGCCCCAGGAAAAGCTCGATAGCATAGTCCAGGAATTAGCACAATAGAAGGCGTAATTCATAAAGACCATGGAGATGATGGTGCTGCCCGTCATCATAATTGGACTGGTTGCAATGCGCCCATATCGACCTTTGTCTAATTTCAGCCTAGAATTCAAACTTCTCCGATCCACCTTGGATCTGAAACTCTTGCGGATATGGATTTAGACTTGCTTTTTGCGCCTGATGGTGTTCCAAATTGCATCGGTTTTTGAAATCGATGGGCAAATAAGCAAAGTCATATGCAAAAGGCTGATTGATTCAGGAGACGGTTCTTCTGCTCCTCTCAATGAGCTTTGCTAAGATGGAAGGCAGAATCGCTTGGAGCTGCTAAACGATGTCTAGACTGATCACAGGTGCCATCTGCTTGGCCTGCACCAGCTTCTTTAGCTGTTGGAGCGGGGGCACAGCTGGTCGTTGATCTCATCCCTCGCCATGGATCAGATGCTGTTTTTTTAGAAGACAGCGCGATGGTAGGAGCCAAAAGATCCTGTCCCCCCCAGAAAAGCTCCTCCTTGACAAGAATAGGCTCCGCCCAGAAAGGCTCCTGTCACGCATTTTTATGCAACAAATTTAGTTGCATCCATCTTTGTAACCACATTGCTTTCCCCTTTCCACATTAGCAAGGTGATCCACGTAATTCTCATCATTCACGTCATCTTCCTTTTGGGGTGCATAGTTTAGATTAAATAAGTAGCTACTGCCATGGTAGTTCTCGGTCTTGTGGAGTGCCGTTGGTTGCGGTTGGCTTGTTGTGGCCTTAAGGCGATCAAAGCTGTGAGGTAAGGACTGCGTGTAAGAACCTCCTTCATACGTCCAATGGCCATTGGGTGGATGCAATTGATGCTTGTGTCCATTGCTTACCTTGGGATGGAGTTTTTGGTTCCTTGATCATAACTTTGTTGTAATCTATAAAATGCAACTGTGTCCCCTTTTGAAATGTTCAAGTGCTTTTTCTTCTTTTTATAGACTCCCCAATTCCTTTTGAGGATGTAAGATTTGCTTAACTCCCAAAAGCCATAGACAAACTTCATAATTTCATCATCATCTCCATCCTCAATATCAACTTCGATGTCCCCTTGCTTTTGGGGGTCTCCAACGCCAAAGCACAACTTGTTTGTTTTTGGGGATTAGAAGCCTGTCTTGCGCTTTTCTTGGAATTCATCATTGAAATTGACAACATAATAATATTCTTTGGCATCAGTTTTTCATATTTTTCCAGCACACACACAACATGCACGCAAACAAAAACACACTGGTGCGCAGATCGGACGCTGCATGCTCACGTAGTGAACGCCGGAAGGTCCCCAAGAACAATGAACTCTACTTTTTGCACAAATTACAAGGTAAAAAGCATGAACGACAAGAGCAAGAGACCAATTGGGTGCAATCTCCCCCCATGCCTTGTGTGAGAACTCCACAAAGCATGTATTTTATGTATATTTCATCTTCATGCTCAAATAATAGCCCAAATTACAAAATAGCAAGCTTTTAGCTTTTGAGTTTGCTTTTACACAAAAATAGGAATAAAGCTAATGGACGGTGCCCAAAGAGTTTGGCACACCCAATACAATGTCCAAATAGAAATAACATAACCGTGCGCCCATGCGCATACAAAATAATAATAAATAATCGATGCCTCAATAAATAGGCATGGCACCTATCAAAATATAATCCATAAATCAAGCACTCGCTATCCTCCAATGCTTTCCTCCGCCACTGTTGCTATCTCTACACATCAACTGAAACATTCACAATCGTTAGTAAAATAATACAATTAAACCGACAAAATTGAATACCTAGCAGTCTTCAGCTACATAAATAAATCAACTGGTTAGACATAAATCCTAACCTTAATTTATTACGATTGCGCACTCTAAACTCATAAACGTTTATTAATTTAATATGCATTTTGCGGAATCACCCATGTACACACTAAATTAATGAAACACCCGAAAAGGCAAGGCGTCCCCATCAACTTATCGCACAAAGAATCCACTTTGTGTATGAGCCCCGGTCATCAAAGTTTACGGAATCCACCGTAAAAACTCACGGAATCTACCGTGGCATGGAATCTACCGTGGCACGGAATCTACCGTGGCACGGAATCCACCGTGAAATATGCCTCCTGGCATCATACCCCTGGGGTGGGATAGCAATTGACCTCAATTGCTATTAGCTCAATGTGGAGCTAACAGAGTGGGGAAAGCATTTAAATCTCTAGCGTGCATCCATTGTGCTTCCTCTACAGGATGGTTCTTAAATTTAACTAAATATCAAGAATATCTTCGGCCAGTTCTAGTGGTCATAAAGTCAGTGTCTATGATAGCTTCTAGTTCAAGTATTTCAGTCTCTTCCTCTAACAAAGGTGGGTTTTCATAAACAGGGTGTAGAAGTAATTGGCCTCTAAATGGTCTCAATAAACTAATGTGAAATGTGTTGTGAATTTTCCAATGAGGTGGTAATTCTAGCTTGAATGCATTGTCATTAATTTTATGAATGATCCTAAATGGTCCATAGAATCTAGGGGCTAATTTCACAACTGGGTGTCTATCTACACTTTGTAGTCTACGTTTTTCTATTCTCAACCAAACATAGTCATCAACTTTGAAATTCATTGCTTGTCTTTTCTTGTTGGCTTGTTTGGTATATGATTGCTGGGCTTTGGCAATCATATCTTTAACCTCATCAAAAATAGTATTATGCATACTAGCAATATCATCAGCACTTTGAACTCTATTTGACAAAGATGCAACAGGTGTAGATAATCTATATCCATAAATCACTTCAAACGGTGCTTTCTTTGTAGATGTGTGTGGTGTATTGTTATATGCAAATTGTAATAAATGCAAATGTGTGTCCCATGTCTGTGGTTTAGAGATAGTATATGCACGTAAAAGATCTAAAATTGTGCTGTTAGTGGCTTCTGTTTGTCCATTAGTTTCTGGATGAAATACAGATGAGAAATCAATCTTTGTGCCTAGGTTAGCAAACAGGGTAATCCAAAAGTTGTTACAAAATCTAGAATCACGATCTAAAATAATAACTTTTGGCAATCCATGGTTAGTAAAAACAGTTTTCAAAAACAACTGTGCTGCTTGTGATGCTGTTAAAGTTTTCTTACATGGAATGAAATATGCTTGTTTACTAAATCTATCTACAACTGTCCAAATCATATCATGGTTAGATTTAGTATTAGGTAAACCAGTAATGAAATCCATAGAAATTTGTTCCCAAGGTTTAGATGGAATAGACAAAGGCATAAGTAATCCATACTATTTACCATGATGTCTCTTAACTCTTTGACAAATCAAACATTCAAAAACAAAGTTAGATACATCAGTGTCCATATGCGGCCAATAAAAATCTTCAGTTAACGTACGTAAGGTAGATATGATACCTCTATGACCTTGATATGGGGAACAATGAATTTCATTCAAAACAAAAGATCGGAATGGAATTGTAACACACAATCTCTTTTCATAAAACATAAATCCATCATTATATGACAATGAATCAATAGGAATCAAATTATTTTGAACTAATTTATTCCAATCAGCATGAAAAGTAATATCTTGATGATAAGTATCTTTCATAGCAATCAAAGAATCAAAAGATATAACAGAAATATTATGAATGGCAGGTCTTCTACTTAATGCATCAGCCACTATATTTTCTTTTCCAGGTTGGTATTGAATGATAGGATGAAAACTTTGAATAAAAGAGGCCCATTTGATATGAGGGTCAAAGATTTGGGGTTGGCTAAGTAAATGTCTAATACTTTGCTGATCAATCTTAATCATAAATTCTGAACCCATTAAGTAGTGTTTCCACTATCTTAATGCTTGTACAACTACTAATAGTTCTTTGTCATATGTGGAATATTTCAGTTCAGAAGGTTTCAGCTTACAACTAGAATAGGCTATAGGATGATTGTCTTGCATAAGTACAGCTCCTATTCCTGATCCACTAGCATCGGTCACTACTAGAAAGAATGGTCTATTAAAATCAGGCAACTATAGAACAGGGGCATGGGTTAATGCATGTTTCAGTAAGTCAAAGGATTTCTGTTGATTTTCGGACCAATGATAGACAATACCTTTCTTCAAAAGTTTAGTCAGTGGTAAAGCAAGTAAGGAAAAATTACGTACAAACTTCCTATAGAAACTAGCAAGACCAAGGAATGAGCGTAACTCATACATGTTTTTAGGTACAGGTCAATTTAATATTGCATCTATTTTCTTAGGATCAACTTTAATTCCATCAGATGATACAATATGACCTAAATACTCAATTTCTGTTTAAAAGAATTCACCCTTTTCAGGGTTTGCATACAGTTGATTTTCTTTCAATAACTGAAAAACCAATGACAAATGCTCATAATGTTCTTTCGCATTTTGACTAAACACCAAAATATCATCAAAGAAGACAATTACACAATACTGATATTTTAGAAATATACGATTCATCATTCTACTAAACGTAGCAGGTGCATTAGTCAATCCAAATGGCATTACTAAAAATTTGTAATTACCAAACTGTGTCCTAAATGCAATCTTGAGTATGTCTGATGTATCTAGTCTCACCTGATGATAACCAGACTTAAGATCTATTTTACTAAATATAGCAGATCCTTGCAGTTTGTCCATAAGTTCATCAACTCTAGGAATAGGATACCTATTCTTTACAGTGATCTTATTTAAAGCTTGATAGTTAATGCACATACGATAGGTATTATTCTTTTTCTTGACTAACAGAATAGGTGCACCGAATGGAGAACTACTAGGTCTAATCAATCCTCTATTTAGTAATTCCTCAACTTGACTCTGAATTTCTTTTTGCTCTATCTGGTTATGCCTATATGGTGCTTTGCAAAGTGGTTGTGTGCCAGGGATCAAATCTATCTTATGGTCTTCTGGACGTGAAGGAGGTAAACCAGGTGGTAGATATTCTGCAAAACAGTCCTTAAAATGTGTAAGAAATTCTTTATGCCTAGGGTGCATATGACTTTCTTTCACTTGCAATTCATTCACCCAAATGAGATAAGATTTACTACTCTTGCGTAATGCACGTTTAGCTTGAGTATGTGAAAGCAGTGGAAAAACATTAGATGCATGCATACCATATAATGTAAGAGATTTTCCTTGAAAATTAATATTCATTGAGTGTGTGGAATAGTCTATATCTGGGTTATGCTGGTGACGCCAAGGCATACCTAAAATAATGTCACTCGACTGTAATGGAACAACTAGGAAATTTCTTCTTTCTGTGTATTGACCAATTTGAATCTCTAAGTCAAGCACTTCCTGTGTACCATTATACCTAGTGCCTAAGAATGCAGCTTTGATGCGGTAATGCATATGTACAGTTTGTAACTTCAATTCCTTTACTAATTTTGCTAAAATAAAACCATGAGTGCTACCATCATCATGCAAAATAATCTTTTTCTTTCCATGCACCAAACATTTCATAGTCAATAAAGAATGCGGAGTAGGCATACCTGGTAAAGTATCCGAAGGTGTAGTAGTGTCATCCTCATCTTCTGTGAAATCAGGCATATCTTCATGTTCGTCTTCGTCCATTTCTCCAAGGTAGTTGATATGGGCAGGTGGCTTCTTTGAATGACAATTTGCTGCTAGATGTCCAGGCTGGTGGCATTTATAGCATACTATTGGCTTGGCTTTGGTTACATTGTTTGCAATGGCAGGAAGTCTAGGTACATTAGGATTTGGCTATGGAATAGGCTTAGGGTTTTGATTGACATTGGATGGTAATGAAGGTGGTTTTGCCCAATTTTTGCGGAAAGATAATGAAGAGAAACGACCTGGATTAAATCTTCTAAAATTTGAATTGAATTGTTTAGATCCATAATTACCATTGGCTTGGAATTGTTGTGGACGTCTGTCTCTACCTCGTAGCTTATCTTCAGTGTCATGAGCTAGTGAAATGGAGTCTTCAAGAGTAGCAGGCTTGAACATGTTAACTTCAGCGTAGTAATGCCCAAGGAGTCCAGACATATACTTGCGCTTGTGTGTCGCTTCAGGTGCGTCTTCAAGCATGCATAGCTGGAGTAATGCATTCCAAAAACGCTCTGTATACTGAGGAATGGGCTCACGATCCCGTTTTGCTGGAGAAGATCCCATTGCTTAATAGCTTTCTCATGAAATTGTGGTGGAAGGAAATTCTGCATGAACTTCTTCTTGAAATCCTCCCAAGTAGCAGAACAATCTATGCTCTTGCGTTTGACAGTCCACCAAAGAGATGCTCTGTCTACTAAATGATTAGTGACACACTTGATTTTATATTTTTCTGCATAGGTTTCCTCATGAAAATAGTCATCAAACTGACTAATGAATGCTAGAACAGTTTTTCCTTCTCGTATGCCATTGAAAGTACGGAATTTGAAACTTCTTTTACTTATCTTTGATTCCTTGCGGATGGTACGTCGAATAAGATCTTCAGCTTGAGGTTCTTCTTTGTCGGTAGACGCTCTTTGTAAATTTGCCAGTTGAGCTTGCAATGCTTGCCTAGCCCTTCGTTCTTCTTCCAATTGCATCATGATTAAGTCCAACTTTTGCTCCATCGTAGGCTCAGGTAGGTCGCCTTCAGCCACCCATAAGATCATCCATATGTGGTTCCGTCATCCTGCAAAACTCAAAAGACCTTTCTCACTCAAAATCAAGTTAGTGGGATGAGCGTAGCTCAAGTTCGGGAATACAAGGCTTATGTGTTTTTGGGTATAGCTTTCACAATCTTAGAGAAATCTGCATTTTATCGTTCTTCGTATGCTGAAAATGCTTCAACAAACCTGCGTATGGGTAGAGTACCTTCCAATGAACAACTTTGCAGTTCGGAGTTTCTGCGCAGGAATAGTCCTTCTATGAGTTTTGAGCACAAGTCAGTTCTGACTCCAATTGACTTGTCTGACTTGTAGAGTTGCAGACTTATGTAACTTGCAGAGTTGCAGACTTGCAGAACTTAGTCGATTTATGGAACTTGCAGTACTTGACTTGAAGAAACTTGCTGAACTTGAACTTGAAGGACTTGCAGAGTTGATGAGACTTGGAAGACTTGAATGATTGGAAGTTTTTTAATGACTTATATCTTAGATAACTAAGCTTGATAATTTAGTCGACGATTTTTTAAAGGGGGGGCAGTTTTTTTTTCCGCCGAAATTCACGCTGAACACACCGAATTACCAGACGTCGAAATTTTGTGGCTTATGGCTTTATTATTAAGCTTAATACTCATCATTAAAGCTTTTAAGATTTTGAAAATATGAGCTTATCTCTGTATAACCATGACTTGATGAAGGAGATGTAGGAGTGGTCCTCCGCCTCTGTAGCCCGGTCCTTCGCGATCCAATGACAGAAATAGGGGTTCTTGATCGCCAGAAGTCTACCTGTATCGACAGTTCGCGACGAGATTTACCGTAGAGCCCGATCGTTCCAGGAGCTCCGCCTTCGCACGAGATGGATAGCGATTGGAAGCTCTTGATCTCAGCTCTGCTCTGATACCACTGGTGCACAGATCGGACGTTGTATGCTCGCGTAGTGAATGTCGGAAGGTTCCCAAGAACAATGAACTCTACTTTTTGCACAAATTACAAGGTAAAAAGCATGAACGACAAGAGCAAGAGACCAATTGGGTGCAATCTCCCCCCATGCCTTGTGTGAGCGCTCCATAAAGCATGTATTTTATGTATATTTCATCTTCATGCTCAAATAATAGCCCAAATTACAAAATAGCAAGCTTTTAGCTTTTGAGTTTTCTTTTACACAAAAATAGGAATAAAGCTAATGGACGGTGCCCAAAGAGTCAGGCACACCCAATACAATGTCCAAATAGAAATAACATAACCGTGCGCCTGTGCACATACAAAATAATAATAAATAATTGATGCCTCAATAAATAGGCATGACAAAATATAGGCGTGGCGCCTATCAAAATATAATCCATAAATCGAATACTCACTATCCTCCAATGCTTTCCTCCGCCACTGCTGCTATCTCTACACATCAACTGAAGCATTCACAATCGTTAGTAAAATAATACAATTAAACCAACAAAAGTGAATACCTAGCAGTCTTCAGCTATATAAATAAATCAACTGGTTAGAAATAAATCCTAACCTTAATTTATTACGACTGCGCACTCTAAACTCATAAACGTTTATTAATTTAATATGCATTTTGCGAAATCACCCGCTATGGAATCACCCATGTACACACGAAATTAATGAAACACCCGAAAAGGACAGGCGTCCCCATCAACTTCTCGCACAAAGAATCCACTTTTTGTATGAGCCCCGGTCATCAAAGTTTACGGAATCCACCGTAAAACCTCACGGAATCCACCGTGAAATATGCCTCCTGGCATCACACACGCAAACACAAACACACAAGTGGAGTATGTACATTGGATGAGGGTACTGAAAAGGACGGAAAGATAATGTAGCAATCAAACACAATGAAACACACACAAAAAGATAACACAGATGCACAACAAAAATGGAGGTGTTTACGGCTCGAATGCGCAGCAGCACGACACCGAGCCATATGCTCATGCTACCATCCTCTTTATTTAAACTATTTCCTATATACCAAGTGCAATGCATAAATCAAATATTTTCTTTATCTTTCAATGTTTCAGTCCCTCTTCATCCAACTCTTAGCATTTTGCATCATTGATCGGTTAAATAGGGTTTCTATGCATTTTTCCCTTTTAAAAGAACGATAAATATGCACAAAACATAGAAACGGGGACAAACCAAGGCCAACCTTGTAATTTGACATCGTTATACATTGCAAAAACATAGATGTAAATTTCCCTAATTTTTCTCAGTCCATTTCCTATTTTTCTCTAATTTTAAATCTATTTTTTGTCATTTTTCTCTATTTTCTTTAATAAATAATGACTGAAAATGAAAATTGATTGTGGGATTTGGCCCTTAGATTTATTGACAGCAAAAACTCAGATTTAGTTGGTGTGACATATCATATTTCTCATTTATATAGCAAAAAACCCAATTTTACCCTTAAAATGCGTGTTTTACGGGTTTTAACACTAATTCCGCCCATGTAGCCTTATATTTTCTTATTTTCAGAGCATAAACTGATTAAACTCATGGTAAAAAATATCATAATGAACTTTCATCCCATATGAACAAAGTTTCATAAACCAAATAGCATAAAAAGATCATTTTTCTTCATAAAAATAGCATTACCGCTTATTTTCAGATCTCGGTTTCTTGGTCTTGATTACGGGACTGATTTCCAGCATGCATTTAATGCTCAACATCTTCAAGAACAGCACTCTTCATGTCTTCATCCATCCGGAAGCAATCCGGTCTCATCCGGATAAGCTTTCCTCCACCATTCTTCATTGTCTTCTTCCACACAAGAAGAGCCCCTTAAGGGAGAGAGAGGGAGGAGAGAGAAAGACTAGAATTGGCTCTCTTCATTCAGGCCACCATTGTACGGGCGAAGACAGGCGATAAGACCAACCAAGAGAGGGAAGATCAACCCCATGATCGATTGTATGGGTTGCTTTCAGCCTGCATACTCCATCTCCATCATGAGAGAGCACAAAAAATGGCCGCCATGTTGCTCCACTCTTTTTCTTCATCCCTCATTCTCTCTCCACGTTTTTTGATGTAGGATGCATAAAATTTTTGAGGGGGGGACCAAAGGCTCCAAAGGGCACCCCTTTTGGTCTTCTCCAATGTCCACCTTTTCATATCTTGCCAATTTTGTGGCCATTTCCCTGTCCTTGCTCCGATTCGAGTGCTGTAAATTTTTGTGCATCCGGATTTACATCCCGCATTGACTGGTAACTCCTGACAACCCGCACGGTAGTCTAAAAATTTATCAAAAATCACCAAGTGTCGCTCGGGCGCCTTTTAAGAGTCGTATTTCACTTGGTACTTAAAATTGTCCTAGCTGGAGCCGCCACCTTTGACGTTGAATATTTTTCCCTTGATATTTGTAATTTTTAGCTATTTTTAAGCACTTCTCGGCATCAAAATTCCGCTCTCAAAATACTATGTTGCTTCCTATCACCATAGCCATCATTGATTGAACAACTTCAAAGAGAACAACACTAACATTCAAGAGACAATCAAAAGATAATGGGATCAAACATTAGCCGCCCTTTCTAGGCACTTTTCTCAGTCGTATTTCATCCATAATCAAAAAGCAACTACTCGAATAAAATTGGCTGATGTTTCTTACCTACGCCCTTACTTTCAAGTGAAACATCATATGAAGTATAAGGACTGCTTTACATATGATGATCCAAAAGACTACATGCATACTAATACTAAGGTGTAAAATAGTACTAAATATACAATGAAGTTCAAGTCCTAACACCTGGCAGAACCTCAAGATCCAATTCTAATGCATCATACTCTGGCTACTTTTGCTATAGCTTCTGAATCAAGTCCTCAATCGCCTTCTGCCTGGTAGCCAACTGATCCTACAATTCAATAACCTGAACACCAGTCTAAGCATTCTGCTTATCACAATCCAAGAAGTATGCCATGAGTTTCTACATAACTCCAATAGCATTCGAAAGACTCTCAAACTAACCATCATACATTCGAAAACCAGTTGAACCTGAAGGTATTTCTGTTGGACCTTCAGCCACATGCTGATCACGAAAGTCATTGCCAAGATGATTTCGAGCATCAAGATTAGCATATTGCTTTTTCTCCTCTAATGCAAACTTACTCCTCAACCATATCTTCCTAATTTTTTTATTTTTCTTTGCACAAAAATTACCATCCATTTTAGAAGCATCCCCATCTTACTGATTATCAACGTGAAGTATATCTTTAATACCTGCATGTCTATGATCTCCAGTGCATGCTCATACAATTGTGCTAGAAAACAACCCATCCAAGTTATCTTAAAAACCTTCTTGTTGTTTGAAATCTTAATGTTAGCCATAAGCCTCTCAAACATAAGGCCTGCTCAATTTGGCATCTCTAAATTCTCTACATAGTAAAGAATCCCATAAGTATCTCTAGCAATGTTATCTATCTTGATGAACATCATAAAGTGCTCCATAAACCAACGTAACTGCAATTTCTTCACACCATCAATGTGTTTTAACACATAAATATTCCTGGGCCCTGGGCTGGGTCATTGAAAACATAATGCATCTGGTCTTTCGTACACCGATATGCAATCAGATTATCATTCATAGGAAGTGCAAACACTTGACTAACAATGGTAGGAGTCAACTCAAGATGACCTGCAATTTTGCAATTTGAGTGCCTCAAAATATCCATCTATATGGAGGCATGCACATTTGATGCCCAACGATCCGATGGCAAATGAGCATAATCAAACAATCCGATCTTTTGAAACCATGACTGATGAACCTCTACCTCAATATTCAAATAGAAGGTGGAGTCATGAAGAGAGTAGCAATAGCACTAGGACTAGAGAAAGATGGAGCCTTCGATGGTGTTACATCTTTGTCTCCCTACTGCACCAACCTTTCGTCATCGTTGACCACATAAAGCTCATCATCATCATCCTCCTAGCGGCCATGCTTGATCATGGATAGGTTCCAAGCTAAAGAGCAGCGAGTATGTGTCATGGCAATGAGAGTTGCAGGCCGGCGAGAGTGGAGAAGGAGAGAAACTCCCAAAAGAACACATACCCTTTTCCATTTGCATGCCAAAGTCCAAGTCTTCTCTCAGGCCACCCTGTTTTGTATAGGTGTCACCTCAACATCATAGGATTTAGACCATTCACACATGTAACTGCCAATAACTGATCCTTTGTCCCATTTTGAATGATAACATGAACATTTGAATAATAGGGTTGACCTAACCTCTTAAGCCTAAACCCATTCATTCCGGGGTGTAAAACCTTTTCGTGCAAGTCTTGCAGCAGAAAAGTACCATGACCCATATCCTTGAAAATGACAAAGGGACTTGCATACCTGAGTTTTAGCTTACCGGGAAACTTGCCAAGGAGAGAGTTATATACTACAACCCAGTCTCCCTCCTAAATTTTTTTCTTCTTGACATGTCTATTAACCCATGCCTATCTCCTACGTTGTGTGACACCCATCATATAAGCTACTAATATTGGGTCCTCTTCCGTTTTCAAAGTTGTTCTAGTCTATGCTACACAACTGATTCTTCAGGATCCATCTTGTACATAACAACAACTCTCATAACTTGCAACTACAAATTCCATAGGAACCACCACTTCCAAACCATAAACCAGCCTAAAAGATGTAAGCCCTATTGCAAATTTATATGCTGATTTGAAGGCCCATAATGCTGAATCAAGTGTAATTTCCCAATCCTCCCAATTATCCTCAACAATTTTCTTCAAGATGTGGAGTAAAATCTTGTTGGATCTTTCAGCTTGACCATTAGCTTGATGGGGATTCATAGTAGATTTCTTGTGCAAAATCATATGCTTGATAGTCGATTCTCTGATCAGTTGATTCAAGAAATGCTTTCCCCGATCACTAATTAGCTCAATACGACAACCGAATCTGGTCATAATGTTAGAGTATAAAAACTTGGCCACACTTGCTGCTTTATTATCCTTTAATGCCTGAGCTTCTACCCACTTTGTAGCATAGTCAATGAAAACCAAAATGTATCTATTACCTGTCCATTCAGTTACTGGTTTGATGGGCCCGACAAAGGCAATTCCCCATTTCTGAAAAGGTTGAAGTGATAATACCAGATGATCTTGCATCCTATCCCTATCAAGTGGTTGACCTTCCTTCAGACACTACAAACACTCTTTGGCATATTGATGAACATCTTTCAACACAGCAGGCCACCAAAGATCTGCCTGCAAAATTTTACTACCTGTAATCTCTCTTGAAAAATGACCTCTTGATAATTCGGAATGAGCTTCATGCAATATTGCTGGTTGCTCAAACTCGAGAACACATCTTCTCAATACATTATCAACTCCCCTTCTATAGTGTGTTCAAAATGACCTGAAATAATCTACTCTTTAATGCCAACCTTCTTCTTTGATCTGGTGAAAGGTGTGCAAGCATAATTATTGACTTCAGGAAATGCAGCATCTAGTCATAATATGAATCAGGGTCAAGCACCTGAACCTTAAAAAGTTCAGCATCAGGTAACTGATCATGAATTCCTGCTTCAGGCTCATCAGTTTGCAATCTACTTAGATAATCAACGATGGTATGCTCTTTTCCAGGGTTATGAATAACCTTAAAATCAAACTCTTGGAGTAGCAATATCCATCTAGCCAATCTACCCGTCAATTGAGGCTTATTAATTAAGAATAGCAATGCTTGATGATCCACATGGAAAAAAACCTGATTTCCCAATAAATAATGTTTGAATTTTTGCACGGAGAAGACCATTCCAAGTGCTTTCCTTTTCGTTACTCAATAGTTCTTCTTCGCAACAATCAATCACTTGCTTGCATAATAAATTGGTCTCTACCAACCCGACACTTTATCCTGCATAAGAACAACTCCCACATCCAAATCAGATGCATCAACAAAAATATGGAAAGGTAAATCCCATATTGGAGGTTGTAAAATTGGAGCCACCACCAACAACTTTTTCAAAACACTGAAAGCTCTATCCTGATCTTCCCTCCAAACAAACTGCACCCTTTCTTTGTGAGAGTTGTAAGAGGAAAACAGATATGTGATAGGTACCTCAAGTATCTACTATGCTACTTAACCTACCCCACAAACCTCATGATTTCTTACACGTTACTAGGAGCCTTAGCCTTCTGCACAACTGCAATATTCCTGGCGTCTATATTCATACCCTCTTCAGATAGGATATGACCCAACAACACACCTCCTTTGGCTGCAAACACTGAATTGAAAGGATTTAATGACATACCAAACATTCTGCATCTCTGAAAGCATTCCTCTTCGCTGCCAAAACACAAAAATCATCAATGAATACTCTCATAAAAGTTGTTAAATATGGTTCAAATGTATTTTGAGCAGCTTCTTGAAATTCAAGTAGTCCATTTTTCAGCCCAAATTTCATAACTATGCTGACATAAACTCCCCATTTTGTTATGAAAGTTTCATTATCCATATCTTTTGGATGCATCTTGATGTGATTATATCCTGAAAAACCATCCAAGAAATTATACATCTTATGACCTGCTACATCATCCAGAAGAGAATCGGTAAAAGGAATGGAAAAGGGATTAGTAATGGTAGCTGCATTTAATTTTGTATAATCCACACAAATTGTGATCTTCCCATTCTTCTTTGGCACTACAACAATAGGAGATAACCAAGTAACCTCATTAACTAGTTTGATAAACCCAACTCTCAAAAGCTTGTCAATTTCTTCCTTGACCTGTTTGGCATAATTAGGATTCATTCTATACCTCTTTTGAACAACATGCTTAGCATCCTTTTTCATGTTTATCCTGTGCTAACACACAACTAGATCCAATCCCTTCATGTCTGTATAATCCTAAGCAAAAATATCTTGAAACTATCTCCACAACTGAATTAGATCTTGCTTGAAATTATCTTCCACAAAAATATTCATCTTGATGGGTTTAAGCTCGTCTTCTACATTCAGGTTAACCTCTTGAACCTCATCTTCAACCACTCTTGCGAATCTTCTCATTGTATGCTCATATCTTAATTCAGCCCGAACAATATCTTTTTGCCCTTCCTCATCCAATGTACTAGAACTGCCCATAAAATTGTTTATACCAATTTGTTGCTTATTAGGTATTTCTTGTTGCAAAACTTCAGGATGAGTAGTGCCTTGGTCATGAATTAATTTATTCCTTTCATGCCTTGACCTATCCTGAAATTTAGGATGCTCATGACCTTTAGGAAAACCTTTTGATTGTTGTGCAGGCTGATTTTGACCTACAGTTTCAATAGGTTGTTGCTCCAAAAATACATCTCCAGTCATATTGGGTTGCTCTTGATACCCTTGTATAATACCATCAACATCTATCTCAAAAACTAGAATTACAAAAGGATTTTTTTGAAGATATAATTCCTCCTCATCATCTTCTACTTTATCTACAAGGTTAATAGTTTGGGCCACAACATGTCTAGATGAACTCTTCAAAATAACCTTATTCACTATAGATAACCTAATTTTCTTAAGTTCTCTTGGAATACACACATAATCATTCCCCCAATCCTGCTTGAGTTTAGCCAATCTAAACCATGGCCTCCCCAAAAGCATTGTATAAGAATCCCCAATTTTTGACATTCTCAAGACTACAAAAGTGACCCTAAACTTCAGGCTGGCTACTCGAATTTGTTGATTTCTAAGAATACCCAAAGCTGTAACCTCTTTTGGTCTACCATCTAAACCTAAAATGGGGCCGGCAGTAACTCTTCTTGCTTATTTGCTAAATATGTATGTTCAGGAAGTATATTAACTCCTGAACCTCCATCCAACAAAATATCATCATACTTACTACCTGCATACTTAGCCTGAATGGTAGGTACTTGATAATCCACCACTTCCTATTGGGTTGGTATCATAGCTTGAGAGTCATGAACTATTTGATTGTGAACTGCTATACTTTCAAGGACTTCTTATTGCTTCTACGTGATCTTAAGGAATAACTTCTCCTTAAATCCTAGTATTAGATCCAAGATTTGCTCCAAAGTTAAATGTAGAGAACACTTTGTAAAGCTTGGAATAGCTCTTTCGAGACTCCTTGCTATGTAATTTTTGAGCAATAATACTATTAGGAAACCACTCTTGATATTCAAGAGATTGGTTTTTCTATTCAAAAGCATACTCCTAAAATTCAAGAAATTGCTCTTGCAATTCAGGTCTCTACAGACTTGAATTCCCTACATCATCAAGTTTATCAACTTCACATTTTTTAGCAATTTTTTGCACCTTTCTCACCTGCTTTGTTGCCTTTTTCCTTATCTTCTCTTGTTCCTATCAATAAATATTTATACCACCTTGACTTCTGGTTATTGGTAAGACCATTGGTTCCTCTTGACATTACTCTATTTCAATGCAATTGGAAAAATCACAATGAACATGCATACTTACAGCATTAGTGTTACCTGATTCTTCCTTTTCCTCTTCTTGAACCTTCTCTTGCTTTCTTATAGTTAGCAATTCCTATATCATCATGAGATTGCCTTTTCTCATCTTGATCAAGTAACTCTATAAGGACTGCTACAATGGGACAGGTGGATGATGTTGATGCTCTTGCAAGTCTTCCATCATTGTGAGACCTTGCTACTGGCATTCCTCTCTCAGTTCTATGCCTTGCCCAAAGTTCAAAGTTTGGTCAAACAAAGTGTCATTGGCCACCACAATAGTGGCATGCTCCTGTTTGGGTAGTTTGTTGTTGTGCTTGAAAATTTCCCCAAGGCTGTCTAGCCTGCATTCTTTTAGGTCCTCTAAAGGGTCTCTCTGACATGGTGTTATGAATAATCTGATTTACTACAGCTGGTTGAATAGGTCTTGGCCTAGCCTGCATTACTAGCATCTGCTGCTGTGCCATCTTGACATTAGGATTATACAAGCAAGTCCTAGTCTCATGGCCCTTTCTCTAGCATATCTCACAATGCTTTTCCTTCTTCTTACTTTCAGAAATACCCAAATCTTGTAGCTTCTATTTTATCATTTTATCTAACTTGTTGTCCTTTGACTTTCTCTTATCTTTGTCATTTGCTTTCTTCTTTTTAGTCTTGACTGATTCTGATTTTTTCTTTTTCTTCTTATGCCTGCTCCTACTAGATCTATCCTCATCAAAGTCACTTGAATCATCATTTGAATGTGAGATATAATCACTATCCTCATCATCATTGTTTGTGTCTGAATCTGACCTTGAATCTGCATCAGAATCTAGGTCTGAATAGTCCTCATCTTTAGTGTTCTTAGATCTAGAGGTACCAAGTCTTTTTTCCACTCTCATAGCTGCCCTTATCAATGTGTCCAATGTATCATTCTAACCCTTCTCTACATTGGTAATAGGATTCCGATATTACCTCTCATGCCCTTCATAAAATAGGTAATCAGCATTTCCATTGAAGGTGTATCATCAGCATCTAGTCTATTCAACAGGTTCCTGAATTTCTGGGCATAGTCCTCCACCAATATAGTCTTTTGTTTGATCTTCTTGATATTCCTTAGAATATCTCCTAGAGTTTTGTCCTTATAAAACTTGCCTAAAAATGCTATTTTTAAAGCATCATATGAATTGAAGATTGCCATACCATAACTAGCAAACCAGTCCATAACTTTCCCCCTAAATGCTACCATACCATAATTGGCAAACCAGTCCATAGCTTTCCCTTGAAAGGTGGCAGCAAACTATTGCTTTTTGACCTGGTCCCCATACACTTAGTTGAAGCCAATGGCTGTCCATCTTGTCTCAAACTAGGCCACATGGCAATCAAGGTCTTTTTCTTTCTTTCTTGAAAACTAGAGGCTCTAACTTTTGGGTTAACAATCTGATTTGGACTCATTATGTTTGTCTTATGAGGCCTCCGCAATAGTGGTAGAGGATTAAATTTTAAAAACCTCTTAGATTGAAGGGTTGTACCTCCCTAGTAAAAATGATCTCCCAAGCATTATATGTTGCAATCTTTCAAGTGCCTTCTTAGGAGAAGTTTCTTGATCTTTAAGTGGTAATGATAGTTCCTCATCTTCCGAAACATTACTGAAACTTCAAGAGTCGGAGGGGTTGGAAAATATTCTTCAGAACTAGTAGAAGAATTGTAAACGGTTATTGTACCCTCAGAGGGACCCACATCTTGATCACCCTGACTATCAGGTACAACCTATTCTTTATCTAGCCTGCCTAATGCTACAACAACCTCTGCATCATTAATAAAAACTTCCTGCTATTATTGCCTTACCAATGCCTCCCTTAATTCCCATGATCTGCTTCTAGTAAGAATAGGGTTTGAATGATAAGGGTAATTGCTTGACATAAATGCTGCCCATGGCACCTAGTACATGAGCAATGCCATCAGCATTCGTGTCATGTAAATCTCTCAAGAATTGGTTCCAGATCTGCTCCTAAATTAAGAAATTATTTTTTTGAAACTAGCAAGCATCGCCAAAGTGTTTTGGCCTCTTAGAATATCATAACAATTCAGACACAATGTTCTACCTAAGAAAAAACACCACAATATTGTAGAGAACTTCATGAATAGATTTACAGTCATCAGCACTACATAACGTTCATGAATTACATTCAAACACAAAGCACACATCATACTCAGCAACAAAGAATTGTTGATCATCAAATACTACGTTGTTTCCTATCACCATAGCTACTCGAATACAATTGCCTAATGTTTCTTACTTGCACCTTGACTTTCACGTGAAACATCATATGAAATATAAGGGCTACTTTACATATGTTGATCCAAAATACTACATGCATACTAATACTAAGGTCTAAAATAGTACTTAATATATAGTGAAGTTTAAGTCCTAACATGCAGTTTCAAAAATCACCTACTCACGCTATATTTGCGGATGATCGATACAAGGCGATGCAACAATGGTTGAACTGAACGTTGCTGTGTATTCCCATTTGTGGATAAAAAAAGTGAGCCACATAAGGTTGCATCAATCTTTTATATCTCTGGTATAGGCAACATGTGGCGCTGTTTTATTGGCTAGGGTTTGCACGGGCCATCCACGTGGTTGTCTATGTGCCTTTCCATGTGGCAAATAGTTATCAGTCTATATAAACAAGTAATCAAACATTTATGATTTTTTTGCCAAATTATCGTCTAGCTAGAGTTGAGGTCCACTTTCAATTTTTCATATGTCAATTTGCACCATTTCGTGCACCACTTGATACGAAGTGAGGTATTGTTCCCGAGATCACTTGCCTACTTTCAGGTCGTATTGTAGATCCACAAATACCAAGCGAGGAGACTTTTTTTTTAGGTCAGGTGAAAACTTTTGCATTGTATCATGCTTTCAATCATTTTTGAACCTAAGGATGTTGTAGGCTCCCAAGAGTAGGTAACCCTTAATAAGAAAAGAAGAAGATTGTCATCAGGGTCAACAAGGGCTTCTAGTTGTGCTACCTTCTCCCTTGAAATTACCACAACTTCTTCCCCTTGTTTAGGAGCAAGTGTGGGAATGCCTAGGAAGTCTCCAGTCAAAGGCAAGTCACCATTGAGGGTTTCTCGATTGTCTTAGATCACAAAGGTTTCTCCATCAGAAAGGCTCCTAGACTTTCTTCTTCAGAATGGCATGGACTTATCTTATTACAGAACTGCAAAGGATATTTTCATCCTTCAGTGGAATATTGACCATGTATTGAACTCATGCAAGAATTTTTTTCGAGAGGAGCTTGCTGAGTTTGAAAGTCTTCCATTTTCGGTAGTTGAAAAGGATGCAAAGGAATACGTTCACATACCTATTACGAGCTCACCTTCAGAGAAGGCTTTGTTTTCAAGAAAGCGTACATCTCATTCTCTTGACCGGTTTCGTACCTCCAATTTGTTTTGTTCTGCTCATTCTAGGAAATGCAGGATAATGTCAAAAACAACTGCATTCATTGCGTACTCTTGTTAAATATCCTGTTAAACTTGATGAACAACAATTATAGGGTCCAAAATGTTCCAGCTTCTGCCTTTTGGACGAGGTAGCAAATGACAAGGATGCAGAGGAATGTTTGGACCCTAAGCAAGAAGCATATATTGTTGGAAAACTAGATGTTGCCCAATTCAAATATGAGACCATTATTGAAGAAAACCATGCAAATGCAGATCTTCTATGTGGCTCTTCTTTTTATACTGTTACTTCACTTTCAACTTTCCCTATCAAGGACAAGGAATATATACTAATAGTAGACATCCAAAGCCTCTTCAATCTTAGGGAGGATTATTGTTTAGCAATCATTGTAGAGGCTTCTGATGCTACAAACAGCATTGTTGACACCGAAAATGAATCAAAAGAAGAGTTACTTAAACTTGACACTGAAATTGTAGACGACAAGTTTATTGAAGCAGGGGATGCCCTTTCTCTTTGTTTTCGTAAGGTAAAGAATGCTGAGAAAGAGTATGGGATTACTAAAGAGGAGTTCTCGACTTGGAATTTCCAATTTTGGAAGAGAAGAGTCACAATATGCTAAAGAATTGGAAGATACCAATGAGGCAAAATCATCAATTAACATATGGAATCCAACTAAGGTAGAGAACAATTGGAAATATTATCTCAATTTCTATAAGATATACATTAATGTGTTTGATTTCAACATTCATTTGACATTTATCTTTTTTTACAGTTGGAGATTGAAGATTTCAATAACTTCTTGGACTGGATAAAGGGACAAGATTTGATATTAGTTCACTGAAAGATGTTATACTTGGCCATTACTTACTGAAAGGGAAGTGGAACCTAGGAGGAAGAAGCTTGGCAGTGAGAGCTATGGCGGATGGAAAGCAAGAACCAAGAGAGAGAGAGACTCAAAAGTGGGAACCCCAACAACCATAATGTGTGGCCAGTCCTTCCTTTATTCAAACTGTCACTAAAAGAATAAAGAATAAGTGACTGTGATGGGCGCCCTCCACCTCCAGTGTGCAGTGACGGGTACTGTCAGTGTAGTAATACACAACCGGCTAGGCAGAGGCGCCTTTACCCCCAACAACCTCCCACTTAAAGTCGAATCTGCCCCAGTGAGAGAGAAAAAAGAAAAGACAGTACAACATGTACACATGTACATCAGGATGAGGAAAAAGATGTCATCTCATCGAATGCCCATCAATCTCCTGAGGAAAGCAAAGCACTCGGTAATGAGGTTCTTTGTGAGCAAGTATGGAGGATTCTCCTCAATCGAAGGTCAACAAACTTGTCCTCAACGACCTTGCAAATGAAGTGATACCTCACCTCAATATGTTTCGTCTTCACATGGAAGACCGGATTCTTAGCCAACTGAATGGCACTCATAGAATTTGAATGTAGTGTAGGCATAGCATCTGTCATACCAAGGTCAGCAATCAAACAGCCTAACTAGATATTGCAAGCCTCTATGCCTGCAATATACTTGGCCTCTGTAGTAGAAAGGGCAGTACACTTCTGCGCCTTGGACGTCCAAGAGATAGCTCCTCCAGCATAAGTGAACACATAGACAGAAGTGGACTTCCTACTATCTACATGTCCTACATAATCAGAGTCAGTGTACCCCACGACTCCTATATCCTGGTTGCCATAACAAAGACGCATATTTGTTGTGCCCTTCAGGTACCTCATGATACCCTTCACCGCATCCCAATGTTTCTTGCTATGTGTAGCCATATAACATGCCACAACCCCAACTATAAAAGCAATATATGGACAGGTGGCTATCATGGTATACATAAGACTACCCATGGCTGATGCATAGGGAATCTTGGCTATCTCGGCCCTCTGCTCATCTGTCTACGGACAATCGGCCTGTGAAACCTTCACCTGAGAAGGTAATGGACAACCAATAGGCTTAACATCCTGCATGAGGAAGAACTCAAGGACTTTATGAATGTACTCCCTCTGTGACAGATAGAGTAGTCCCTGAGATCTATTGCACGTAATGCGCATACCAAGTATATGAGAGGCATGTCCCAGATATTTCATCTCAAAGCTCTTCTTGAGCTGAGCCTTAAAAGCATCTAGCTCCTCATGAGCCGTCCCTGCTAAAAGCATGTCATCCAAATAGAGCACCAAAATCAGTAAAGAACTGTCATGGGCTTTCTTCGTGTACAAGCATGAATCCATAGCACTGCGGCTGTAGCCATGTGACTGCATGAATGCATCAAACTTATGGTACCATTCCCTAGGCACTTGCTTCAAGCCATATAGACTCTTCTTTAGCTTGCACACTAGGTGTTCCCTGTCATGGTCTGCAAAGATCTTAGGTTGCTCCATGTAAATCTCATCATGCAAGTCCCCATGTAAAAAATCCATCTTGACATCCATCTGGTACAAGTTTAGGTCAAGCTGTGCAACCAAGGCCAAGACCAACCGTAGGGTGGTCATCTTGACCACAGGAGAAAAGACTTCATCAAAGTCAACACCATGCTCCTGCTTAAGTTCCTTAGCAACCAATCACCTTGTATGCCGGCTTGGGGTGTCCAAGAGTACTTTTCAACTTATACACCCGCTTGCATGGCAAAGCCTTCTTACCTTGAGGCAAGGAAACCAAATCCCAAGTCTGATTCTTAAGTAATGAGTCAAGCTCAGACTTGCATAGCCCTCTCCCAAGAGTGACAATCACCCATGCACATAGCCTCATCATAAGTGAGAGGCTATTCTGCATTTATAACCAATACAGAATCCATAGAGGGCGCAAAATGGTCAGGAGGTTGTCTATATCTAGTAGAACACGTCAACCCAGTTTCTAGTGCCTGACTGACATCCTGTCTAACATGAGCATGTCTAACATCTGGGCCATGAGCATCAAGTGATGCTGCACATTGTCTAGCTAGCCGTGGAGCGGGCTGAACGGGAGCAAGTGGCTCCTCCTGAAAGATAACTCTACGTACCTCAACCACTTTCTCAGGTTGCATATGCATTTTGTCCTCATGAAAGATGACATCATGATTGCGGATCACTTTCCATGCTCGCGGATCCCATAAATGGTAGCCCATCTCTCCTGCATCTCCACAGCCAATGAAAATGCATTTGATACTTTTAGGATCCAACTTATTGTGTTTGTCCTTGGGCACATGGCAGAATGACTCACATCCAAAGACACACAAATGATCATAAGAGGGGGGACTTACCTGCCCATACCTCCACTGCAACTTGAGAGTCAATGCCAGTGCTAGGCGACCTGTTAATGAGATGCACTATAGTAGTAAGTGCCTCAGTCCAAAAGTGTTGCAGTAATCCAGCCTGGCTAAGCATGCTATGGACCCTTTCTTGAATGGTCCTATTCATGCATTCATCCATACCATTCTGGGGAGGAGTGTAAGGGGCGGTGAACTGACACTTAATACCCTGCTCATCAGAAAATTGCTCAAAAGCACGTGATACATACTCACCCCCATTGTCTGACCTTAGGCATTTGAGCCTTTTCACAGAGTGGTTCTCTGCCAATGCAAGCCAACATTGAAATGTGTCTAAGACATCGGATTTTTGCTTTATGGGATAAGCCCAAACCTTACATGAGTGATTATCTATGAAAGTAACAAAGTACTTTTCCCTACCAAGTGACTAACATGGTATGGGCCCACATACATCTGACTGCACAAGAGCCAAGGGCTCACCCATGCATTTCTTACAAGACTTTTTATGCGTATTTCTAATCTACCTGCCATACAAACAATGATCACAAGAATCAAAAAGCAAAGAGTCAAAAGGTGGAAGATACTGCAAAGCACGCAGAATTTTCATTCCTTTAAGAGACATATGCCCTAAACGAGCATGCCAAAGGGATACATGGGGAATAGAACCCACAGAAAAAACATGATCTCATGTAGCTCCAGATACAAGTCAGGAATAGAGGCTACTAGACTTGGCACCTCTTGCAGGTACAAGCCTCCACGAGTAATCTTCCATGCAGAGTCTCCAAAAGACACAAAATACCCTACATCATCAAGCTATCCAACTGACATAAGGTTGCGAGTCAACGCAGGTACATGGTGTACATCATGCAAAAAAAAGAAACTGCCAGAAGGAAACTATAGCCTAACATCTCCAATGCCCACAATGTCAAGAGACCTGTCATCACCAAGACGCACAGAACCATACATGGTACGATATGTATGAAGCCAATCTCTATAGGGTGTCACATGAAAAGACGCACACGAATCCAAGAGCCAGCACTGCGCATACATAGAATGTATCTCAGAAGTCTGTAAGGCATCGCATGAAGAAGTTGCAAGTATGTAATCATCATCTGAATCAATGGCATGCATGACATTAACCTCTTCTATCTTCACACTAGACTTTGCAGGTACAATAGTGCACTCAAAAGACTTTTCTTGCACTTTTTATTTTCCCTTTTCCTTGCACTTATCATTGCACATTTTATAGCACTGCGGCTTAATATGTCCTGGTTTTCCATAATAATGACAGGTAAGATCAGACTTCCGTCCATGGGTTCTAAGAGTCACTGCCCTTATGATCATTATCATGCCTGCCATGTCTACCACCTCTAGCAGTCAATGCATGTGAAGAGCAGGAAGCATCAATGTTTCTCCTGTTGATTTCCTCAGTCAATAAAGCACTCTCAACATCTTTAATTTTCAGCCCATCAAGCTTGTTCATGCATATGGTAGTACAAAAGACATCCCATGATTCAGGCAAGGTGCCAAGTAGAAACAACATGTGCAAGTTGTCTTTGAACTCAATACCTTGTGTGACAACAGACTTTTCATGATAGCATGAAACTGACTGAAATGAGATGAAAGGGAGGTCCCCTCCTTCATGCGAAGGTCCATTAACTGCTTAAGCCAATGCATCTGTGATGCAGGACTCTGCTGCACATAGAGCTCCTGAACCTTCTCCCATAAATCCCATGCACTCTGATTTTCATATTCAAAAACATTATTACGGACATCTTCTAAGAGTGATAAAATAATGGTAGACTTGCATAGCTCATCAGTTTTCATCCAAACATCATCATCTATATCCTCAGGTTTAACACCCTTGAAATGTAAGGGTTTAATATGTAATTTTTGCATCAAAACCTGCCATATTTGGGACTTCCAATACCCATAGTTTTACCATCCAACTTGGCAATGTTAAAGAGAGCTGTATCTTTCAGATGACCAGCCATACTATCCCAAATCAAAGCAAAAAGGAAAAATTGCAGGTTGTCGTAATTAGCAAAAAATGCACTAAAATCACTGCTAAAACTGGGTAAAAGGGTGGATTTCACCAAGAGAAGCACTTGTCCACCAAATATGACCAAGATAATATCAAATAGTAAGCATTACCCTCATAGAAGTGCTCAAAAATTGTAGATTTCAACTTGTTGTAATAAATGACAGCAGTATGTAAAATTGTCCCAAAATAAAGCAATCACTAATACATATGTCACTGCAAATGCCAGGTAGCAAGATACATCCAACAAAGAGTTTCCAGGGGCAAGAAGGTACCAAGAACTGTCAAACTAATCACCTGTCAGGAAAGAGACATCTCATAGGTCTATAAGTCATGCATGTAGTGGGTCCCCGGGTAAGAGAAGAGACCAAGCACAAGCACAATTGATAGAGCAAAAAACTCAATATATAACCATCCAAGATGCATAAAAAACTGACAAACCTGTGATAGAGATAGGTGCATGCCTCAATAGGCATACCAAATTAGCCCACTACAAACAAACTGTAGACATAAAGCTCTCAAGAGAACAAATGTATGTAACTGTTCCACAAACTCAAGCTTATCTGTAAATAAGACTTTGTGTATATCCGGATATACTAAGAGGCTCCCACTAGAAGTGAAGTCAGATGCAAAGAGAGCAAGAAACACTCTAATACATCAAATACATAGCATTAGACATGCCAAATCCCAGTAGGGTACATCCAGAGCATAAATCCCAAGCTATCTTAGATCCGTAAAGCATAAGCTTGAAAGCATTCAAAGAGCATGTTACTATCAACCAAATGTAATGCCCAGTAGATCCAAAAATACATCTGAAGATAAAGAGTAACCGTCAAGAATGGGCAAACCAAGTGGCATACGTATTTGACCAAAGCATAAATACAAGAAGCCTAAGTGTCAAGCAGTAACAATAGACATAGACCGGTCCAAAGCATGCCAACTGAAGCCAAATGCTAGTGAAGAATGACCAAGTTGAAGCCTAATCCAAGCTCAAAAGCATTCGGAAATGAAGAAGAAGCATTTGAAAACCTCCAAATACATCGGTATGATCATTCAAACCTCTAGTGAGCACCCCGTATACATGAACCAATGCATACACCAAGTAAATGATCTTCAGCCCACTGTATTACAGCAAGCAATTTACTATTAAATAAAGCTCAAACAGTTTTCAATTCTGATCCAAATCAGTTCCAAAGCATAGCATCCCATAACATCCGGGCAGCACGAAGCATCACCGGGCATTAATAGGTATCAAATGGGCAATGCCATGAAGCATCAAACAATAAATATCAAGTGTTATCCTGTTTTGACAGTCCTAGGACTATATATACAACAAAGGGCTGAAGAGGAAAGCACTTGAATCGATCACCAGGAGTCAAGCACTAATGTCGGGGAGTCAAGCAATGCTTAGGAAGGTTGCCAAGAGTGCCGAGAAGCCGAGGAGGAGCAGGGAAAGGTCAGGGAGCAGATCAACCCAACCCCTTAAAAATGCACCAAAAATTGCACTAGCTGTTCTCAGGGGTCTTCAACAGCCCTCGAGGACACTTGGCAATATCGAGGGGGCTCCAACGCAGCCCGAGAAGAAGCCCAGCAATGTTGAGGAAGCAGGAGATCAAACATACCTGCAAATGAAGGTGCCATGGCTACCATTGAAGCTCGGGTTGAAGCTCTTCAAATCCAAGCTGAAGAAAATGCCGAGCAATCTCCAATACCTTTGCTCTAATTGGTGCGCAGATCGGTCGTTGTATGCTCACGTAGTGAATCTCGAAAGGTCCCCAAGAACAATGAACTCTACTTTTTGCACAAGTTACAAGGTAAAAAGCATGAACGACAAGAGCAAGAGACCAATTGGGTTCAATCTCCCCCCATGCCTTATGTGAGCGCTTCACAAAGCATGTATTTTATGTATATTCCATCTTCATGCTCAATAATAGCCCAATTTACAAAAATATATCAAGGTTTTAGCTTTTGAGTTTGCTTTTACAAAAATAGGAATAAAGCTAATGGACGGTGCCCAAAAGTCTGGTATGCCCAATACAATGTCCAAAATAAAAATAACATATCCATGCGCATAGGCGCATACAAAATAATAATAAATAATCAATGCCTCAATAGACATGACAAAATAAAGGCGTGGTGCCTATCAAAATATAATCCATAGATCGAATACTCGCTAAACTCCAATGCTTTCCTCCACCACTACTGCTATCTCTACACATCAACTGAAGCATTCACAATCGTTAGTAAAATAATACAATTAAACCGACAAAAGTGAATACCTAGCAGTCTTCAGCTACATAAATAAATTAACTGGTTAGAAATAAATCCTAACCTTAATTTATTACGAGTGCGCACTCTAAACTCATAAACGTTTATTAATTTAATATGCATTTTGCGGAATCACCCATGTACACACTAAATTAATGAAACGCCCGAAAAGGACAGGCGTCCCCATCAACTTCTCACACAAAGAATCCACTTTGTGTATGAGCCCCGGTCATCAAAGTTACAGAATCCACCGTAAAACCTCACGGAATCGACCGTGGCACGGAATCCACCGTGAAATATGCCTCCTGGCATCATACCCCCAGGATGGGATAGCAATTGACCTCAATTGCTATTAGCTCAATGTGGAGCTAACAGAGTGGGGAAAGCATTTAAGTCTCTAGCGTGCATCCATTGTGCTTCCTCTACAGGATGGTTCTTAAATTTAACTAGATATCTAGAATACCTTCGGCCAGTTCTAGTGGTCATAAAGTCAGTGTCTATAATAGCTTCTGGTTCAAGTATTTCAGTCTCTTTCTCTAATAAAGGTGGATTTTCATAAACAGGGTATACATGTAATTGGCCTCTAAATGGTCTCAATAAACTAATGTGAAATGTATTGTGAATTTTCCAATGAGATGGTAATTCTAACTTGAATGCATTGTCATTAATTTTATGAATGATCCTAAATGGTCCATAGAATCTAGGAGCTAATTTGACAACTGGGTGTCTATCTACACTTTGTAGTCTACGTTTTTCTATTCTCAACCAAACATAATCAACTTTGAATTTCATGGCTTGTCTTTTCTTGTTGGCTTGTTTGGTATATGATTGCTGGGCTTTAGCAATCATATCTTTAACCTCATCAAAAATACTGTTATGCATACTAGCAATATCATCAGCACTCTGAATTCTATTTGACAAAGATGCAACAGGTGTATATGATCTATATCCATAAATGACTTCAAACGGTGCTTTCTTTGTAGATGTGTGTGGTGTATTGTTATATGCAAATTGTAATAAATGCAAATGAGTGTCCCATGTCTGAGGTTTAGAAATAGTATATGCACGTAAAAGATCTAGAATTGTGTTGTTAGGGGCTTCTGTTTGTCCATTAGTTTCTGGATGAAATGCAGATGATAAATCAATCTTTGTGCCTAGGTTAGCAAATAGAGTAATCCAAAAGTTATTACAAAATCTAGAATCACGATCTGAAATAATAACTTTTGGCAATCCATGGTTAGTAAAAACAGTTTTAAAAAATAATTGTGCTGCTTGTGATGCTGTTAAAGTTTTCTTACATGGAATGAAATATGCTTGTTTACTAAATCTATCTACAACTGTCCAAATCATATCATGGTTAGATTTAGTATTTGGTAAATCAATAATGAAATCCATAGAAATTTGTTCCCAAGGTTTAGATGGAATAGACAAAGACATAAGTAATCCATACTGTTTACCATGATGTCTCTTAACTCTTTGACAAATCAAACATTTAGAAACAAAGTTAGATACATCAGCATCCATATGCGGCCAATAAAAATCTTCAGTTAACATACGTAAGGTAGATATGATACCTCTATGACCTTGATATGGGGGACAATGAATTTCATTCAAAACAAAAGATTGGAATGGAATGGTAACACACAATCTCTTTTCATAAAACATAAATCCATCATTATATGACAATGAATCAATAGGAATCAAATTATTTTGAACTAATTTATTCCAATCAGATTGAAAAGTAATATCCTGGTGATATGTATCTTTCATAGCAATCAAAGAATCAAAAGATATGACATAAATATTATGAATGGGAGGTCTTCTACTCAATGCATCAGCCACTACATTTTCTTTTCCAGGTTGGTATTGAATGATAGGATGAAAACTTTGAATAAAGGAAGCCCATTTGATATGACGGTCAGAGATTTGAGGTTGGCTAAGTAAATGTCCAATACTTTGCTGATCGGTCTTAATCATAAATTCTGAACCCATTAAGTAGTGTTTCCACTGTCTTAATGCTTGTACAACTGCTAATAGTTCTTTGTCATATGTGGAATATTTCAGCTCAGAGGGTTTCAGCTTAAAACTAGAATATTCTATAGGATGATTGTCTTGCATAAGTACAGCTCCTATTCCTAATCCACTAGCATCAGTCACTACTAGAAAGAATGGTCTATTAAAGTCAGGCAACTGTAAAACAGGGGCATTGGTTAATGCATGTTTCAGTAAGTCAAAGGATTTTTGTTGATTTTCGGTCCATTGAGAAACAATTCTTTTCTTCAAAAGTTTGGTTAATGGTAAAGCAAGTAATGAAAAATTACGTACAAACTTCCTATAGAAACTAGAAAGACCAAGGAATGAGCGTAACTCATGTACGTTTTTAGGTAGAGGACAATTCAATATTGCATCAATTTTCTTAGGATCAACTTTAATTCTATCAGATGATACAATATGACCTAAATACTCAATTTTCGTTTTAAAGAATTCACTCTTTTCAGGATTTGCATACAGTTGATTTTCTTTCAATAACTGAAAAACCAATGACAAATGCTCATAATGTTCTTTCTCATTTTGACTAAACACCAAAATATCATCAAAGAAAACAATTACACAATACTGATATTTCAGAAATATACGATTCATCATTCTACTAAAGGTAGCAAGTGCATTAGTCAATCCAAATGGCATGACTAAAAATTCGTAATGACCAAACTGTGTTCTAAATGCAGTCTTGAATATGTCAGAGTTTTCTAGCCTCACCTGATGATAACCAGACTTAAGGTCAATTTTACTAAATATAGCAGATCCTTGCACTTTGTCCATAAGGTCATCAACTCTAGAAATAGGGTATCTATTCTTAACAGTGATCTTATTTAAAGCTCGATAGTCAATGCATATATGATAGGTATTATTCTTTTTCTTGACTAACAATACAGGTGCACCGAATGGAGAATTGCTAGGTCGAATCAAACCTCTATTTAGTAATTCCTCAACTTGACTCTGGATTTCTTTTTGCTCTATCTGGTTATGCCTATATGGTGCTTTGCAAGGTGGTTGTGTGCCAGGGATCAAATCTATCTTATGGTCTTCTGGACGTGAAGAAGGTAAACCTGGTGGTAGGTCTTCTGCAAAACAGTCCTTAAAATATACAAGAAATTCTTTATACCTAGGGTGCATATGATTTTCCTTTACTTGCAATTCATTCACCCAAATGAGATAGGATTTACTACTCTTGCGTAATGCACGTTTAGCTTGAGTATGCGAAAGCAGTGGAAAAACATTAGATGCATGCATACCAAATAATGTAATAGATTTTCCTTGAAAATTAATATTCATTGTGTGTGTGGAATAATCTATATCTGGGTTATGCTGGTGTCGCCAAGGCATACCTAAAATAATGTCACACGACTGTAATGGAACAACTAAGAAATTTCTTCTTTCAGTCTATTGGCCAATTTGAATCTCTAAGTCTTGCACTTCCTGTGTACCATTATACCTAGTGCCTAAAAATGCAGCTTTGATGCAATAATGCGTAGGTACAGTCTGTAATTTCAATTCTTTTACTAATTTTGCTGAAATAAAATCATGAGTACTACCGTCATCATGCAAAATAGTATTTTCATTTCCATACACCAAACATTTCATAGTCAATAAAGAATGTGGAGTAGGCATACCTGGTAAAGTATCGGAAGTAGTAGTAGTGTCGTCCTCATCTTCAGTGAAATCAAGAATATCTTCATGTTCGTCTTCATCCATGGCTCCAAGGTAGTTGATATGAGCTGGTGGCTTCTTTGAATGACAATTTGCTGCTAAATGTCCAGGCTGGTGGCATTTATAGCATACTATTGGCTTGGCTTTGGTTACATTATTTGCAATAGTGGGAAGTCTAGGTACATTTGGATTTGGCTGTGGAATAGGCTTAGGATTTTGATTGACATTGGATGGTAATGCAGGTGGTTTTGCCCAATTTTTGCGGAAAGATGATGAAGAGAAACGACCTGGATTAAATCTTCTAAAATTGGAATTGAATTGTTTAGATCCATAATTACCATTGTCTTGGAATTGCTGTGGTCGTCTATCTCTACCGCGTAGCTTATCTTCAGTGTCGTGAGCTAGTGAAATAGCGTCTTCAAGGGTAGCAGGCTTGAACATGTTAACTTCAGCGTAGTAATATCCAAGGAGTCCAGACATATACTTGCGCTTATGTGTCACCTCTGGTACATCTTCAAGCATGCGTAGCTGGAGGAGTGTATTCCAAAAATGCTCTGTATACTGAGGTATAGGCTCACGATCCCGTTGCTGGAGAAGATCCCATTGCCTAATAGCTTTCTCATGAAATTGCGGTGGAAGGAAATTTTGCATGAACTTCTTCTTGAAATCTTCCCAAGTAGCAGGACATTCTATGCTCTTGCGTACTACAGTCCACCAAAGTGATGCTCTGTCTACCAAATGATTAGTAACACACTTGATTTTATATTTTTCTGCATAGGTTTCCTCATGGAAATAGTCATCAAATTTACTAATGAATGCTACAACAATTTTTCCTTCTCGTATGCCATTGAAAGTATGAAATTTGAAACTTCGTTTACTTATCTTTGATTCCTTGCGAATGGTTTGAGCTTCAAGAGTGGTGTCGATGGTACGTCGAATCAAATCTTTAGCTTGAGGTTCTTCTTTGTCAGTAGATGCTCTTTGTAATTTTGCCAGTTGCGCTTGCAATGCTTGCCTAGCCCTTCGTTCTTCTTCCAATTGCATCATGATTAAGTCCAGCTTTTGCTCCATCGTAGGTTCAGATAGGTCGTCTTCAGCCATAAGATCATCCGTATGTGGTTCTGTCATCTTGTAAAACTAAAAAGGCCTTTCTCACTCAAAATCAGGTTAGAAGGATGAGCGTAGCTCAAGTTCGGGGTTACAAGGCTTATGTGTTTTTGGGTATTTCTTTCTCAATCTTCAGAAAATCTGCGATTTTTCCTTCTTCATATGATGAAAATGCTTCAGCAAACCTGCCTATGGGTAGAGTACCTTCCAACGAATAACTTTGCAGTTCGGAGTTTCTGCGCAGGAACAGTCCTTCTAGGAGTTTTGAGCACAAGTCAGTTCTGACTCTAGTTGACTAGTCTGACTTGCAGAGTTACAGACTTATGTGACTTGCAGAGTTGCAGACTTGCAGAACTTAGCCGACTTAATGAACTTGTAGAACTTGATCACAGATTACTTGCAGAACTTGACTTCTGTGGTGTGTGGCCTGGAGTTTGATGACTTGCAGGAGTAAGATTAGTTGATTTAGCTTAATTGATTAAGCTCAATTGCTTAAGCTTAGAGAAACGGAGGTTATGATCAGAAAATGGCACAGATTCGTGGGGAGGGGGGAGGCCGTTTTTTTCACCGCGCGAGTTTTCGGGCATCCTTCGATATCTCACGGATCAATTGTTCAAGCTATTAAGCTTCTTTTAAAGCTTATGAAGCTTACTATTAAGCTTTTTTGAAAGAATGAGTTATGAAAATAATAAGACTTATCTCTCTGTTTGACGACTTGATGAAGGAGATGAAGGAGAGGTCCTCCGCCTGTATCTGATGACAGAAACAGGGGTTCTTGATTGCCAGAAGTCTGCCTGTATCGACGGTTCACGACGAGATTGACCGTAGAGCCCGATCATTTCAGGAGCTCCGCCTTCGCACGAGATGGGTAGCGATTGGAAGCTCTTGATCTCAGCTCCGCTCTAATACCACTGGTGCGTAGATTGGTCGCTGTATGCTCACATAATGAATCCCCGAAGGTCCCCAAGAACAATGAACTCTACTTTTTGCACAAGTTACAAGGTAAAAAGCATGAACGACAAGAGCAAGAGACCAATTGGGTTCAATCTCCCCCCATGCCTTGTGTAAGCGCTTCACAAAGCATGTATTTTATGTATATTCCATCTTCATGCTCAATAATAGCCCAATTTACAAAAATATATCAAGCTTTTAGCTTTTGAGTTTGCTTTTACAAAAATAGAAATAAAGCTAATGGACGGTGCCCAAAAGTCTAGCACGCCCAATACAATGTCCAAAATAAAAATAACATATCCATGCGCATAGGTGCATACAAAAATATGACAAACTATAGGCGTGGCGCGTATCAAAATATAATCCATAGATCGAATACTCGCTAAACTCCAATGCTTTCCTTCGCCACTGCTGATATCTCTACCCATCAACTGAAGCATTCACAATCGTTAGTAAAATAATACAATTAAATCGAAAAAAGTGAATACCTAGCAGTCTTCAGCTACATAAATAAATCAACTGGTTAGAAATAAATCCTAACCTTAATTTATTATGAGTGCGCACTCTAAACTCATAAACGTTTATTAATTTAATATGCATTTTGCGGAATCACCCGCTATGGAATCACCCATGTACATACTAAATTAATGAAACGCCCGAAAAGGACAGGCGTCCCCATCAACTTCTCGCACAAAGAATCCACTTTGTGTATGAGCCCCGATCATCAAAGTTTACGAAATCCACCGTAAAACCTCATGGAATCCACCGTGGCATGGAATCCACTGTGAAATATGCCTCTTGGCATCACTAATACTAGTTGAAAGGGAAGTGAAACCTAGGAGAAAGAAGCTTGCCGGTGAGAGCTGTGGCGGATCGAGAGCAACAGCCAAGAGAGAGAGAGACTCAAAAGTGGGAACTCCAACAACCACAATGTGTGGCCGAGCCTTCCTTGATTTAAACTGTTACTAAAAGAATAAATAATAAGTGACTGTGTCGACGGGCACCTGCCAACTGCAGTGTGCAATGGTGGGTACTGTTAATATAGTAATATACGTGTAGCTAGGTGGAGGTGCCTTTATCCCCAACACTTAGTAAGAATTGATCCACATGTTTTCTTGGTATTTCATAACATCTTTTCAAAGGAAGCAACATGACACCTATATTATATATCAAGGAACTTACAAGGCTACTTGGTTTCTCTGGGTTATAGTACAATGCACACAAGGTGATTTTTTTAGAGAAAACTGCGGCAATTATGATTTTTTATTATGGTCCTGGTTTCTCTACTTCTAGAGCATGATACTTTCTGGCCCTCTCATCCTATGCTTTGGCAGCAAATCGAACTGATATAAAATCAATAGTTGGCTACAAGAGAAGAAAATTTCTGCGCTATAGAGAAAATATCTCGAAGGGGGAGGATGATGTAAAGGCTTCTGAGAGCTAGCTTTGTAATTTTCTTTCTTGAAAAATACTATGAATTTTCAAGTTGAAGTATTCATTCTTTGAAGCTATCATCGAAAAAACCAATTGATCAAGAGCACTGCTTTTTGTAACTTCTCCTCCATGTCTTGTTCTTTGAAAAAATCTTATACGTGCTTGATAGTAAGATTTTTCCATGCCTTGGTTGCTATAAGTTGTTAGGGGGCCTTGCTCCTCCACAAAGTAAGGCCCAAGGATATGAAGGATATGCTAAAAATTCATAAGAGTAATGATCATTTTATGCCAATGGAAATTTTATCAACCCATTGAGACATTAGCGAAGACATCTCTTGTTTTCCATGAAAGTGTTGGATCTTTTCTTAAGTGAACTTGACGTCCATGAAAACCCATTTTGGAGAGTAATGTCTTACATTTGTCAATACACTCATACGATAAAGACAAAAGCTTAATTGAGTATTCATCGTCAAGATGCAATGTGAGAAGTTTATCAATAATTCTAATCTCTACATGCAAAGTACATATATGAACATTTGTAAGAGGAATTGAAAGAATTGGATCCTATATATATTCGTTGTTTTTTTAAAAAAACTTAGATCTATAGAGTCTCTAGTTGGGGCTCTTCTTACAGGGCGCAAGTTGCTCCAATCTTTAGACCCAACACTTTCCATGCAATAAATACAAGGATATTTTGTGTTTGCCTCTTTATACATCCCAAGCATGCATTTGAGAGTTTTCAAGTCATCGCTTATGTGCCATCCCACATTAAAATTACCAACCCCATCAACAATCAACATTTCTCTTTCACTTTGAGACTTAATAATGTTTGGAATACCTATATGAGTAAACAACCATTTCAATGTTTGATGATTCTCAATCGGTACCTAAGCTGAACCAACCTACCAAATCTCCATCTCAGACTGGAACTTATGCACTGGTGCTTGACCCCCACCATTGTTGAATTCCAATTCCCTATTCATGATGCAAATGCACACTCTTTTCATCTTTTATCCTTTTTGAATCTATGCTTCATCTAACTTCAAGGCAAACTTCAAAACATTGTGACATTCCTCTAACGTGAGTTTATATGTGTAAACCATTGCAATATACACTCTTCTTAGATCAACCCATATATTATTAAATACATTGTATTCAAAACTAAATTTTCATTTTGTCTTTTCATATGGCATAGATGCTTCAATATGAATGTATTCCTTGAAAACTTGAGGAATCTTACGATTCATGGTAGCCCTTGCAATCGATACTCTTAGGACTCAAGGTAACCCAAATGCAGTTATTCTATTACATTTTAGATTTTTAAACCAAAATCTTGAGATAGCTTGATAACCTTTTGGACTAATGCCCATAGTATCACATATCTCTACAATTTCGTTTGGTATTACTATGTCATTTAAGTCATTGACCAATTCTTTGAGAGTTGGGCCTCTCAAATTCATATTTTGAAGTGACCTAAGAATCCTCAAAATATCATTCTTATTCATGGTCTCTTTTAAAAAACAGATTCTCTCCTCACTCTCTTGAATATTAATACCTGACATGTTAGAGACATATTTCTTTGAAAGATTCAATCTTCTTTTCTTTACTCTCACACACAAGCTAGTTATATTTTTTAATGGTCTCTTTCTCTCTCTGAATCCTACTGGAGTTTTCTTTAAGTGTGCTAGCTTATCTTGTAACGACTTATTAGCATTTTTTAAAACGTCAATCTTATTTATAAGCTCAGAAATGCTTGTCTGTGCAATAAATAATGCCTTGTAAGTTACCACCAATAATCCATGGTATTTTAAGTCCTAAGGCTCTTATTATAAGGAGAAGGCTCGTATGAGGTAGTGACTTGCATGTTAGATGAGGTCTATGTGATCCCATGGCAAAAAAGGTGACCTTTATGAATTTAACCTTTGGTTTAGATAGAGTAGTTGTGTTGCTACTAGTAACTCGAGACACAACACATTGAGTTGTGGGATGTGAGAGTTATTAGGGTTCCGTGTTTTAGGACCCGAGGGTTGCGCAACCTGACCTCTATTTGGGGATGTCTTGATGCGAGAATATTTCTTGGCTTACTAGAAAATATTCATAATATGGTTAGAGAGGTTGACTAGACGATTCTCCCAGGCTATTAAAGGAAGACCCCTCCAAATCCATCAGGATTCTGTCTTTCTCCCAATTGGAGTTTGTATAGCTAATCTTAAGCTTTTCGACTATCATTTGTCTAGATCACAATCTAAGCTTCACAATTGAATACCTTCCCAAACTATAAAAAGAAGAACCTTCCAAATCCATCGGTAATGTATCTTTCACCCAATCACAATTCTTTTAACTCGCCTTAAGCTCTTTGATTATCATCTGTCTAGACCACCATCTATGCTTCACATAGGTAAAACAAAAACGAAGTGATGGGAAGCCCTTACCCTCGTTGCTGAATCATGAATGGGTTTTAGGTCAGAAGCACGGGTGACGCACAAGCCCATGTAAAGTTTCCGATTTTCCACCGATTCCCGCCCTTGTTACAACGTAACTTGTGGGAATAGGACAGGCTAGCTATTATGGCTGATGGCGACTCGGGAGTCCGCAGCTTTCTGTGCGTGGAGCACAACTTTTCGAAAGAGAAAATTTCCATGCAAAAGAGATTAAAGGAAAGCTACTACTGTAGGGCGGGGTAGCCATTCAAATGTAATTATCGTAGAGAACCAGCATTTCGCCTTTAAGTATACCTTCTTAATCGTCCGATTTACTTAATGTCATGAGAATCTAGCATATGGGGCTGCGATTGGTCAGCTTGATGACATTCATCGATCTCTTGCGAATAATTTACCTTTCAAAGGATCTGCTTTTTCTCACAACTTTCCTGCAAAGCCTCACATCGGAGCTCAAGGTCGCCCCTTTGATGTGGTGTGGAAACTGTACGAAGTGTAAGCATCACTCCTTGATTGCGGACTTTCTTTCCTTGTGTCTCCACTGCCGCATTCGGAACAAGACAAACGGCAAAGTCAACATTTTGTCGCACACTTCACACCAATCCCAACCTACGTATAAGTGTGGCAATCCCTTGTTCTATATTGCCACCTCCTTGCAACACAATGGCGTAACCGTGTACGGACAAAGTAGCAATAATAAAAGATTTGATTGGAGACTTCAACCAACCCTCCAATCACAAATTGCCCTGCCATCACTTCACTCAACTATACTCTTTCTTTACAGGACCCTCGAATCCATCGTTCACACAAGTACAACTTGTCCTCCTTCGTATGGTCGACAAATAACATATTTCATCTCCGTGTGGTTCATTATATTCTTAATGTAGCGTGCGAGCAAAGCCGTGGTTACCTCTTGCTCTACGGGGAATGTAAGGGATAATATGTGCTTGTTGGCGAGAATGCATTGGACTCTTTACAATTTGCAAATGGAAAGTCTCTCTATTTACATGGTGCAATGGGTTCGATTGATGGGGCTATGTAACACACCTATGAACAAAGAGAACAAGAGAAGATCATAAACCTCCAACACATCATGCCACTCACTTAGATCCACTTGGTCTAATCCCTATCTTATTACTATATTATTTTAGCTATAGGTTCGGAAAACCTCGAACCTTCAGAAGGCTTCTCGAGCCAACCAAAACCCTTTCATTTTCTCTCTTTCTCACTTGCAATATCTCATTTTCTCTTCCCCTTTCCTTTTTTATTAAAGCTTTCTCCCTCCCTCACCCCCTTTTTTAAAATTAAAACCCCTTCCCCACTCTCTCTTTCTTTTCCCCATCCTCTTTTTTTAAAAAAATAAAAGAAAGGAGAAACACGGAATAGAGACAAAGAGAAGAAAATGAGAGAGAGAAAAGAAGAAGAAGAAGAAGAAGAAGAGAGAGAATTTGAACACAGAGAGAATTATAGAGGAAAGATAAAATTTAAAAGAAAGAGAAAAGAAAAAAAATTAAAGAGAGAAGAAAAAAAGGAAAAAAGAGGAGAGAGAATGAAAGGAGAGGAGAGGGGGGAGAGAGAGAAGAATAATAAGAAGAAGAAAGAGGAAAAGAGGAACAGAGATGGGTAAAAAAAGAAAATAGAAATTTCTTTTTAAAATTTAAATATTTTTTAGAGAGAGGAAGGAAGAGAGAAGGAGAGGGGGAAAAGAGAGAGAGAGAGAGAGAAGATAAAATTTAAAAGAGAGAGAGGAAGAAGAGAGAGAATATAGACATAAAGAGAGAATTATATATAGGGAAAAGATAAAATTTGCATACTTTAAGAGAGATTGAAGGGGGGGGAAGAAAGTGAAAGAAAAAAAAATAAGAAGAAGAGAGAGAGAGAACATGTAGAGAGAATTATAGAGAGAGAAAAGATAAAATTTAAAAAGAGGAAAAATAAAAAATAGAGGAGAAAGAGAGAAGGAAAAGAGAGGAGAGAAAGAGAGAGAAGAAAAGCACAAAGAAGAAAATGAGAGAGAGAGAGAAGAAAAGATTTAAAAAGAGAATGAAGAGAGAGAAAGAGAAGATAGAGAGAGAGAGAAGAAGAAGAAAAAAAGGAAAAAAGAGAAGAGGGAGAGAGGGGGGAGAATAAAAGGAGAGAGAGAGAGAGAGAGAAGAAAAGCCGGGAGAGAAAACGAAAAAGCGAGAGAGAGAACCAGGAGAAAAGAAAAAATAAACTAAAATAGAAGACAAAGAAAGAGAGAGAGAGAGAGAGAGAGAGAGAGAGAGAGAGAGAAAATTAACATAGGTAATTTGGGGGCGAGAGAGAGAGTAAAAAGAGGAGAGAGAAAGATGAGAAATGGATTGTTGAGCGAAGTTGCTGTGTGATACACTTGCCGCTTTGAGGCAGCGAAGCTGTCTAGTGTTTTTGCGTGCAAAGAGCGCGCAGAACGCTAGTCCTTATTAATGAAAAGATAAAAATTACATACTTTAAGAGAGACTGAGGGGTGGGGGGAAGAAAGTGAAAGAAAAAGAAGAAGAAGAAGTGAGAGAGAGAACATATAGAGAGAATTATAGAGAGATAAAAGATAAAATTTAAAAAGAGAGAGATAATAAAAAATAGAGGAGAAAGAGAGAAGGAAAAGAGAGGATAGAGAGAGAGAGAGAGAGAAGAAAAGGGGAGAGAGAGAGAGAGAAAAAAGAAAAAATGTAAAAAGAGAATGAAGAGAGAGAGAGAGAGAAGAAGAAGAAGAAAAAAAAGGAAAAAGAGGAGAGGGAGAGAAGAAAAAGAGAGGAGAGAGGGGGAAGAATAAAAGGAGAGAGAGAGAGAAAAAAAGGGAGGAGAGAAAAAGAGAGAGAGAGAGAGAGAAGAAAAGGGGGGAGAGAAAGAGAAAGAGAGAGAGAGAACTAGGAGAAAAGGAAAAATAAACTAAAATAGAAGGCAAAGAAAGAGAGAGAAAGAGAAAAAAAATAGACATAGGAAATTTGGGGGAGAGAGAGAGAGGAAAAAGACGAGAGAGAAAGATGAGAAATGGATTGTTGAGCGAAGTTGTCTTCACTTGTCGCTTCGAGGTAGCGAAGCTGCCGCAAAGCGGCCTAGTGTTCTATGTGCGCGAAGAAGCGCGCACAGGAACGCTAGTGCAAATTATTTTACAAACTATCCACAATTTACTCTATTTTTCACTACACACTAGACCAACTTATAGTCATCTAAAATACCCTAAATCTAGTCCTTCACAAACCCTAAATCTAGGAGTTATCTAATCTTACATACTTTATGCTTGACCCAAACTACTTTTTTGCCATTGATTTAAAATTGGGAAACTTCTTAAATGCTTCATTTTTGTGTTTAAGAAATAAACCAAGTCATTTTGCTAAAATCATCAATGAGGGTGTTATAAAATCTACATTTTTCACTCACTTATATGTTTTGACATGGACCCCATAATTCACTATGCACCATTTCCAAAGAAAATGTACTAATTCTCCCCCTCTTTAGAAATTGAAGCCTAGACTCTTTGGTGAAGTGACATGCCTCGCATACATACTCATAATTCACATATTCGAAATCTAGAAGATTGTGTGCTATTTGCCTAGAGCGTATTTGCTTCAACCTTTGCACGTTTACATGTCAAGTCCATCTATGCAATAGTTCCACATACTTATCTTCTCTATGTCCTACCTTTACACACATAGAACTCTTTCCAAAGGGAGTGCTAACATCCAATGCTAACAATCTTCCTTTCTTTTGTCCTTATGTGATTAATTTGCCATGATTACTGTTTTTGAACTCTTCAATGAAACAATCAAACTTATTAAACCTAACTTGCAAGCCTTGGTCAACTATTTGTCCAACATAAGCATGATTTTTTGTTATTATAGGCACATACAACACATCTCTAAGCTTGTTTTCAATCCCATCTCTAGTATGTGCCTACAAGATTTTTTGATTATTTTCGTACATCTTCCTCTAGCTATAGCATTCTACTTTTGATACTAGTCCTTCTTATAACAACCAAATTAGGAGTTAACTAGCAAAAAACCCAAGAGGAACACCAAAAAAAAAGATTCTAATGTGTGTTCAACAATGTCTTTTTGAGTGTATTTTATCACTTATGTGTTTGTGGGAGAACCCTATAGTTTAGATACTTTCCGTCCCACATAGTGTGGATGAGATATTTTTTGTCCTTACTTTTTCTCCAGTCATAGCTAGTATATGTTCATATCCAGCGTATTGATTCGAGTTATCCATTGTATGAAAAAGTCATTTACATGTTTTGCTATGTTCTTTGACAATTGTGTGTATTTACTTGTGCATGTGTAAGAAAAATATTAAAAACACACCAAAGAATAACTCCTCTAGGGTCAAGATAGTAACTAAGTCTCAAGATAGGAAAAAGATTGAAGATAACATGAAAACCCATGCCTCTATCAAATGTTATGGAAAGAAAGAGTGTAAAAAAAGCCAAGGGTCAAAACTATTGGTTCAGTTGGAGATGATTGTGAAAGTCATTAAATTGGATCTAGTTTTAAAAAAACTGCTTCACAAATGAGTACCCATTCAATTGAGTACCAATGATTGAGCTTGAAAAAGCCACAAAATCACGTAGGAAACACAAGTCCAAAAAACATGGAGAAATGTCGTTAAACAAGAAGAGAAAAATTCATGCTACAAAAATGAGGCATTAGGAAGACAATAGCTTAATCAATAAGGGTGGCTAAAAGAAAAGGCCAAGAAAGATAATTAGAAAGCTCTCACACAAAGCTGCTATGAAGAACTAGACAAAATTGAAGTAAATTTGAATCAAATAATGATGAACAACCTTTTGCTTTGCTGAATGCTCTCTAAGATGGTTATAGGAGATCAAAGAACTCAAAATTTAAGGGAAAAGCAAATGGAAAGCAAGGAAAGCTTGTGTTTGGCTCAAAAAGTAGGATAGATTTGAGTCACTAATTATGAAGATTGTAAATATCTTCAAATCTAGTTGTGAATGCCTTTGTCAATCTAAATTTTGAGGTATATTGTATCTTTGACAAAGATGACACAACCTTGAGCAGTAATTGAGTGCCTTAGACTGCTTTGAGTGCCTTAGCCTAGAAGGCTACGCGGAAAAAGAAATTTAGTGGAGAATCTACATGTGTTTTTACTTGAAAAACTGAAGTTATTGTAGTGAATTCTTGCCTTTGTATTGACAAGAAATATTTGGGGGCTTCTCTTCATTGTAATGTGCCTTATTCTTATTAATACATAGTTCTTTAGTGTCTATTGTCCTTATCACTTGTCTCTCATCTTGCTTCATCAAAAACCTCTGTGATTTGTGGCTATGTGTGAAATCCCATGTCATTTTTGTGAACTCGATGTGAAAGGAACATAATCTGTAAGATGAAAGATTTGCCCTTTTTAACAAGTATGTTTGAGTTTAGTGATGAAGTGAAGCAGCTCCTCTACACATTCAATGCATACATGCAACAACAACAACAACACCATTAGCAATAGATGTTGCAAAAAATGCAACTTCAAGCTAATGCACAATCTGAAGTTCCATGTATGAAGGCTATGGGGGCGCTAGAGAGCCAGAAGAATCTATTTGATGGTCGTAATGTTTCAAGCTATTTGAAGCTTTATGAGTCAAAAATGGAGTTCTTTGGTGTGCATATGCATATGATGAGCTAGTTTGTGTGGTTGGTAACTTTATCCTTAATGCTACGCATCCATGAGCTTTATGCTATGAGTTCTATTTGGCCTACCTTCAAGAAAGCCTTGAAGGAAGAATACTACAAGGAAGACATTATGATGGATATAAGGCATAGCTTCCGTGAGTGGATACATAAGCCAAACAAGGGCCTGATAGTAAGAGAGCTTCTACAAGAGTTTGAACCCGGATTTAATGAGATGGATGCTACAAGTCAAGCGGCCTTACAGCTTAAGAAGGTGGACTTATTTCTATAGCCTACAAATCTAGTGCTTCAACCATAAATAGGAGAGCTTTTGGAGAACAAGTTGCAACCTATGGGTGTTACGACTTGACACAATGCAAAGGGCACAATCACTACCTTGGTGAAGCAAAAAAGGTGAAAATCTAGATTGCAAAATGGTACTATCTCTTCTATGATCTCTCCTATCTATATACCTTCTACTATTCTAACCATGACTCCCACAGTTCTGTCTATTCTCATTATATCGATTCGTGTTCCTATGCCTACACCTATTTCTATGCCAACCTATGGTTCCACCATTAACTTCTACACATCCACCACTCATGAGTGATTTTATGGATGAGATACTTAAAGGTATAAGAGATCTAAGACTTGATGTTGTCAAGATTGTAGCACTAAGCATTGTACCGAAAAAAAGAGTTCCTTTATAGGCTCTATCCTAGAAGATATTATACCAATAGATGTACTTTTTGTGATAGTCCTGAGCATCAATGAAAGGATTGTGAGTTCTTTCAAGATGCAAGGAGAAAGAACTTGGTGGTCTAGGGACAAGAGGGAAAAATCTATTTGATTGAGACAAGAATACCTATGATGCCAAACATTGGCAAGGGATAAATGAAGCAAACTCTTGAAGACATTGCTACACGAACTTCATAAGTAGCCAGAAGTGATGCTTCCACCTAGGGAGTACCTATTGAGAAGAAACCACAAAGTAAACTAGATTTTTGGACTTTTTCTTTGGATATAGCTCATAAAGGAAAATTCAACAATCAGAATTATCTAGTGTATGATAAAGTATAAGAAAAGAGACTGCTAGAGTGCTATAGTAGACACCTATTCTGATTATGCATATCTAGCAAAGACCTAGGGAATTGAGGTACTTGTTGAAGAGAAAAGAAGATTATATGAGAAAGCTCCAAGCACTTCTAAAAAGACTAGAGGGGGTGAGCCAATTTCTCCATTTCCTAAACTAGGACCTAATATTTCATGGAAGATGAATAAAGAAAAGAAATGAAACATGATGTACGTCTTAAGAAGCATCTTGACTATCAGCTTCTTTAGATGTTGAGAATACTATTGATCTAAACAAAGTATTTGAAGATTGGATTTTGGATAGTAAGTTAGAACTTACTCTTGGTGAAATCTTGGGAGTTGCTAAGAAGGTATTTCATGATGTGATTATAGATATCATTTTTGAAAAAATGCACATAATCTAGATTGCAGAAGGACAAAGTATCACATTGAAGGACTGCTTTGTGAAGAGTTGCAAGAAGAAGAAGAAGATGATGAGAGCCATGTAATAAATATTATAGTATGCCAAAAAATTATAAATAATATTCAACCAATATGTTATGAATAAGATGATGCTCCAATTATAATTCCTTGCAATCACTTTTCTAGATCATTGGGCATGAGGGACCATCGAGACAAAGGTTCAGATATGTGAGATGGCTACTCCATGTATTGCTTTGATAGGTCATGGATTAAAGATCAATGTTTTATACGTAGAGTTCACGAGAGCAAGAAGTGGCCAATAACACTACAAGAGATGTATATGCCCCATGCATGAATATCAAGGTGTCTATAAGTGATGTACAAGAAGATTTTTATTTCTTTGTATATGAATCATGTTCTTATGACATTATTTTGGGTCAACCATTTGTTATGGAAGCACGAATGGAGACAAAGGTAATGGGTGAGGGTTCCACATATGCATAAGTATATAGTAGAGATGGAAGAAGAATAGTGCACTTTATGATTGTATGTGTGAATCATCCCAAAAATAGAGACTTTATGGGATACCCCTCTTTTCACAAAAGACCCAAATTTGCTCTAGGAACCACTCTCCTATAGGATGACAATGGTGCAAGAAGGAAAAAGATCTAGCTTCTTGGCAGTAGTACTTTTTCTTCTAGCTTTGATGGTTAATCAAGAGAGTTCCAATTCTTTTTAGAAAATTTTAGAGGTGCCTAGAGCTACTAGGTAGTACATATGCAAGAAGGAGAGAGGTTTGAGGATTATAGGTGTTTTGCAAGATTATGAGTATATAGATGGAATTTATGATGGCTTGATTTTTATAGATACAACATTGAAAATAGAAGATATACTAAAAACATATGTGCAGAGTGGTCCTACTATTGTACCATCGCATTCCATAGACATGTTTCATGAAATTGTTGATTGTGTGGAGAGATTAGAGTTAGAGGCCATGGTAACTCAACAAAAAAAGCTAATGGGTTGATTCTATTCAACTATAGAGCCTACACTTGAAGTATTACAACATATTGAGTTTGTATGCCTACTTCTATGTAGTCCATACTACAAAGGGTTGAACATTTCTAGGCAAAGAGTTGAGGGATAATCATCTTCAGCCCTACCGATAGAGTTATGTGCTACTCATTTTTTGCAAAAAATGATTTTTCCAATGAATCAGAGGGAGGCCATGATTGATTTGAACTACAAAATGGTAGAAAAAAAGGTGAAGTTAGTTGTATAATGCTTCCATGTGAGAGTGATGAGCAGGTATAGAGGGCTGCAAAGTAGCCAATATTGAGAGATCTAGAGTACATAGGCCATAAGTTTTGAAGAGAGACTCTTGCAAAATTGAAAATTCGAAATGATGGGTTCTTGCTACCAATAAGGAAACAATGTTTTGGGAATATGCTTGAGTGTCATGGCAGTGCATTTGCATTCTTTCCACATGAGATTGGTTGTGTAAGCTCACATATTGATGCCCTTATGGTGATCTTTACCATCCCTCATATTCCATGGAGCCTCCACCATGTTCTAGTTCCCAAGGCGCACCTCCAAAAGCTCATTGGTTTGTTGAATGAGATGATTCATATGGGGATCTTAGAGCCATCATTTGCACTATACTCAAATAGGTGGTTTATAGTTCCAAAAAAGAATGGGTCACTCAGATTCATATAGGATATGTAGGCAATGAACAAGGTGACGATGAGGAATGTTGGTATAAGTCTAGTTGTGGATGAGTCTGTTGAGGTGTTTGTAGCTTGTGCCATCTATTCTCTAGGTGATTTTTACTCTAGCTATGATCAGTTTTAGCTTGCCTTGGAGAGTAGAGATGTTACTACTATGCACAGTCTAATAGATATTGTCAGGATGTGTACCTTGCCTCAAGGTGCTACTAGTTCTATTGTGCATATATGATGAATGTTATGTACGAGATCCCATGCAAGTATATCCCTCAACTAATCATGCATTTCTTACATGATGTACCCATAAAGGAATGTGTAGAAGAGGAGAAGGATGAGAGTTTGCATTAGCAAGGATACAATCATCTTGTTACAGAGCACATTGTAGATTGTGAGAAGATTTTGGCCAAGCTTGAGGAGGTGAATTTGATGCTTTCGGGATAGAAATCTATCTTTGGTGTGAATGAGGTCATTAGTGTTCCGGAACATGTATGGCTACTCTGGCAAGAGACCCTCACATGTGAAGATGGATGCTATTGGAAATATTGTGGAGTATTGATCTACTATATCAAAGGTGGATGCTATTGGATATCCCATTTTGCAGATATTATAGATGTTTTATACCAACTACTTTGAAAGGGGTTAAAATTCTTCTAGGAAGAAATACATATTAGAGCCATGTGATAGTTGAAGAGGTTGTTGTAGTCTGCTTCTACTCTTAAGAAAGAAAACTACACTTCTGGAAGATCTAATGTGTTGACTATTAACAATAGCCCTATTAGTATAGGTTGGGATGTTGGTTAGGATGATGAGGAGGGTCATACATATGCCATGATACTTGGGACAAAAGTACTAAATGAGAGACAAATAAGGTAGCCATAGATCAAGAGATGGGGAGTTATTACAACTTGTGTAACAAGGAGTGTTTTATTGGTGCCCTAGTTGTGGTTCAGAGAGATTGCTTGCCTTTGTTAATTACCAGTAACTCTACACCAGACATAGCTATGTTGAGATAGATTTCTTATATCCAAGTCATTTAATCTAGAGTTTAGACATATAGTAGGAAAAGAGAATGGTTATGGATATGCTTTCTAGAGCTAGGTATGAGGATCATAAGTGATTGCTTGTAGATGAGGATGATGCAAAGATTTTAACTACCATGCCTGATAATGTCTTTTATGTTTCCACCATTGAGAGCTTCTCAAAGGATCTTTACTCGAGAGTGGTTAGTAGGTAGCTGTTGCTATATGAGAGTAGCCTAGATAATCAACATAGTGCCATTCACAAGATGGTGAAGAGGTGATTCAAACCATATGTGGTGAAGCATGTCTAGAATAATGCTACCTGTGTATTGGTTGAACTTGATGGGATAGTATTATAGGTACCTATTGCAAGAAAAAGGCCTATGCAATTGAGGAGCTTTTAGAGGATGCATAGCATGATGAAGTTGTAGCAAGAGAAGAGGAGGACATTGATGATGTAGAAGATGAAGCACGAGAGAGATGATGTAAAGGATAAAGAGATCGAGTTGTTCATGGATCTCAATGTTAATAAAAATGGATAATGGTGGCCCATGTAGAGGACATGTAGGTTTAGAAGGGGTTCAAGAGATCTTTTTCTCTATGTGATAGGTGGTAGAGTCCTATATAGTCATTATATCTGTCTCTTTTTATAAAAGATTTTGGAGTATTTCAAATAATGGAAATTCACCCAAAAATGTTTACTTTATTGAGTCCTTGGGCTTTGATAATTAGAATTTTTTAAAGGTATTCTAGAGTATATTATGTATCACTTAGTGCTTGGGGGGAGGGTCACTCATAAATGGATGTGCATATCATGTAGGATCAATAAAAGGGATTCTTCAAATATGACTTTTAGACCTTTTTACATATACAAGGATGCCATATAAAGGGGATATCTACATATTAAATAGGAAAGTGTGTGTTTTCTTTAGGAAAAATTCATATATAATGTATTTATAAATAAGCCTTGAATGTGTGTGATATAGAGGGTATAGATTGCACTTAATCTTATAAAGCTAGAGAAGTTGTGGACATGTAGAACTTTCCAAAATTTCCTTTTTAACATTTTCAACTTTAGACACCCCCATAAGGGTCAACTAGAATGTTTTCTAAGAGTTCGAGAATATTTTCTCATTACCAAATAATAATCTATCCCTTTTTCGAAAATGTATATTTTAATATTGAACCATAATAGTCACACACAAGGATTATAGGATAGTGAATAGTTTTTAACGACTCCAGAACTTTGCCTATGTATGAAGCATTACCAGTTGCATATATAGAAATAAGATCCAAAAAATTTTCATCTTTGTTTGAATCCAAAATTTCCAACTAGAATGTTTTCCAAGAGTTAGAAAATATTTTCTCATTACCAAATAATAATCTATCTCTTTTTAGGAAACATATCTTTTAAATATTGAACCATAATAGTCACCCAAAAGGATTATAAGATAGTGAATAGTCTTTAGTGACTCAAAAAATTTCCATGTATATGAATCATGACAAGTTGCATATATAGAAATAAGATCCAACAATTTCTCATCCTCATTTGAATCTAAAATTTTCATTTTCATTTAAATCTTAAGCTCTTTTTTCTTAATATTAGAGATTTTTCTTAACTTCCTAGAGACTCACTTGAATTCACTGTTTTTAGATCTATGCATCCCTTGCTTGGTGTTCTTATCATGGTGTTTGACCTCCTCAAGGAAATCCCTTAAACATTAGAAGCATGTGTTACACAAGGTTCCACAAAGCATAGGCTGGTTTCAAAGTATATCGACCCTTTTGACAAAAATTAATAAGTATTATCATAGCTTTTTTCTAATGTTCATCTTGATTAGAACTTGTAGTTTCCATTGAGGATTAGGCTAGCTTCATTGACACTAGTCTAGTAGTTTTGCTAATGTAGAGAGTATGTGTTTGTGTTATTGGTGAGTTGTGGAAAAATGTGAAAGTAGAGTCAAAGAATATCAAAGAAAGGAAGAGAAAAAGCATGGAATTTTCCTTTGAATATGTATTATTTTTTGGTCTTCATCAAATTATTCTTGGCAATTGTATTTATTTCAAGGACATCATGTTCCAAGAATAATCCCTCAACAATGACAATACTTTGTATCACTTTTTCATCAACTAGTGTCTTAGTTCATCACAATGGGCAAATGCAAGCCATCAAGTTGTCTTCTAACTACATAATAGCCTATGTAATCACATGCACTCACATAGTAATTTCACCATAACCTATGCACAGATTGGGTCCTCATGTGTGGGGAACACCCTAGTCTTTCATGGATTTTGATCCATTTCCCAATTCATCAACATGTCCTATGCATGCAAAAACAAACTCTAGCATTTTTCTATAATGAGAGTTTAAGAGGTTTTCCTTATAGGTATAGGAAAATTTGGTAGTTGTAGCTTCTACCTCAAGCTAAAATCTTCAAAAGTGACCTACATCACCCACTCCATTCAAATTTGTTGAGTATACAAATAGAAGATTCTAAAGGAACGGGCCCATCGAGTCCTAATCACCATTGCTAAAAAATTTGATGTCCAAAGAAACTCCAAAAATCCACATTGAGCTCCAATGACAACCGTTCCTCTCCTCACAATGGCCTTACAACCTTCCATGACATTCCTTATCTATGATGCATGATGAAGAATGCTATCTTTGGCAGAGAGTGCCATTAGACTAGCACTCGACTAGGACGTCCAAAGTTAGAGCCTTATGTATAGAAATCCAAAAGTGAATGGATAAGCTCATACTTATGGTGTGAAAACTTGAGATGACTCTTCTTCTTCTTACCTATACTCTTTCTTTTTGTGCTTTATCTTGAGAGTGAGGGAGAGTGGGAGTGTAAGAGTGAGAGGCTTGGTAAGTGAAGGTTCTCTCTTGCTTCACACATTTCTCATATTTTCCTTCTTCTTAGGTGATAATAAAATTCGAGGAGAGGTTGGGTTGCTTCTCTTCTTCATTGCATCCCCTAGATGGAACACTTATGGATTAGATTGGGAGCTATGGAGTAGTGGAGACAAATGGAGAACCACTATGTTGATCATGGAGCTACCTTCAAGTGTTCATGTCATGGTATCAAGGAGGAGGTAAGAAGGTGAGCTCACTTTACACTTCTTGATTCATTCGTTCTTGCTTTCATAGGCTTTGAGAAAAGAATGGATAGATTAGTGAGAGTAAGAGATGTATTAGCTATGTGAGAGGTAGCTATTACTCAGATAAGAGAAGTAAAGGGACTTACATGCTACACTCCTCCCCATTTATTAGTCTCTTTGAACCAAGTGCTACACATGTCATATTTGGTTGATCTAGTGTAACAAGTTTCTTGAAGACCAATGCTAGATGAATTGATAGTAGTCGGCTTAGCTTACTTTAGAGATCCGAATTCAGGTTGATCCTTATGGGTTATAGCTAAAATATTATGTGGAAAAGTGGATTTGAGAGAACCTAGGTGACAAAACTTGTGTTATAACAAGGAGTGTCGAGTGGTATTGCTTAGTAAAATCACTTGCTTTAGGAGAAATATGGACTCTCTTTTTTGTCCCTTAAGGGGTTTCTCTCACCCCTCTCTCTCTAAAAAGAGATTCCAAAATAATATAGAATAAGAGATCTTCTACAATCAAGAAAATCTGGTATTTTTATTTTCAATAGATTTCACCTATTATTTTATTCTCAAACTGTAGGATAAGATCACTTTTTCTCAAAATACTCATAGCTTAAAAAGTACAATTCTATTTTCTCTAAAAATGGAGCCAATCATTAATATATGACTCTTTAATGCCCTCATGACTTTTCAACATGAAAATATATTAGAATCATTCTCATCCTTGCTTCTTAAAAGGGCGGAAGTTCAAAAATAACATAAAATAATGTACACATCATATTTTAAGATTATTTTTTACCCATAGACACCTTTTTGACTCGAGAGTTTCCTTGTAAATTTTTATCATTTTTGGACAAGTATATGCCTATTTCTCGGCATTTCTTCATTCCCTCTCAAAGCTCTAGTTTTGTCCAAAATTTTATGTACACTTTTGAACCTTCCCTCTAGAATACGGTTTCTTGCATACGAACTCTTTTGAAGCAACACTCAGTACTATCTACAACATGCTCTACCCTGCTACAAGTAATCTTAGGAGTGGTTTTGATAGCATTTGCTGAAATCAAATAATATCCATCTACGAAAGTCTCTACCCTTCTATAAGCAATCTCCCTCTTTAGTACTGTGCCATAGGATATCTTCCTCTTCAACACTCTATACTACAAGCAATCAAGTGATAATGGAGGTATCTTTATTTTTTAAAGCTATGTGATGTTATTATTCTTCATAGTTGTTGTTTAATCCTTAAGTGTTAATTCATTGAGAGAGGGAGGGGAAGAGAGAGGACTGTGTGAGATGAACTAAGAAAATAAGTGATAGAGTGATGACATAGAGTAAATTAGGGTAGAAGATAAGATGATGTATTGTTCTCCACTAGCCAAGCTTCTGTATAAATGTGTTTAAATATCTTCGATCAATTCTTCTTGGGGGAGAGAGAGAGACAAACACACACACACACACACACACACACACACACACACACACACACACACACACACACACACACACACACACACAGAAAGAGAGAGAGAGAGAGAGAGAGAGAGAGAGAATATTTTGGATATAATAAAAGATAAGACTGGATACTAATTAGAGGCAGATTAAAATCTAAGATTACTGCAGATTAGGGGTTGATTAGGGTCTATCATGAGTGAAATCAAGAGAAGGAGACAAGATCCAATTAGGTAAAAAAGAACACACATATCATGAATCAAAGGGGTGTAATTGTGTGATTTGAATATTAATCCAATTTAAAATTGGCATATATTTTTCTTTATAAGATGCAGGTGCAAGATGTACCAAGAGAAAGAGAGATATTTGCTTTCAATTGGAGAATTAATATACACCAATGTTCAAAAGAACTCTAGAAAAGATGATGTAATAAGATATAGGATGCAACAAGAAAGAAATGCATAGAAAAAAAATATGGATCTTTGGGTTGATGGGTGCATTAACAATGGTGATGCAACACAATCTAGGCTTGCAAAACTGGTTGTTGATAGGACTATGCTAGCACCTTGTAAACCCCAAGTAAAGGTAATACACATGAATTCACAACAATAACAGCTTGTGATGTACTAAATGTATTGACTCCTCCTTATTTTGCGGAAGATGGTAGACATTGTACGTACTATCGAGATATTCCATATTCTAGACAAGCAGGTGAATCATCACGCAATGGAAATGGAAATTATGCCATGAGTGAATGCCAACTATAATGGCTAAAGGAGTCCAAACCACTAGTTGACTTGTTAAAGGTAGCTCCTTACATGGGTCCAAGAATTATACGTTGAAAAGTTTTTCTTCCATTGCAAAACTAGTGTAACTATAAGCTATTTGCACTTCTCCAAAATCCATTGCCATGTTAGGTCTTTTCAGTGTCTATCCATCGAAATTTAAAAAAAAAAGAAATCATGTATCTTGAACTTCAATATATGAGATTTTGTCAAACCAAGTCCATATACCCATTAGTGTGTTCAGCAAAAGCATAAAGCAAAAAGGAGAGGTACCACTCATCAACAAAGGGTCAAGAATCACAACAAAGGCAAAGAGCATGAACACCAAGAAGGGGTCCAAGAAGATCAAAGATCAAGAAAAGCAAAGGATGCCAAAGAAGCATGGAAAAAGAACTTTCCGCTACTAACAACAAAGAATTTTTCCCATAGTGGATGTAAAAGCCCTTACCAAAGATGTAAAGTTTCAAGCCTTAACTTGACTAGGCTACCAAAGAGCTCTCTCGGGCCATTTTTGCATGCAAGGGGGGAAAAAGCCAACAAGGGTAGAAACTCATCATTTGAGGGGGGTGTTGAGAATAGCAAATGATGCTTCTATGTATGCCCATAGAGGCTTGCCCATAAGTGGCTTTGTATGAGAGAGAAACAATGATGAATGCTCTAGGAAGAGATGTCCAAAATCCCATATGCACAGTGAAAATAATGGTACTATCCAAAGGATATACAAGCATGTACTTGACACTCATTTCAATGTAATGGTACAATCAATTTGAGTCACTCAAGATTGTGTTTATGAGTCCAAGCTAATCTATCTTGGAACCTGATTCACTTGAGTTACAATTTCTCATTCTAATCATATGTCATGTGTTTGATTTGCATCCACCATAGCTCATCTTGTTCTAGGTCATTGATTCTCAACATAGTCAAGATTACAAGGGAATATGCACTCTTTGATGGAAAAGGATAGATTATTGGTGGCTGAGAAGGATAAGGAGAACCAGAGCCTACTATAAGCAATGTCTGTCATCATTGAAGATGCTCTGCAGGCTACACGTGCAAAGTATGGAGTTACAGTCTAAAGTTATGGACTTGGAGAAGGAGAATCGAAACATTACGAGGAAGCTCATAAAAACTTTGGAGATTGGGCCCACTTTAAAAACCAAAGAACCATGTTGGTGCATCTGATTAGTTAAACCAATTCACCAATTAATGAAAGGAAGTGGAAAATATCATAAACAATGACAAAGATGTTCCCTCATGCAGAGAATGATACTATTGCCAAAGTCCTAAGCAAGGATATGATAAAAAATGCATTGGAAAATCGTAAATTTAGGGTCATTGTAGATCGTGTCACAAGTGAACATCTTAGGGATGTGAGCAACTTGTTTTTTGCTATAGATGCTCAGGGATTATGTGACAAGTGGGAATGAGTTCTAAGTCATATAGTATGCTCTATCAACAATTGGATATAGGATTTAAGCAAGTCTTTGAAACTAAGTGAGTAATGTATCTACCAAAACCATTTCATGTGAAGAAGGCTTGAAAATAACTAAACGAGAAAGTTTTAGAACTAATTGGTGAACCAATGCATCTAGAGAATACACACATATTGAACTATGGTTCCAAAGAAGTTACATTTGTATTGAATGCATTCAACAACTTTGTATTGGATATATATAGGGTTCAAATTACTATGGTCAAGTTCTATAATATGTCTATGGAAGAATGTAGAGGCAAGATTAAGTTTGTCCTCAAACTTGATGAGAGTGATATTGTTACGGGAAAAAAACTTGAACTTGTGAGTATAACACTTACGAATCGAGCATTGGATCCCAACATCAATGAAAACCATCCTTTATAATTTAGTGTATAGTCAAAGAATGAAATATGGTGGCTTGCAGCATTTGAAGTACCAAATGAGAACCATGAAGTACTTAAAGTTTTTTTTAACCTCACTAATATACCCATGTTATTCAACAGCAAAATAATGGAGAAATTTTACACATCAAGGGGTTTGGGGACAATCAAGTTGAATGGCATCTTGCAGGTGATTTAAAAACCTTGAAGTGTATGTTTGGTTATTCAAATGTAGCAAATGCGAAATTTTGGTGCACATACTGCATGAAAACTAGGAAGAAAGAAAAAGATGGAAAGAAAGAATGGCTTGCCAAGGTAGGAAAACAAGGTTCTCCAACACGTGATAAAAAAGTCATGAGAATGTTAGATATGATCAATGCCCCACCCTCATTAGGTGCTACCAATGATCCATGGTGCTCAAAGTTGTAAGGCCCCCATTATGAGGAGAAGCCAAATGTGAGCCCGGACATTGGTTGAGTCCTGACTTGTATATCAGATGAGGTCTATGTGACCGGATGGCAAAAAGGTGACTGTTGTGGGTCTAATCTTTGGGTTAGATGGAGTGGTTAAGCTGGTAGCAACTCGAGGCACATTGCATTGAGTTGCGTGGTAAGGGAGTTAAAAGGGGCCCGATGGTAAAGGGAATATTCCCTGGAATATTCCCTGTCCGACTAGTGGAGGCTCATATGGTAGGTCGGTCAGTAGGCCGACCTAACGACCTTCGCGGGCTATAAAAGCTAAACCCCTTCGCAGCCATCTAACACTCATCTTTCACCCAGTCAGAGTTGTTGTTCCAGCTAGCCTTAAGCTCTTCACCTATCTTCTGTCTAGATCGCCATCTAAGCTTCACACAGTGGAAGCGCACGGGTGGACAGAGCCATCTTTGTATCAGTTGTTTGGAGTTACAGAATTTACTGATTCTCCTCTTATCTGTTGTGTACTCTCTATCTCTTTCTCAGATTCTGTTCGCTACGCCGTGTAATATTTTACAGAGAAATGGAATGCTAGTTCCAGTGGATCTAAGCTGGCACCCTATTTTGGAAATATCAATAACAAGGGTTCACTTTTGCACATTACATTGTTTCGTTAGAATAATTGAGGAGCTAGTATATGAATATATATGCTTTGCATACAAGATGCAGCTTGTGTCATAAGCTGATGCTACATGCAAGAAGGTAGAACAAGGTCTCTGTGAAGTTGGATTGCATGGGGGCCAAGTAGAAATAAAAAAGGACAAGAAAAATTTGAGAAAGAGTGGAAATATCCCTTATAAACCATGTTGTGGTGGACCCAAGGCTAGGAAGTTAATATCTCCACCTTGAGAATAAGGAAGACAATATACTTGTAAAACAACCAAAGAAGTATGAAGCATGGAAAAAGTTGAACCTTATTGTGTTGAGATGGCAAGCTCAGCACGTGCGGACATTGATGATGGACTACCTCGCTAGATGGGTCTGCACATCTACACTTAGCACATTCGTGGTCATTATGATACTCACATGGTCACTGACTTTTCACTTATTATATTTAGTTTGTTACACCTATCTACAGCTTGCAAAGATATAGCGCCAATTGATTAGTGTAGTCGATTATGCACTGTTTGACTTAGAAGGCCACTTTCCTTTTATGTTGTATCTTATCTATACTTTGTTTACATTGTATAGTGTGTGGAAGAAGAAGAAAAAACTAGCAAGAAAACGTTTTGGCTTCCATCTCTCTTCTTGTGTTCTTGAGTGAGCTTCCTGTTGTATATACAATGTGTGTTTGGCGCAGCATCTCAAGCAAGACCCCCCACCACGCGATTCTTGACATACTATTCCGAATTGCAGCAATGGGGAACGAACAAGGATTGAATTGGAAGAAGTGTGGATACACCCACATAGATTAGTAGCTCTCTTACAAAAGTTGAGGTTTAGGGATGGTGATGCTAATACATTTAAAGAGTCAGTTGTTAAATTTCATAAGTCCATGGTGGAGGCATGGACTAAAAATAGTATAACCTACTATGTGGTTAGTATTGTCACTATTACAGGAAAAAATCATCATTTTGAATTAGTTTGTGTTTCTAATCTCTCTTCTTATGAACCATATACTTGAAGCACATGGTCCATACTTTGCAGATCAAGAAAGTTTGGCAGTATGGTCAACTCAAGGCATGGAATGATCTCATTGGCAAGCTTGATGTGCTTTTCAAAAGGCAACAGATCATGGAGGTGGCATCAATGATTCCAATTCTATGAGGCAATTATTACAATGGTGGTATAGGAGATTAGAGATACGATACGAGAAAAAAGAAAAGAAGTCTAAAACCTCTCAAGCAAAATTTATAAGTAGGGAAATTTATGAAGTGAGAGAAGCAAGATATGAAAACAACATACCTAGACAATGCCATGCAGAATGGTTGGCAACCCAAGAGAGAGATGGCAAGAAATGGAAACCTATATGAAGATAATACTTTTGATGCATTTAGAGTCCATGAGAGAGCATAGGTACCCAAGATATGACATATCAATACTCTATCTTTAACATGATATGTCTTGCAAATTTTATTTAAAATTTTGAAGTTTTATCACTATGTTTTTCAAAGTCGATTTCAAACTATGTTTTTTTATTATGAAAAGTTGATTTCAAAATACTAAGACAAAGATATGAAAATTCCAAACCTCAGAACATTCATTGGTCCCTAGACAGAGAGGGGCATGAGGGGGTGGTAGGAGACAGACAGAGATAGGGATGGGGTGGAGAAATGAAATGAAATGATAATTTTAAAGTTCATTTACACTACAATAAGTTTAAAAGTTTTGTATTTAATTCAAGTCTCTCCTTTCATTTTTTCCCATTACTCTTCACTCTACCCTCCACCTTTCTATCCTTCATCATCACAACCATGGCACGTTCCAAGCTTCTTATCAAGAAGGCACTTGCAAGAGCAAGAGCTCAACACTCTTCCAAATCTAGTGACCATACTATGAGTGACAAAGGTTACTTGCTGGCCAACAACAGTGGCCCTGCTGTAGCTAATAATGGTGGTGCTACTATGTCCAACAATGTTGGCATTAGTGTGATCAATAATGATGGTTCGCCACTGTCCAGAAATGGTGGTCCACATGCTGCAATTGCTTCACCTCCCACTAGTCCACCAACTGGTAATACAGGTCCTCCAACACATAAGAAGCGAAGATGGAGACCAACCACAGCTGCGCTATGTGAGATAAAGAAATTTTAGAAGAGTGTCAACTTGATTATTCCTAAGGCACCATTCTCTAGGTTGGTATGAGAAATACTGTAAGATCTACAGTTAGGGCATCATCACAAGTTCTTTTCAAGCAACCAAGCAAGGAATGTGGGGTGATGGTCAAGCCAAGCCTTGCTTACTCTTGAAGAAGTACCTGAAAGTTACTTGATTGATCTAATGGGTGATTGTCAACTTTTAGCTATTCATTTCCAACGTATCACTATTAAGCCCATAGTTATGGTTCTTGTTCATAGGATCTGCAACAACAAAGATGCATTTAATCTTAATGTCAACAATATGCTTTGAGATGCTACCTTGTAATTGGATCTATGTTTTTAGCTCAGGTTTGGTTGTAGATTGTAAGGAGCTTAGTTTTGGTTTATCTTTCGAGTAGACCTTCAAGTATTTGATAGCAGTGGTCTACGAAATGGAGCTAAATTTTGCCTAGCTCTAGTTGTACTTGTGCAATACACTATCTACTGTGTATTTCATGGTTTTGTAATGCCAAATCTGATATTGATATTCCATTTTCCATGATTTGCATTGTGCATATTTCCAAGTTTGTAATTTTGAAAGTAGTTTTATTGAGGATAAATTCAATGTGCAATCATGCACACATCAATGATCAGTTTTAAATGGGTCGATGCACTATATCTTTACTGTATTTAGTGGTTTGGCAACCCTATATCCGATACGCGATATTCCATTTGACCCATAACTTATTTTTTGTGAATTTTTAGGTTTTCAATATTTCACGTAGTTTGGTTGACAACACATTTAATATGTAGTTGTGCACACTCAGTGTGGTGGTGATGGAACCTAAAATGGACCAGCATTGGCTATGGCACTAGCCAAACCTCATGCACACAATAGATAACCCCACCATAGGACCTAGCGGACTAGGAGCTTCTGAGACTCAATCTACACTAAATGCTAATGTCGAATCTGCGTTTGTATTAGGTCATAGTCCAATGTTTACTATCCCTTCTTCTTAGAGGGAGATCCCATAACATATAGGCATAATACCTCATAGCACAAACATATGGAAGCACCACTCGGCTGACTGCCATGGCTCCACTGCGACTCTCCTACACCTTGGGGATTGGCCCCAAGATGAGTCGCTTCAACATAAAATACACATGATACAAGCTCCACTCTTTCATCTTGAACGTATTCTAGGAGATACCATGTGTCCTTACCAAACAATTCCCAAAGACCGATCGATTAGCCTATAGATTATGTCGTCTCACACTCTCAAGCGTAGGTCATCGTTACAAAAAATAGGTGCTATGCATCGAGTTCTTTATATTCCGATACCATGTTTGATATGCACATTTAAAAGTGGATGATCCTAATGTTCTTAAACACAATTTTCAATCAGAAACGTACCATGTACAATCAAGCTTTCCAATGCTCATTCCCTAACTCGTTGCAGCGATGTAAGGATAGCATCGAGACAATGCTTATGCTACTATCCTCTTAATTAAAATACAACAAACCCTATATCGTGCTATGCATAAAAAAAATTAGCAATAAACAACACTCAAATCACATCATTCAAACATCCCACCCCCTACGTTTAGGTAGTGCTTCCATTGCATAGGTGTAAGGGTTCATTTTGTCATGTTTTGATATATGAAATTTGATAAATCACAAACTTTGACAAAGAGATAGGGAAAATTGAGGCTAAACCACATGCTCCACCACCACCATACATTAAAAAATACTCATTATATTTTTTCTTATTTTTATGAAGCGTATTTCTATTTTTTCCTATTTTTTCTTATTTTTATGCATTTATTTATCAATAATAGCTATTGTTTTTTGACTTCCCTTATACCAATCATTTCAACATACTATAGTTCAATTTTATTTTCCATTTTTTTTCAAAGGAACACATTTTACCCACCCAAAATGGCAAAATCATCATTTTACCCTTAAAAACCGCATTTCGAGCTTTGCAGGATTTAAATATCGCATATAAATTATTATGAAATTAGAATTTTCTAATAAAAAATAATTCAACATGATGTAACTAGCACTCAAACAATTTTTCATCACATAAGGACATCGTTTCCATCATAAAATGTAAAAAAAAGTTCATTTCCTTCACAAACTTCTAGATTGCTCCATTAAGATAGTGCCTATGAATAGCCCATAGAGGGGAGAGACAGGGAGGAGAGAGAAATACTAGATTTGATACTTCTGATTCGCATAGCCATTACTTGCACAAGAGGCGGCAATGGAGAGTGTAGGACAGTACAAGATCACCAATATAATCACTTTGGGGGGTTACTTTCAACCCCATAGCCCCCCTCCTCAAAATCGTCACCTACAGAAGAAGACATCGCCATTTGTTTTCACACCTCAAAAAAAGCATCCACCCCTCCCCACGAAATTAATTTTTTCTTGGGGGGGGGGGGCCAAGGGGAGTCCCCAAGGGTCACATCCTTCTACCTAAAGTTCATTTACACTTGACTTTGTTTTGGGTCTTGGCCTTCGAGCACTCCCGTCTCTCGTTCGGCCTCCGAATCGGCTTCTAAAATTTTTTGGGCATCTGTCTCCAGATCTTGTAGTGCATGGCTCTTTCCAAGGTCCATTCTAACATCCTGAGAAATTATGAAAATTTCCCAACTGTCGCTTGGTGAGTCTTTAAAGCATTTTTGGCACCCGTCTCTAACTTGCCACTTAAAATCATACTGGCTGTAGCTGCCGCCTTCTATGAAGTCTATTTTTCTCTTGAAATTTAAATTCTTTGGCCATTTTTAAGCATGTTTCTTGGGCAAAATCCACCACTCATTGGTGACCACGGGATAGGGCAACTCAGCCCGTCGAATCCCACGAACAGATTTGCTGTTCTCCACCCTCGAAGACTCTTGGAGTAAAAAAAAAAAAAGGAAAGCTTAGTATGCATATAGCTTGCATACATTTTGTCCAACAAGATAAAATTTAACTATGGAGTAGCAAAAAAACAAGATAACATACCTTTAACTTTGTGTACAAAGAAACCATAAGATATTGAAGAAGAAGTTGAGTGCTCAAAAGATCATTGTTCTTGACTGTAAGAGACTCCTAGAGTACCAAAACAAAAGAAATTACATGTTAGAGAATGCACATAACTTGCACAGGGTTCGCCCAAACGAGATAAAACTTAAGCATAGAACATCCATGGAAGAGAACAATATACCTCTAAAGTTTTGCGAAGAAAATCTTAGGGCATTGGTAGAACAAACTATGCTCTCATAAAAATGTGAAACTCACTCTGTGCTTGTGTAGAGGAAATGAATTTTTACAGGGTTACAAATAGGGCAGGCAACAATGAGGCTGTCTAATTTCGTCAAGAAAGACGAAACGAGAAAATATATATGATAAATTTGAGTTTCGCCTAAGAAAGAGGGGGAAATTGAAAAGGGAAAAAATGAAAAGTCAAGTATTAAAAAATAAAAAAAAGAAAATTCAAGTCACAAACTTCCAGGAAGTGTCTGCATTGTATTCCTCACATTTTCCCTTATTTTATTATTGAGAAAAGATTTGGGCCAAGATATGGCTAGAATATTCATGTTACATGAATCTGGAATCCTAGATCTCTCATTGGTTTGGCCTATATTTGTTTATTCACTCCTTAAGGGGAAAAAAAGAGATTCCATATTTCTCCTAATGATAGATCACTAAAATCATATCACTAAGGGCTTCTCAATTGGGCATGTTATACATGATATTGGAGTAAAATGAAAGAAGTAAGAAAGTAGCAATTTATGCATGTGCTACCTTAACATTTCTGACGTGTAAGTTTAGAAGTGAAATATTTGAAGTTATCCTAATAAATATCTTCAATGATATGATGTTGATTATCAAGCACTTTCTATCAACATGAACACTAATCTTCAAGAATTGAAATTCCTCTTGAAGCAAAATATGTCACCCTAAATTCATAGGAAAAGGATCCAATGTTGAGATTGATGTTGAAGTCTATATGAAACCCTAGAAGATTATTTTTATGTGGCGAGATTAAGTGCAACTAATAAAGCTATGATTGCCAAGCTGTGGTGGCAAGACAATGTTCCCATAGGAACCTAGACCATAAGACATAGATACTTGCCAACTTCTTATCGTACTAGCAAGATGAATTAGTTATTTTTCGTGCAACACCTAGGATCCAATTCGGAGGCGTATTATTTTCTATTCATGATACTTCAAAAATATATGTCACCTATGGATATTACTTATTAGGTGGCCAAATTCTGCCATGGATTGAATCCCACTATAAGATATGAGCCATATAATGATGTTTAAAGTGAAAAAATTATTCATTCAAAAAATTTTCCTTGTCATCACTAAAACTGTTACTATACACGTCTCTACAAAATTGTCGCAATAAGTATTGCATGTCACTAATATAATGCATATAGTGACACACAAATAACAATGTCATGTGCAGGTTTATTTGAGATGATAATAGTAATGGTTACATAATAAAAAAGAAAATCGGGTAGTGAGGCATAAAGACCTACCACCCTTCTAGCAATGTGTGTTGAAAGTGTTCAATAAATTATTTATAAGGTTAAGTATACAATTACTCTTGAAGTACATGCATTCTCAGATTATAGAGAGAAACTTTTTGTTGATTTAATTTCCAAATGAGTACGACATCAACAAATGAGATTTCATAAAACTACATGGGTTGATAGGGAGAAAAATCCAAAAACAGACAAATGTATCAATAAATATTGCAAGATGTGAGTTCGTATAAAGATGAGAAATATATCAAAGGAAGCCTACATAGAAGGGTTTGCATGGACTATAGGGCCAAAAAAGGAAAGGATGCATGCTCCATAAATCTAGGTGATTGCTACAACTTCTCCCTATTTGAGAGCTTGTCCCAATGGAATGGAGTATCATACGGACTCTACTATATAAAACAACCAAAGATTAATATATATAACATAATGCATCACAAAAAAACTAGAAACTGAAAATAGGACAAAGGCATAACTTATAGGACCACCACGTGCATAGCATCTATCGATAAGAGAAGTGAGACCTTGCTTCTTTGCATATCAAGTCTCCAACCCTATGGTATCGTGGTTTGTGATTGAGTGCTGCAAGAAAAATAAAGTAACATTGTAAAAACTAAGATTATTAGTATAGATATTACGCCAAAAAAGAAAGTAATCATATCCAAAAGAAAACTTACAAAATTCTCCAAATAAGTTCTATGTCAGCCACTTCTAGGATGATGCATAACCCCTACCTCCAACCGTACCCTTGCTACCTCTCACACTACATTCACCATTGCCAGGCCTCTTCTGTGACTCTCTATCAATCATCTTGATCCAACCACTCTTGACTGCCTTGCATGCATCCAACCATCTATGTAACATATATTCACACATATAGTCTATCATCCATCCAATGGAGAACTAGTTAGTTCTGCTGTAGGTACCAAGAACTCCTTATGCAAGGATGTGATCACATAATCCTTGACTCCCTTCCGTATACTTTTCCAGTGTTCTAGAACATTGTATCTAAATATCTACTAGCACAACTTCCTCATATGTGTCATCATACTTCTTCCCTCAACATCCATGATCACTATACCAGTTTTCTCATCCACTAAGTATCCATATCTTAGTGGGGTGGATGTAAGATGTGCCCTCTCTCATCTACAACCATGCTCATTGGCATAACTAGGAGGCCCATATCCATCTAGTGTACCTGTGCGGGTAGTATCTCTCAAAGTAGCACCCATGTGGGTCCTACCTATGGGGATGACTAAGCAAAATCTAGAGTTAGGGGAGTAGATGTCCCTATAGGTATAGCAAATCCTAGAAGTGATAAGTGTCCACTCAATCCATGGGATGGGAACACGGGCTGGAAACACTACATCGGTGTCTCCATAGTATGCACTTGAGTCACCTTCTCTAGAATTGATCTGGGAGCAAGGAGTAGCAAGTAACCATGGGGCCATATTTGTATATCCACAACACCCCATACAACCACCCCTAGAATGAGGAGGATAGGAAGTTTGGAGCTCTCCAAGGCACCCATCATAACCACGACCTCCACTAGTCAAGCAAGGCATCCCTAAGCCTCCCTTTGTGGCTAGCCTAGAGCGTCGACTCCACCTACTAGAGATTGACGCATTAGAGTGTGCTTAGGTAGAATGCATCAAATGGCCCCAAACAATGATCAAGACAACTACAACTCTACCATATATGTGAACTATACTATTTGATTGAGAGACATACATATCATTGTGCTAATTCTTATTGACTATATGAAATCTTCGAATGTTCTATGTGATAGATCAACTATAAGATGATGGGGCGTGATAATAGAACTACAGAATAGGTTCTTGATAAAACTTTTAGTGACATTTTGCATCGACCCCAAACAATGATCAAGACAACTACAACTCTACCATATATGTGAACTATACTATTTGATTGAGAGACATACATATCATTGTGCTAATTCTTATTGACTATATGAAATCTTCGAATGTTCTGTGTGATAGATCAACTATAAGATGATGGGGCGTGACAATAGAACTACAGAATAGGTTCTTGATAAAACTTTTAGTGACATTTTGCATCGAGTATATAAATAAAGATATGCTTTGGCAAGCTAAGGATTTGTATGAAACTATGCTTTGTGTGTACGGGAAATGAGAGGGAGGAAAAGTACATTGCTTTAAGGGAGTCTTTTACTAGATATGAGATGAATCTAAAAATAAGAGATAGATAAGGAGTCACTATTTGAGGACAAGAAGACTCAATTTAGCCTTAAGGAAGTCTAGCACTTGCTAGTGAACGAGGAGTAAAGATTTTAAAAAAGCTTATGCTTATAAGCTTTTGTTTTTGGGGAAGAAAAAATGGCATCAACTTGGAGGTAGAGCTTGACAACTTGTAGAATATATTAATAGACAAGGGTAGACATTTGCAATTTTGGGATGAGAATATCATCAATTAATATAATTGTTTTTAGTAAAGAGAGAGCATTGAGGAGAAAAATACTATTATTAAACTTTAAGGGGGCATCACTTGAGCATCACTTAGAGGTGGGGAGCTTTATCTTTAGACAAAGATGAGATTGACAAATAGTAGGCATGTCTTGCAGGGTCAGATGGCCTGAGAGGAAAGTGCAAAAGATAGACACAAACAACAAGCTGACCAACACAACAAGACCCACAAATCAAATCCAACTTACATACTCTTTGTGGCCATGATGATGTAATCAGCTGCAAGGTGATTGATTGTCTATAAGGAAGAAAACCTAAAAACGAGACCAGTGGGAGATCCATAACTATTGATTGCAGGTTAGTAGTACTTGCAAAGGAGCCATGAAGCATGTCAACTCTATCAATATTATGGTCATTCTTCATGTTGGCTCAAAGACTAGAGAGACTATAATGGCATCTAGACTATCAGCTTGCAATGAATTTCTGATGGCAAGCTGATAGTCTAAATTTTATCGGTGCACTTATATCTTGGATTTGATATTCTACTAAATTTTATTGGTGAAGATCAAGGTAGAGAAACCATTAGGCGTGGAAAGCAAGGAGTTGGGGCATGTTCGAGAAGTTTAGATGGTGCCTCACTAGACTGTGACTAAGGAGAATAGAATAAGGCCCTAACTAAGTCAAGAGAAAGCTAACATTATCAGCAGGGTTATGATCAAAGTGCAAGAGAAGGGAAAATAATTAGATGATAATTATTTTTCTTTTGATGGGCCAAAATCCATGTAGGCTCACATTTGCCAGTATCACATGGCCTCACAATATGCTTCAACTCTAGTCATCAACCAAAATGGCCAATTGTCTCGAATGTCAAGACCTAAGATGAGCTTGATACTAGCTCTAGGGCTTTAGTCGAGGGCCTCCTATGCTCACAAAACCACCCTCATTGCCTCAGAGCCAGAAGTGTTTGAAGGATATACACTGCTTTGAATAAATATATCATACACAGCATTAGGATGCATCATCTTAATATAAAACACGTGTAACAAAGTTCTCTAATAATATAAAAATAATGATCTAGGAGACTATATATATTCCTCACTTAATTAGTTTCCCAAGATATCATATTACCCTACAGCAAAGGGGATATCACACTCTGAATGTACACCTAGGTGTATGATTATAGTGCATTTAGGAAATTTTCTTCTAATACCATATTCAAATTGTATATGCAAAGTTTATGACACTTTGTGCTCAAACAACTTAACTAAAAACTAACCAACATTAAATGCACAATATTTTTATGATTTCTCTCTATAGCTTGGTACTACGTTGTTAAGGAATAGCACCAAGCTAAACTCTACTGTTGAACCCTTTCAAGCTTATATAAACCACATCCTATAGCAACTTAATCAAATAACTTTTCGTTTCAATCCCACAACCCCTATAGTTTATGTTTTTCTTGCTTGCATAGATGTAGGGAGGTTTCCTGATAATTTCTCATAGGAATAAACTCTAAATACACACTTCAATATATAAATGGAGGTAAATTTATGCAAACCCTCATTCTTTACCTCCATTGCAAAATCACAAATATTCTCCTAATTATTTTTAAATTTCTATCTTAAACTAATTTTTTCTAATTTTTTTAATTTCAAAATTTCCTTTTTTGTATATTTTATCTTACTTTTGTATATAAAATTTTGTACTTTCTATTTTTTCTAATTTAAGAAATTATTTTGGACTGTGGTCTATCGTTCCATTCAATATCATCCTAGATGAACATCATATGAGTATCCAAAACTAAGAAAAACATCATCTTTCACATAAAACACACATTTCAAGTTTCTACATATCAATAACTCACAACTAGGAATACAAATTTCACATTTTATGGTTTGTAGCTCTCAAATATATCGTAAAGCTTCAAAAAAATTTTATGTTGAGATGGCAAGCTCAACATGTGCGGACATTAATGATGGACTGCCTGGCTAGATGAGTCCGCACGTCTACACTTAGCACGTTGGTGATCATTATGATACTCACATGGTCACTAACTTATCACTTATTATATTTAGTTTGTTACATCTACCTACAGCTGGCAAAGATATAATGCCAGTCGATTAGTGTAGTCTGTTATGCACTGTTTGACTTAGAAGGCCACTTTCTTTTATGTTGTATCTTATCTATACTTTGTGTACATTGTATAGTGTGTGAAAGAAGAAGAAGAAACCAGCAAGAAAATGTTTTGGCCTCCATCTCTCTTCTTGTGTTGTTGTGAGTGAGCTTCCTCTTGTGTATACAATGTGTGTTTGGCACAGGAGCTCAAGCACATCCCCCCATCATGTGATTCTTGACATGGTATCAGAGCTGCGCCAATGAGAGAGACTGATTTTGAAGACTTAAGTGAAGGAGAAGAAGCAAGGTTCGAGCAAGCAAGCAACGGGTAACAAGCTCTCCCATTCTTCCACTCTCTCTCTTGGATAGTGCCTGTGGAGGCATCAGAGGTAGGGTACACTGTGATTTTAATTATATTGACCGAAAGTGGTGCACAGGTTACAGATTGTGAATTTGTAATTTTTGAGGTGTTTGCAAGAAGCAAACATAAGGTCTGTAGATTATATGTACTATTTAGCAATCAGTGAAAAAGTTTGCTTGGTGTATTGCTGTGTACGTGTTGTGAAAGATTGCAGAAGACTAGCTTGTAGGGTTGTATCCTTGTTTGTGATAATGGCAGAGAACAGTGGAAATCCCATTATTGAGAAGCTTGACAAGGACAACTACCCTTCATGGAAGTTTCGTGTGACGAACTTCCTCATTGAAAAGGGCCTTTACGAGTTTGTTTCAGGTGAAGAAAAGAAGCCGAATACGAAAGACAAAAAGGTGATGTACTGGCTATCTGTAGTCATTGATAATACTATGCTAGGATATATCAGGAATGCAGAAACTTCACATGCAGCTTGAAAAATTTTTGAGAGCATGTTCTCATTAAATACAAAGGCACGAAATATTCAACTCAAGCAAGAGTTGAATGTTGTGAAGAAAGGAAAAATGTCTATCAATGAGTATGTGTTAAAGATGAGGAGCATTGCAGATGCTTTAACAGTGATTGATGCAATGCCGGATGATGATAATTTGGTTTCATCCACTCTGAGTGGCCTTAACAATGAGAAGACAATGTGGAAATAATTTGTTACATCAGTATATGTATGGAAGCCATTTCCAGATTTTGATGAGCTGATCTCTCTCATGATTATTGAAGAGATCAATATGCAGGGTGATTCATTGAAAGAAATGGTGAACATGTCCAAGAATTTTACTTGAGTTTAGGAAGGGGATGTGATAGATCCTCTTTGAGAGGCCGTGGTATGGGACGTGCTGGTGATAACCAACAAAATAGGTTTAATCAACAGTTTGGTGAAATGCAGGTTTCTAGAGGCAAAGGAAACTTTATAGGTAAGGAGAGCTCTAAAGGAAGAGATGGATGGTAGAACAGAGGCTCTGGAAATTCTACTATTCTTTGCCATTATTGTGGCAAAATAGGACATATTGCAGCCAATTGTTATGCTAAGAAGGATGATATTCGCAGTGGTAAATTGCAGCAAGGAAACTATGCATTGTCTTTATGACAGAATGAAGATAAAAATGAGCGTCTGTTTGTTATGCAACATATGATGAATGCAGTTACAGAAAAGGGGACACATGATGATGTATGGTATGTCGATTCAGGTGCATCTAATCATATGACCACTCATGTTGAATGGTTTGGAGAGATATAGGACTTACAAAATCTAGGTTATGTGCAGACGGGTGATGATTAATGCCACCCAATTTCACACATTGGAAAGGTTTCCTTGTCCTTGTATGATGGCCAGACAAAGAGTTTGAGAGATGTATTACACATGCCATCGATTAAAAAGAATCTAGTGTCTGTTGGCCAAATGGTAGAGCAAGGGTTGAAGGTCCGATTCAACGCAAAAGGTTGTTTTGTAGAAGACTTTAATAATAAGTGTAGGTTGGTCACAAAAGGAAGTAGAGTTGGCCGAATGTTCACTTTAGATGCTTGAATTCTTGCAATGGATGCTGCTATGTATATTAAAGGAAAAGGAGTAGTTGCAGATATGTATATTAAAGGAAAAGGAGTAGTTGCAGATATTGAAATATGGCATAAACGTATTGGACATGCAAATGTGCAAAGGCTGAAGTTAATGTAGTCCAAAGGATTGGTTACACGGTTGCCTTCTTTTAGAGTTGCAAAATGGCATAAAGTCTGTGAAGCATGCCAGCTTGGTAAGGAGGCGAGACAACCCTTCTCACATGATAGAGAAGTGAGCAGAAATATACTTGATGTAGTATATATAGATGTTTGGGGGCCTACATAGAATGTATCTCTTGGTGGCAGCAAATACGTTGTCACATTTATTGATGATTGTTCAAGGAAGCTATGGGTATACTTCATGAAGGAAAATATTGATGTGTTTGAGCACTTCAAATCTATCAAGGCAGCTATTGAAACAAAAATAGGCTTAAAAGTGAAGTGCTTGAGATCAGATGGAGGGGGATAGTACCTCTCTAATGAGTTCAATGGCTTCTTGAGGACTCATGGGATAAAGAGGCAATTTACTTGCAGTATACCCCACAGCAAAATGGTGTTACAAGAAGAAAAAATAGGCATATTGCAGAAGTTGCACGGGCATTAATGGCCGAAACAAATATGGCCAAAAAATTTTGGTCTGAGACTGTCTATACTGTTGTCTACATTATGAACAGAACTCCCATAACTGCAGTTCATGGGATGAATCCTAAAGAATGCTTTACTAGTAAGAAGCCTGATATATTGCACTTGAAGGTATTTGGCTGTGTTGCATACGTTCATGTGCCAAATGAGCTATGGGAAGAAGCTTGAACCAAAGGCAAAAAAATGTGTTTTTATTGGATACTATTTAGAGCAGAAAGGGTATCATTGTAACCCTGTCACACAGGTGAGTTCAGAGTGAGCAGGGATTTTATCTTTGATGAGATGAAAAGTTGATATACATCTACTGGTGATATTTTGGATGATGATAATGATCAGGACAGCTATGTGTAGAAATGTAAACAAGAATTGCAGAGTCTTAGTGGAATAGAAACATCGTCTGGTAGTACACCTACAGTGAGCCCCACATCTTCAGGTGGATCTATAAGTGTTGCAGGAGTAAGTCTGGGAGACTAAGGCTTAGTGGAATAAGAATTTCAGAGTCTTAGTGGAATAAGAATTACAGAGTCTGGGAGACTAAGGAGTAGCCCCACATCTTCAGGTGGATCTATAAGTGTTGCAGGAAAGGACAAAGAAAAGAAAAAAGTACTGGATGGTAATGATGCATCTACCAGTCATTTGAGATTTGATGGAGATTCTAGTGGCTCAGAGAGTTTGGATGATGAGCTTGGCATTCCTTCAGTCAGGACACCAGGTGTATAGAGAGCTCATAGTAATGTAAAGGCTCCATTGAGTGATCCAGTGGTACGCAGATCTAGCAGGGTCAAATATCCTGTTAAAAGATTTGGCTTTGAAGGTTATGTAGCTCACCATTATGCTTATATGGTGAAATAAGTTGAGGATTTTTAGCCCACTTGTTTTGAGGATGCTATTGGTCATGCTCATTGGGATGCAGCAATGGATGAGGAGATGGTTGCATTAGAAGCCAATAAGACTTGAGATTTGGTACTCTTACCTAAGGGTAAGAAAGATTTTGGCTGTAAGTGGGTTTACAAAGTGAAGCATAATGCACATGGTTCAGTTAGCAGGTATAAGGCTAGGATGGTTGCGAAAGGCTATGCTCAAACATATGGCGTAGATTATGAAGAGACTTTTAGTCCAGTTTCTAGGATGGCAACTGTTAGGTGTGTGATTGCCTTGGCAGCAGTCAAAGGTTGGAGTTTCCAGCAAATGGATGTTAAGAATGCCTTCTTGCATGGTCAATTACAAGAAGAAGTGTAGATGGAGCAGCCAGTAGGTTATGAGGATGTAGAGCATTCCACATATGTATGTAGGTTAAAGAAGGTGCTCTATGGGTTGAAGCAAGCACCTAGAGCATGGTCTGACAAGATTGGAGAGTATCTCATCAATATTGGATTTTGCATTTTTTATGCTGATCACTCCCTTTAAGTGAGAAAGGGAGATGCAGGTTTGGTCATCATAGTCATCTATGTGGATGACTTGATTATTACAGGTGATAGTGACAATGTGATTGCTGAAGTTAAGGACGTCTTGAAGAAGACGTTTGAGATGAAAAATTTGGGTGAGCTAAGATACTTCCTTGGTATTGAGGTGATGAGATGTGATGATGGTATATGGCTATCCCAAAGGCAGTATGGATTGGATATGTTATCCAAGTATGATATGACAGCACGTAAGCCTCTTGCAGTACCATTAGAGCGAAATGAAAAGTTGAGTGCTGATGTTGGGGATGAGATAGAAGACCCTACTATGTTCAAGAGGATAGCAGAGAGTTTGATTTACATGACTATCACAATGCCAGACTTGAGCTACGCTGTTGACCTTGTCAATCAGTTTATGTAGATACCTAGAAAGCCTCAATTGGATGCAATTAGACATATATTGAGGTATGTGAAGTCCACTTTACATTATGGACTTTTTTATGAGGTAGGTAAGGACGTACATGTCTTTGGATACACAGATGTAGATTGGGTTGGTAGCATGTCAGACAGAAGATCTACAAGTGGATTCATGTTTTTCCTTGGTAGTGCAGCAGTTACATGGAGCAACAAAAAAAAACCTACAATTGCTTTATCGAGTATAGAGGCTGAGTATAGAGGTGTTGCTATGGAAACATGTGAGGTGGTATGGCTGCAAAAGTTATTAGGTGATTTGGATGTGCAGGGAGATGGTCCAATTGTCATTCATTGTGACAACATGAGTAGCATACAGCTAACTAGGAATCCAGTGTTCCATGCTAGGATAAAACACATTGAGGTGCACTACCACTTCATGACAGAGAAGGTACTTGCAGGAGAGATTGACTTGGTATATGTTAGCACATAGGATTAAATAGCTGAGATTTTCACAAATGCATTGGGTGTAGAGGGGATTCAAAAGTTCCGAAGCATACTTGGAGTTGCAAAGATAGAATTGAGCTTGAGGGGGAGTGTTGAGATGGCAAGCTCAACACATGCGGACATTGATGATGGACCGCTTGGCTAGATGAGTCCGCACGTCTACACTTAACATGTTGGTGGTCATTATGATACTCATATGGCCATTGACTTATCACTTATTATATTTATTTTGTTACACCTACCTACAGCTGGCAAATATATAATGCCAATCGATTAGTGTAGTCAATTATGCACTATTTGACTTAGAAAGGCCACTTTCCTTTATGTTGTATCTTATCTATACTTTTATGTACATTATATAGTGTGTGGAAGAAAAAGAAGAAACCAGCAAGAAAACGTTTTGGCCTCCATCTCTCTTCTTGTGTTCTTAAGTGAGCTTCCTCTTGTGTATATAGTGTGTGTTTGGCGTAGCAGCTCAAGCACATCCCCCCATCACACGATTTTTGACATTTTCACCACATATGAATATGATTCATACCATGAAATGACAAAAAGATTCAAATTTCAATAGATAAAAAGAGTTTTCGCTATTTTGCGTGTTTCAAGTCTCAAAAACTGATTTTATGAATAGTGGCTAGACCCACCATTGATCTCTAAATAGTATTTGACATAATCTCCAAGCATCATCATCATTCTATAATCATCTGGTTCATGTTTGTAACTTGTCCACCTGTTCTCTTTATGACATGTCTTAGCAGTCCATCATCGGAAAGGATGTCTAGAAAGCTCCTCCAGCACTCCCATGGAATGTCACAGGGTTTGCGATCTAGGACTTTCCGCGTCTGCCACGTAGCGGAAGTATTCTGCCAATTCCCACTTAGGACCCGACCTGAATCAGGGTTTTCCCTAATGGTCATTTCCTAAACGGCAACTAGTATCGAACCCCAAGAGAACTACTTTACCCAAAAACACTAGGGCCGAAGCGGATTTACGCTGCACTTGGTTCAAGGAGAATGGGAAATGAGAGGGATGCAAGGCTCGACCTCTCTGCCATAAGTCATAGTCCCATTCCGTTCCCCTAAAACAGCTTAAACCGAGATTATTGTAACTTAGACTCTAGGTCAACGCCCCTGCTATCCGTGTCCTTTGAAACGATCTTCTTTCTGTCCATCATGATTGAGAAAAGTTCCCGGCCAATCGGGATCACCCATCTGTAGGACAGACCCATGGTCACATCCACCACACTTTCCTCATGTTGTTATAGTTATTTAATTACCTACCACATTTAGTTAGACATGCATCAATCAGCTTCTTTAATTAGCCCGTTAGGGACGAGTTCCTTCAAGTAATCATAGTACTTGACATAGAAAATGCCATATCAAACAAGTTCCTTTTCAATAGCTTATCATATTTATCTTTGAAATACATTTATAAAGTCCAGCCCATAGGCTTATCCATAATCCATCCGAAGGCTATTCAGCAATCCACATGGATTACTAATCCAAGATTCCACCGGTAGACTAGTATGCGGGCCTTAAGATCTAATCCTGAGTCACGTTGGCCTCTTGTGCAGGGCCCGAAAGGTGAGGGATTTACGGCTAGAGCCCCCCTGGCACCCAAGCGTCCTCTTGCTCCTAGTAGCGCTCAACAGAGAGACCTCTCGCAGTGAGTTCGGTCCACCTTCCTGGTGCGGTTAACAACCCCCTTGGTTAGCGTCAGGCAAGCAGTCGGGGGTAACTGAGGCTGCCTCTCCCTTCAGGCCTTCAACCTAAAGCATTAGATATCTTTTCATCCTTTAATTCTTTGAGCAAACAAAGCAAACAGTGCTCTCTAAACTATGACAAGCACAATCATTTCCAGTGGTCGTTATTTTTGGCCAACTGCTAAGGAGTGAATCCTTCTCTCCAAATGCATCCAACACTCGATCCGGAATCAATTGCGACTTGGCAAGATCCCCAAGGGATTTTTTGTTAATCCTTATATCCTTGGGTTAGGGTTTTACCCTATTAACCCAACTTAACCAATACCTTAAGTTCTATTAGCAGTAATTATGTTATTCCAAATTACTGATTGTTCTTTTGCTTCCAAGAAATTATCTAATCCCCTTATCTTGGTCACTTTTTCCAAGAAAGGTACTATATCAGGACGATTATTCATTCTCTTGCAAGATAAACTTGCGCAAGAATCTGCGAATCGCATTTCGAGGAATTTGGTCATTCCCTTGTGATCAAATCACAAGATCATGCGACTCTCCAACATGTTGCACAAGTGTCGCATCTAATCCATGAGACTATTTTACCCATCAAACGACGTCTTCTAATCGCGGAATCATGATTAGATAGGAAACAGGGTTAGGGTGTCTTCATACCCAATCCATTCCTGATTGCACTAGGCCGACATTGTTGGTCCTAGGGTTCCAATTGAAACCGAGTTTCATCCTTTTAGCGAGCGAACCTTAGGGTAAAAACCCTAGATCGTTTCTCACAATTATGTCCTATTGTCCCTACATTCCGTGAATGTGGGCAACTCTTTTAGGGTATGAAAGTTTCAGCTTGGCAATAAGAGCGACTTGGTCACGTCCTTAACGTGCTAAATCCCAGTTAGCACTTGGGATATGTTGCATCGATTTAACCATTCCTAAACGAGTCCCTCGCGGTTTAGGTGTTTTAGGGAAAACCAATTTACTTGTCTATTCTTGAAGATATTTACGATACCATTTTCTTAATCACATGATTCATGGCCTACGTATGAGTAGATTTACAAACCCTAACTTTTTTGGTTAAGATCAAAGCATATGTTAAGTTATGGCATAATTTTTATTGATCCTTTTATAACATGCAATCAAGATTCATGCTACTAAGCTTTAGGGTTTTATTTTAAAAACAAACCATGTAGACTTTTCCTAATTTCATTTCTAAATGAATTATTCGTATGCTGAAATTACACAACTTTTCGTAATTACTTATGTAGTTGATTGAGATTTATGTCGATTTCCTAGAGATTAATCTACTTCATGCAACTCTAGAATCATGTCCATGCCTTGCAAATTCCTACGGTTATTAGCAACTTTCTTTAGTGAATCATTGCGAAGAAAAGATGTCTAATAATGCGACATGCGATTTATTCTTTCCATGCATAATCGAAGTGTACAATAAAAATTTCGACTTTATAAAGATGATCTTTAGTTGATTTAAATTTGTTACTTTGTAATGCATAAAAATGACTTGCTAGGACCGATTCTTTGATTGTAAGCTATTTCCTTTAATTTAGCCAAAGTATTTCAATTGAAAAAATGCATCCTAATTCCATAAATGATCCATGCACAATTATAATATTACGACGTAAATCAAAATTTAGGAAGAAAACCTAGACTTGTGGTGAAATATCCACATGGATGTTAGGGGATGATCCTCCTGCGGTTGCGCCTTGTGCCTTTTTAGGAGCCATCGCGTATTCAACTTTCTTGCCGTGGCCGTAGACTTATGATCTTGACCCGCCTCCCTCGCACGCGAAACTCCCTTTGAGATTCGGCTTCCTTGACCGATTGCAACGTCTTTCGGAATCGGGCTTTAGAAGGCCTTATAGGCTGCCTCCTCGAAGTAGGGAATGGATTTAAGAGACTTGTAATGGAAGGCTTTAAAGGAAACCAGGGTTTTAAAAAAACTTCTATGGGAGAAATCCTCGGAAGGGTTTAAATGGGCTTTGTGGAATGAAAAATGGGTTTTAATCTTTGGCTATTATGGATCCACAAGAAGGGTTAAAAAGAATGACTTGGATGGAACTCCACGGGAAGGGTTGCTTTAAACCTCAGGGCAGGGTGAGCTTATAGGGCTTTAGTGGAAACCCCATGGGAAGGGTTGCTTTAAGTGGACCACAGAAAAGGGGGGTTTTAACCAGACCACGGGAAGGTGCTTAGATCCCGGGTAGGGGGGGTTTAAGTGGACCACGGAAAAGGGGGTTTTAACCAGATCACAGGAAGGTGCTTAAATCCCGGGTAGGGGGGTTATAAAAAAAAACACTTTGGAAGGGCTTATAATAGCCACAGGAAGGGGGGCTTTCTAAGGCCCTTAGAAGCTTCCCAAGAAGCTTCTGGGAATCGTGGAGACTACGTAGATAGAGAGGAAGGCGGTGGATTCTCGCAACTAGCGACGTGACGACCCTCCTCACAACTCCTCCTTTGGCAGAGCTGGCGTAGACTTCACGACTCCTCCTTCAGCCTTGCAACTCCTCTCCTCCACGACAGCATCACGGCTCAGCTCATTCTCCTCCTCTCTACTATGTCCTGGTAGCGTTACCTTCCTCCCTTACCCTCGGAATTCTCTCCTTCACCCGATCGCGGCAGCGTCAGTCAACAGCTTCCCTTCTCACGACCACCTCCCTTACTCCCCCCCATAGGGGGTTTATATGGGATAGAGAGAGGAGCCTTCTCTCTCCCACGCGGCCAACTGCATGGCTCATTTCCCCCCATGATCTCCAGCGTTGTGCTAAATCATTCCCCCCTTCACTCCCTTCCCTCCAGCACGACCTTTGGCTGGGGGAAAGAAGGGATAATAAATAAAAAAAATTGCAATATATCCATCAATTATCCTTTTGACCTCCTACCAAGAGGAGGTTCTTATGAAGAACGCGGGTTTTTACTAAACCTTAGTCCTAAGTCTCGATTGGACCGTGGAGAGTATACCAATTAAAGCCCGCACCTTCCGTGACCACAATGCCGACATTTTCTTTAGCCCGAGACTTCACACGTCCTCATATATATTTTTAGTAGAAATATTACATTCTCTCCCCCTAGCAGGAATTGAGGTGTCCTCATCTCGAGATATACTGGGGATATTGATGGTTGAGAGTGCTTTCATCTATCCAAGTGGCATCCTCCTCGGGATAACCTTTCCATTGGATGAGGCATTCTCTCAAGGTTTTGGATCTCAGTTGTCTTTCCCTAACATCTAAGATCCTGTCAAGCCATAGCTCAAGGACTCCTTTGCTAGGCATTACAACTTGTTGGTCATCAAGTACATGACTAGGATTTGGTACATACTTCTTCAAGAGGCTGATATGGAATACATTATGAACCTTTAGGTTCTCAGGGAGTTGTAGTCTATAAGCATTAGGTCCTAGGCACTTGAGGATCTTGTATGGTCCACAATACCTTAGACTTAGTTTCTTGCAATCTCTTAAGGATAGAGAACTCTTCTTTGGGCGTACGCGAATGAATACCATGTCTCCTTCCTCGAAGATTCTATCTTGACGCTTCAAATCTGTGTATGCCTTTTGTATATCCTTGGTGGCTTGGATGTCCTATCTTATTGAATTTACTTGGTCATCCATCTCTTCCAACATCTGCCTTGAAGCTTCAACCCTCAAAGTTGGATTTGAGAAGTTTAGGGGACTTCAACAGTCATGAACATACAATGCTTGAAAAGGGGTCATCTGAATGCTTTGTTGGTAAGAAGCATTGTAGGAAAATTCAACCAAAGGAAAATATTGAATCCACCTTTTTGGTTCATGACAGCACTGTGCCCTTAGCATATCCTCAATGACTTGATTGAATCTCTCTGTTTGGCCATCGGTTTGGGGATGATAAGCTATACTAAAACAGAGTTAAGTTCCAATGGCTTCAAAGATAGCTCTCTAGAAGTGTGATGTGAAGAGAGAATCACTAATGATTCTTCTGGGTAGTCCATGTAGCTTGAATATCTCCTTGATAAACAACCTTGCAATGTCTAAGGCTTTATAGTTTGTCTTTACTGGAATAAGATGTGCAACCTTAGTAAGCATGTCAACCACAACCATGATGGAGTTGTACCCTCCCTGAACTTGGGGTAGGCCAACAACAAAGTCCATACTGATGAATTACCATTTCATTTGGGGAATGTCAAGTGGTTGCAACTTCTCTGGAATTTTGACATGTTTAGCTTTGATACGTTGACAAGACAAATACTCAGTGACATATTTGAGAATGTCACATTTAAGCCTCTCCCAATAGTAGCTCTTTCTAATTGCATTGAGAGTCTTGGCATAGCCAGGATGTCCTGAGAAAGGGGAATCATGAGCTTCCCACAATATCTTCTGCTTAAGTGACTGGCTTGCCGATATACATAGCCTCGTTCTATAGTAGACAAGTCCACTATTGATAGAGAATTCATGATACTTAGCCTATAGCTTTTGGTCTTGATCCTTGATAGGGATCTCCCTTAGCATCTTTTGATAGGCTGGATCATGGCATGCTTTCTCTCTAGCTAGCTCAAGTATTGGGTTGCTCGGCATGGACACCTTTGTGGCTAGAGATCTAGCTGTTGATGGGTTTTGCAAGATTAAAGAATTAAGGAATGCCTTGCGACTGAGTGCATCAGCAACAACATTATCCTTTCCAGGTTGGTATTTGATTTCAAAATCATACTCCTCCAGCACTTCAATCCATCGACGTTGCCTCATGTTGAGCTCGTTTTGGGTAAAGATCCACTTGAAACTCTTATGATGAATCACTAGAGTAAACTTGTTACCCAACAGGTAGTGTCTCCAAAGCTTTAGAGCATGGATGACAGCTAACAATTCTAGATCATGGGTAGCATAATTCTTCTCATGGCTCTTCAGTTTCCTTGAAGAGTATGCTATAGGATGACCTTCATGCATGCGCACACAACCTAAGGTAAGCGTGCTAGCATCAATTACTACCTCGAATTCCTTTTACTAAGGTCTGCAAGTTTTAGGATAGGTGCTGATACCAAACTTTGCTTCAATCTCTCAAAGTTGGTTTGTTCGAAAGTTGACCATGTAATGGATGTTTGCTTCTTCAGTAAGTTCGTCAAAGGTGCTGCAATCAAAGCATAGTTTTTTTTATAAAGACCCTATACCATCCTGACAATCCAAGAAAACTGTTTATTTCTTTGACAGTTGTTGGTATTGGCCATTCTAGCACATTTTTGACTTTGGCTAGGTCCACAGAGATTCCTTTTGCTGATACGATGAATCCCAGATATTCAATTTGACGCTTGAAGAATGCACAATTCTTCATCTTGGCATACAGCTTGTGTGACCTCATTGTCTCAAGGACAATCCGAAGTTGGGGTTCATGATATTCTTCCTGTTTGGAATAGACTAAAGTGTCGTCGAAGAAGACGAGCACAAAGTCATCAAGATATGGCCTAAAGATATCCTGCATTAACCTGTTGAAGGTGGTAGGCGCATTCATAAGCCCGAATGACATAACTAGGAACTCAAAGTGTCCATATCTTGTGTTGAAGGTTGTCTTTGGGATATCTTCTTCCTTGATCCTTATCTGATAGTAACCAGACCTGAGATCAATCTTGCAGAAGATCTCCGCACCCTGAAGACGATCAAGAAGCTCATCTATTCTAGGAATAGGATACTTGTTCTTGAGAGTTGATTGATTCAACCCTCTGTATCAATACACAGTCGAAGTGTTCCATCTTTCTTTTTCTGGAACAGTACTGGAGCTCCCCATGGTGAACTGCTAGGACAAATGTAGCCTGATCTAGCAGTTGTTTGAGTTGTTCCTTCAACTCAATTGCTTCCGGGATGGGTATTCTATAAGGTCTCTTTGCAATTGGTGCAGCTCCTGGCACTAGCTTAATCTCATGATCCACTTCTCTTTAAGGTGGGAGTTCTGTCAACTCTTCAGGAAATACGTCCACGTATTCCTTTAGCCATGAAGGTTCTTCACTGCAATCCTGCTTCTGATCTAATTTATTAGGTTTAATCAAGTAGACAGGTAGTCCCTTTCTAACTCCCTTTATAATCTGAGATGCTTTGGCCAATTGAATTTTTGGCTTTCCAGCCTCAACTTGAGTTGTGATCGATTCCCCTCTAGAGTTCCGAAAGGAAATTTGGCCCTTTCCACAATGAATGTGGGTGTCATTAGGTTTAAGCCAATCCATTCCGAGTAGACACTAATGGATGCCTAGGTTCATGACTTGAATTTGACCGAAGTCGCCTTTCCTCCCAGAAAGAATTCCACCTTAGCAGTTTGCCTGGTACAAGTGACCTCACGACCATTTGCTAATTCCACAAGCAAGGTAGGTGCTTCTACTATGGCTATTCCTAATCTTCTTGCACAAGTTGGTGAGATAAAGGAATGTGCACTACCACAATCAATCAAGGTCTTGAAACCTTTACCTTGATAGTCCAACGGTGTCTGAATCACCGAGAACTGGCGATTCGGCCCTTTCTTGTGAAGAGTGGCATGGACTATTGCCCTTTCAAACTCTGCTTCCATGGTCGGATCCTCTTCTTCGGACATTTCCCTGTTGGCAACGCAAGCAATTCTTCCTCTGCCTTAGGTAGTGGCTCCCTGGCTCCGTTCCTTGGAAAGGTGCCTAGCAATGTCCTCCTCCAAGCTTGGGACATTGCCTCTTGAAATGACGGGGCTCCTTGCGGTGGAAACAACGGAGGTTTTGGCCATTGCTTTGGGTAGGGACAAAGTTGTTGACATTATTAGTCCTTGCTTTCTTTCTTTATCCCCGATTCTGACCTTGAACTCTCTTCATTTGAGGCCTATATGCCCCTCTGTTTGGGTCATTATAAGACCAAGTTTTGTTACTTCTTGGCCTAGCTTGCACCTCCTGAATTATAGGCGCAGCTCGAATGAGTGCGTCCTTTAGATATGATGGGCGCATAGATTCGAGACGAGTATTCACTGGTGGGTTTAACCAACACAAATTTTAACACCTGCTGTGTCATGTCCATCTATGGCTCATACTTAAGAAGTGAGACAAATTTAGAGTAGTATGCGTCAAGAGTGAGTCCCAGTTGTTTTAGCTCGTAGAACTCATTCATTTTCTGCATGTGATACGCAGGTGGTAAGTATCTTCCTTGCACGGCTCTCTTCAGTTTTTCCCAGCTAATCAATCCTTCCACGATCCCTTGATCTTTGCACCATTTTTTCCACCAAAGCTTGGCTTCACAGGTGAGCTTCAGCTTGGCAAGCATAGCCTGGTTGGCGGGTGCAGTACTGGCTGCTTCAAAGTAATCCTCCATAGAATCTATCCAAATTTCAGCATTCCCTTAGACAGTTCTGCATTTTCTGTCAAATTCAGGTGGCTTAATCTGCTTAAGAAGAAACTTCTTCTCCTGGATTACAGCAGTACTTGATGTAGAAGGCGAACTAGGAATTTGTACCTAGGGTTGTGCCTAGATAACGTTTCTTAATGTTATTACACGATAATCGTTATGATTTATATTTCATCTCCAATTCAGCTATCAACCAAGAATCTAGCCACTTAACTTTTTATCAATTCTCATCAACAAACAGACATTGATAAAAAGAAGTCTTATTGCATTTCTATGGGTCTAGCCCTTTCGGAGTATAAGATTTCCAGAGGTGATAGAGCAACTGTTTACATTTAGTTTGGGGAGAATAATGTTGTATTATATTTATCTACGGGAACTAGATAATAGTATGGTTTCGAGTCATGGATCTTAAGGAATCGGTAAGTCATTGGAAGATCAGGGTATCCTTTTCTTTGGAACCCATTCTTCTCATAGCGTCCCAACACCTTGATCCTGTTGGCGGGGATTACACGGGTCACTTCCTCATATACATATAAGTTCAGCTCAATCCTCCGACCTCGAATATGTAAAGTTGAGTTTACATGAGCCTCCACAAAAATGAATAGCTTTACGATCTTCAGGTCTTCCAACCACTTGATCCTCTTCAGGTTGGTTTGAAGGTATGCAAACCGGTGGGCAGCTATATAGTAGATTCCTGAGTCACCCGTCCATCTTCGTTCAATGTACAAAGGCGATGGATTATAAGTACGCTCTAGAATGTTCATCATGTCCACCCTTTGCCGATAATCTGAGGAATACATCACGGTCATAAACATGACTCGAAACACTAAGAACATGTTCCATGCTTCATAATTTTGCAAGACAGCATCGAAAGTAAGGAAATGTTCGGAACAGTAACATTTGCTTTACTTTATCTTATTAAGATTTCTTAAAAACAAACCCTTCGTTGGTTGGCTTTGATACCAACTGTAATGTGTCCACTTGTTCTCTTTAGGACACGACTTAACAGTCCATCAGAAAGGATGTCTAGAAAGCTCCGTTAGCACTCCCATGGAATGTCACGGGGTTTGCGATCTAGGAATTTCCGCTTCTACCATGTAGCGGAAGTATTCTGGCCGTTCCCACTTAGGACCGACCTGAATCAGGGTTTTCCCTAATGGTCGTTTCCTAAAGGACAACTAGCGTCGAACCCTGAGCGAACTACTTTACACAGAAACGCTAGGGCCGAAGCGGACTTACGCTGCACTTTGGTTGAAGGAGAATGGGAAATGAGAGGGATGCAAGGCTCGACCTCTATGCCATAAGGCATAGTCCCATTCCGTTTTCCTAAAACAGCGTAAACCGGGATTATTGTAATTTAGACTCTAGGTCAATGCCCTTGATGTTTGTGTCCTTGAAACGATCTTCTTTCTGTCCATCATGATTGAGAAAAGTTCCCGGCCAACCGGGACCACCCATCCGTAGGACAGACCCATGGTCACATCCATCACTCTTTCCTCAAGTTGTTATAGTTATTTAATTACCTACCACATTTAGTTAGGCATGCATCAATCAACTTCCTTAATTAGCCCATTAGGCACCGGCTCTTTCACGTAATCATAGCACTTGACATAGAAAAAGCCATGTCAAACAAGTTCCTTTTCAATAGCTTATCATATTTATCTTTGAAATACATTTATAAAGTCCAGCCCGTAGACTTATCCATAATCTGCCTGAAGGCTATTCGACAATCCATAGGGATTACTAATTCAAGATTCCGCCCGTAGACTAGTATGCGAGCCTCGAGATCCAATCTTGAGTCACGTTGGCCTCTTGTGCAGGGTCCGAAAGGCAAGGGATTTACGGCCAGAGCCCCCCTGGCACCCAAGCATCCTCCTGCTCCAAGTAGCGCTCAACGGAGAGACCTCTCACGACGGGTTCGGTCCGCCTTCCCGGCACGGTTAACAACCCCCTTGGTTAGGGTCAAGGCAAGCAGTCAAGGGTAATTGAAGCTGCCTCTCCCTTCACGCCTTCAACCTGAAGCATTAGATATCTTTTCATCCTTTAATTCTTTGAGCAAACAAAGCAAACAATGCTCTCTAAACTATTACAAGCACAATCATTTCCAGTGGTCGTTATTTTTGGCCAACTACTAAGGAGTGAATCCTTCTCTCCGAATGCATCTAGCACTCGATCTAGAATCAATTGTGACTTGGCAAGATCCCCAAGGGTTTGTTTGTTAACCCTTATATCCTTGGGTTAGGGTCATACCCTATTAATCCAACTTAACCAATACCTTAAGTTCTATTAGCAGTAACTATGTTATTCCAAATTACTGATTGGTCTTTTGCTTCCAAGCAATTATCTAATCCCCTTATCTTGGTCACTTTTCCCAAGAAAGGTACTATATCAGGACGATTATTCATTCTCTTACAAGATAAACTTGCGTAAGAATTTGCCAATCTCATTTCGAGGAATTTGGCCATTCCCTTGTGATCAAATCACAAGATCATGCGACTCTGCAACATGTTGCACAAGTGTTGCATCTAATCCATGCAACTATTTTACCCATCGAACAACGTCTTCTAATCGCGGAATCATGATTAGATAGGAAACAAGGTTAGGGTGTCTTCATACCCAATCCGTTCCTGATTGCACTAGGCCGACATTGTCGGTCCTAGGGTTCCAATTTAAACCGAGTTTCATCCTTTTAGCGAGCAAACCTTAGGGTAAAAACCCTAGATTGTTTCTCACAAGTATGTCCTATTTTCCCTACATTCCATGAATGTGGGCAGCTTTTTTAGGGTATGAAAGTTTCAGCTTGGCAATAAGAGCGACTCGGTCACGTCCTTAACGTGCTAAATCCCAGTTAGCACTTGGGATATGTTGCATCAATTTAACCACTCCTAAACAAGTCCCTCGTGGTTTAGGTGTTTTAGGGTAAACCAATTTACTTGTCTATTCTTGAAGATATTTACGATATCATTTTCGTAATCACATGATTCATTGCCTACGTATGAGTAGATTTACAAACCCTAACTTTTCTGGTTAAGATCAAAGCGTATGTTAAGTTATGGCATAATTCTTATTGATCCTTTTATAACATGCAATCAAGATTCATGCTACTAAGCTTTAGGGTTTTATTTTAAAAACAAACCATGCAGACTTTTCCTAATTTCATTTCTAAGTGAATTATTCGTATGCTGAAAATACACAACCTTTCGTAATTACTTACGTATTTGATTGAGATTTATGTCAATTTCCTAGAGATTAATCTACTTCATGCAGCTCTAGAATCATTTCCATGCCTTGCAAATTCCTACGGTTATTAGCAACTTTCTTTAGCGAATCATTGCGAAGAAAAGATGTCTAATAATGCGACATGCGATTTATTCTTTCCATGCATAATCGAAGTGTACAATAAAAATTTTGACTTTATAAAGATGATCTTTAGTTGATCTAAATTCATTACTTTGTAATGCATAAAAACCACTTGCTAGGAATGCATAGAGATCTCATGCTCTTTTTTCATTCATTTATTTGGAAAATACAAATGATCAATTCTTTTATCGTAAGCGATTTCCTTTAATTTAGCCAAAGTGTTTGAATTGAAAAAACGCATTCTAGTTCCATGAATGATCCATGTACAATTGTAATATTACGACGTAAATCAAAATTTAGGAAGAAAACCTGGACTTGTGGTGAAATATCCACATGGATGTTAGGAGATGATCCTCCTGCGGTTGCGCCTTGTGCCTTTTTAGGAGCCATCGCATATTCAACTTTCTTGCCTTGGCCGCAAACTTATGATCTTGGCGCGTCTCCCTTGCATGCAAAACTCCCTTTGAGATTCGGCTTCCTTAACCGATTGCAATGTCTTTCGGAATCGGGCTTTAGAAGGCCTTATAGGCAGCCTCCTTGAAGTAGGGAATGGATTTAAAAGACTTGGAATGGAAGGCTTTAAAAGGAAACCAGGGTTCTAAAAGAACTTGTGTGGGAGAAATCCGCGAAAGGGTTTAAATGGGCTTTGTGGAATGAAAAAGGGGTTTTAATCTTTGGCTATTGTGGATCCACAAGAAGGGTTTAAAAAAATGACTTGGATGGAACTCCACGGGAAGGGTTGCTTTAAACCTCAGGGCAGGGTGAGCTTATAGGGCTTTAGTGGAAACCCCACGGGAAGGGTTGCAAAACTCCCTATAAGCTCACCCTCGGAATCCTCTCCTTCACTCGATCGCGGCAGCGTCCGTCAATAGCTTTCCTTCTCACGACCACCTCCCTTACTCCCCCCCCCACAGGGGGTTTATATGGGATAGGGAGAGGAGCCTTCTCTCTCCCACGCGGCCAACTGCATGGCTCATTTCCCCCAATGACCTCCAGCGCTGTGCTGAATCATTCCCCCCTTCACTCCCTTCCCTCTAGCATGACCTTCGGCTGGGGGAAAGAAGGGATAATAAATATAAAAAATTGCCATATATCCATCAATTATCCTTTTGGCCTCCTACCAAGAGGAGGTTCTTATGAAGAATGTGGGTTTTTATTAAACCTTAGTCCTAAGTCTCGATTGCCAGTGGAGAGTGTACCAATTAAAGCCCGCACTGTCCTGACCACAATGCCGGCATTGTCTTTATCCCGAGACTTCACACGTCCTCGTAATATTTTGAGCAGAAATATTACAATGTTGGACCATCACTATCCATCCCGCTCTTCTCTCAAGAAGAATCGCCACATAAACTACTTATAGGAGGAGAGGGAGGGAGGAGAGAGAAAGAATGATCTTGGTTCTCTATGTGTAGGTCATCATTTGCAAGATGGTTGAGACTAGCAATAGAAAGTGAAAAAATATAGTATTCAATGTACGTGATCACCGAGGGAGGTTGCTTTTAGTCTCCCATGGCCCCTCTTTCCAAAAAAAATGGCATCTGGGTTAGAGGCGGCCTTATCTCTTTTTCTTTCATGAAAAAAAATATCCCCCCCCCTCCCATGTGAAATTTTTGGGAAGGGAGGTTCCCAAGAGTGACCATCCCTTCCCCACTAAAGACACTTTCCTACTCATTCTTTTCGGTCTCCCACTCGGGTACCCACCATTTGTGTGTTTGATGACCAATTTGAGATCTAAAAATTTATGCCAACCATTCTTAGAGTCGTGCAACATTGCTGTCTAGCACTTACCTTTGTCAATCCCATTTCTTGGTAAATTTTCTAAAAATCTACAATTGTTACAAGGTCCATTTTTAAAAAAATTTTGAAAACCCATTTTTCATGACTGTTTAAAATTGTTAGGAAAAATATGCAGCCACTACAAAGGTCCATTTCCAAAAGCAAATTAAAAACCCATCTTCTACAACTGTTTGAAATCATCAGGTCCACATCTGTTGCTTCTGGTGGCCTTCCATTTCCACCTCGAATTGATAAAATTTTACGTATTTTTGGCTCTTTTTTTACCTCAAAATCTAGCTCTCATTATTAACCGCAAGATAGGGTGACTTAGCCCATCAAATCCATAAACTCAACTGCACACGCTTTAAGCATTAAGAGTATCAAATTACTTCAAATAAAAATATATAGCATAGCACAACATAGCTCTCACCCTACCCCTTGACAAAATCAAGGCGTGAAATCCACGAGGGATAGACTAAGCATAATCTAATAGAGATTTAGAGCTAGTTGCTAACAAACTACTCCAACATAGACGAGGTAAAAAGAACTATCAAAGGAGTCATCCTAAGTGGTGGTTTGACTTGCCTACCTGACCTAAGACAAGTAGACCAAAAACTCCTACTAGACAAGGACTCCTATAGTGTGGTCTATAAAAATTCACACATTTTTCCATTTACTCGCATGTTTTCTCTTCAGTACTTTGTACTCATGCATGTAAAAAGCATGGGGCTGAGCGTACTTTATACTCGAGCATGTAAAAAGGAGGGGGCTGGGCATATTGTGATCCAAGGAGAACAGGGCTTTGGAATTATACCCTATCTTAGTATCCAAAAACATACCAAGGTCTTGCAAGGTGACACTAAATCATTTTTCTTCTACTTACTTTTGTTTTCATTCCAACCATTCTTTTTTTTTTTTGGCTAAATGTCATCCCTAGGAAGACAAGGCATTGGCTTTGGGTCCTGACCCTAGGTTAGACTCGTCCCTCGGATGAACCTACTAAGCCTTCGCAATGCAATGATCATCTGCTCTTCGATTTTTTTCTTCCTTTATTCTCTTATTTTTGAGGGTTAGAACCCCTTTTTATAGACCTTTATATCTTATATATTTCAAATATATTCATTATTGCTTCTCTTTTATTTGGCAAGCCTCCTTAACTATGTCATGACTAACAAGGACTCCTAGAAACAAATGTTTGGTAGGCTTGCAAGATAATGTCATTAAGACTATCCTAAAAAATAGTTCTTAAAGTACCTAACAATGACCTTACAAGAGGCACACAACTGCTCAAACCTTTCGAGATACACCTAACTGAACCCTGGGACTTCATGCCTTGAATACTAGTCTCCAATGAAAGAAAAATTTCCCAAGTACATACATATACACATACAACATAGAGGTAAAGAAAGGACATCACCTGGATTTGGCCACAAGAAGCTTGTGTATAGTAAGAGGCTCCCTCCAGGTGCTCCATCAAGTTTGTTTAGTGCAAGACTACAACAAAAAACCACCCATTAACTACATCGGGACCAAACAAACAAATGGTCCTCTTGGCCTAAAGAAATCAAATAACTCTCTACAAGAACAAAGGCCCCTCTTGGCCTAACAAAATGTAGCCATTAAGTACACCATTTAGCAAATACTATTGAAAATAAGCCATTCATCCCAACATAAGCCTACTAAAGCACAAAGCTAGACCAAGGGGATGGCCATTCACAACCTACACTAAATGCATCAAATTATTAGCTAACCCCCTACATAAATAGCAAGGGATGTCTAACGAATATGCTGTTGAATGATCTAATGCATCCATACCAAAATAGGAAGATGGCCAATTTCCACTTGACTCATAACCCATACTAACCATTGATAGCCAAAATAGGACATGTGAGTATAAGGAGTCCCCATAATAGCCATGGAGTAAAATCATGAGGCAATTATAAAAGCCCCTTATGACATAGTTAAGAAAGACATCTTCAACAAAGGCATCATTAGCCATGGAGTTTGCAAAGTGATTCCACTATTAAGGGATCAACTAGCAAATCACACTGCCTCAAAGATCTCAAGAGCGTCCAAGCTTTAACAATTGTACATCATTAGAATGGGATCTCTCACACTATAGGTTCTATTCAATTGGTTGATCACTAAATGTGAGTCATCATTCACTACGAGAGAATACTACCACATCTAGCTAGATTCAATCCCATAAGCAAGGCCTTATATTGTGCCATGTTATTAGTAAAAGCGGTATATAAATACACACCCATTTTCAAAACCACTTGATGACAGGGGCCTTTTATGAAAAACCCTACACTTGCATATTTAGCAGGTTCTGAAGTAGATTAATTAAAATATAATGTATAAACTAGGGCTTCGTTAATGTAATCTGCCATCGTAATCAACCTACTCATACTTATAATAGTCAAAGTCTCATCAAGAGAGAGGATGTAAAACAAGTATAATCCCTCATTATTCATAAATGCAATAGGGACATTATTTAGTAAGAACTCTATGATAGTGGTGGGAATAGACTTGAATATCTCATGTAAAAGATTTATCTTGCCACTTAGTAATATGATAACCCTTACTCCACTAGATCACTTTGCCTTGGTGGTAACATTGCTCTAAACATGGATGCTCAAAATAAGAAATGATTTTTCCCATTTGATAGTCTTCGTATCCTCTACAAGTTTAAGTCAGATCTGAAAGGACATAAAAAGACACCAAGTTCGACATTAATCCTTGCAAATCCACTAAAAGTGTTGTGGAGCCATTCTTTTATTTTATCAGATTGGAGTTATGGGAGACGAATGAGGATTGCAAAGGCAGAAGTGTGAATACAGTTGGAATAGATTAGCAACTCCCTTATAGAAGTAAAGGTTTAGGGATGGTGATGCCAATACATTTAAAGAGACAGTTGCTAAACTTCATAAGTCCATCGTGGAGGCATGGACTACAAATAGCATAACACACTACATGGTCAGTATTGTCACCATTACAAAAAAATATCATTAGGTCGAATTAGTTTGTGTTTCTAATGTCTCTTCTTATGCAACATATACTTGAAGCACATGATGGATGCTTTGCAGATCAAGGAATTTTGGCAGTATGGTCAACTCAAGGCATGGAATGATCTCATTGGCAAGCTCATTGTGCTTTTCAAAAGGCAAGAGATCATGGAGGTGGCATCAATGATTCCAATTCTATGAAGCAATTATTACAATGGTTGTATAGGAGATTTGAGATACGATACAAGGAAAAAGAAAAGAAGTCCAAAACCTGTCAAGTAGAATAAGTAGGGAAATATATGAACTAAGAAAAGCAAGATATGAAAACAACACAACTAGACAACACCAGGCAGGATGGTTGGAAACCCAAGGGAGAGATGGTAAGAAATGGAGACCTAGATAAAGATAATACTTTTGATGCATTTAGAGTTGACGAGAGAGCATAGGTACTAAGGATATGACACATCAATACTCCTACCTTTAACATGAAATGTCTTGCAAGTTTTGTTTAAAATGTCGAAGGTTTGTTACTTTATTTTTCAAAGTTCAATTTGAACTATATTTTTTAATTATGAAAAGTCGATTTCGAAATCCTAAGACAAAGATATGAAAATTTCAAACCTTGGAACATTCACTAGCCTAGATAGAGAGGGGCATGAGGGGTTGGTAGGAGAGAGAGAGGCAGGGATGGGGTGGGGTGGAGAAATGAAATAAAATGATAATTTTAAAGTTTATTCACACCACAATAAGTTTAAAATTTTCATACTAAGTCAAGTCTCTCCTTTCATTTTTTCCCATTACTCTTCACTCTACCCTCCACCTTTCTATCCTTCATCATCACAACCATGGCACATTCCAAGCTTCCTATCAAGAAGGCACTTGCAAGAGCAAGATCTCAACACTCTTTTGAATCTAATGATCATAGTGTGAGTGACAAAGGTCCCGTGGTGGCCAACAATGGTGGCCCTAAAGTAGCTAATAATGGTGGCACTACTGTGTCTAACAATGGTGGCCATAGTGTGGTCAATAATGATGGTTCGCCATTGTCTAGAAATGGTGGTCCACATGCTCCAGTTGCTCCACCTCCCACTACTATTCTAGTTGGTAATACACGTCCTCCAAAACATAAGAAATGAAGATGGAGACTAGGCACAACTGCGCTACGTGAGATAAGGAAATTTCAGAAGAGTGCCAACTTGATTATTTCTAAGGCACCATTCTCTAGGTTGGTGCGAGAAATACTGCAAGATCTACAGTTAGGGCATCATCACAAGTTCTTTTGCAAGGAATGTGGGGAAATGGTCAAGCCAAGCCTTGCTTGCTTTCCAAGAAGTAGAGCTGAAAGTTACTTGATTGATCTAATGAGTGATTTTTAACTTTTAGCCAGTCATACCTGACGTATCACTATTAACCCCATAGATATGGACCTTCTTATTTGTAGGATCCGCAACAAAAAGGATGCATTTAATCTTAATGTCAACAATATGGTTTGAGAAGATGTCTTGTAATTGGATCTATGTTTCTAGCTTAGGTTTGGTCATAGATTGTAAGGAGCTTAGTTTTGGGTTATCTTCTTAGTAGACCTTCAAGTATTTGATAGTGGTGGACTGCAAAATGGAGCTAAATTTTTCCTAGTTCTAGTTGTACTTGGTGTGATGCACTATCTACCCTGTATTTCATGGTTTCGTAATGCCAAATTTGATATTTGATATTCTATTTTTTCCATGATTTGTATTGTGCGTATTTTCAAGTTTCTAGTTTTAAAATTACTTTCGTTGAGGATAAATTCAATGCACAATCACGCACACATCAGTAATTAGTCATATATGGGTTAATGCACTATATCTTTACTGTATTTAGTGGTTTGGCAACACTATATCCAATATGTGATATTTCATTTGACCCATGAATTATTTTTTGTGAATTTTTAAGTTTTCAATATTTCACGTAGCTTGGTTGACAACACATTTAATATGCAGTTGTGCACACTCAGTGGTATGTTTTTTGTTATCATTGAAGTATAATCCAGTTAGTACATTTTTAAAAAATAATTGAACTGTCAATTTTATAAATAGAAATTTGGTGAAACTTCACCCACATGCCGGGCATCATAAAAACTCATAGATATTAAAAAATTGGCACCATCAAAATCCTGTGGGACACCTGTTCGGAGGCTAGCGTCTAGGCCCCTGAATCTAGGGATTCAGGGGCCCAGACAAGAGCCGCCAAATAGGTGTCCTAAAGACTTCTGATGAGGCCAATTTTCTTTTTGGGTAGTTGATGTCTCATAAAGGAGTCCACGTGTAAAATTTCACGTCAATCGGATCACTAGTCATATTTTTCCAAAGACTGGATACATTTATTCAAGTTTAAGGGTTTTTAAAAAGTTTAGCTATAAGTTTAAATTTTCACCTCATTTTACACATTTCACTTTTGAGTTTTGAGTTTTCTTTCCTAGAAGATATGATGACACACACCAAGCAAGCAGCTTAGAGACACCCCCTTGAAATCCCATGCACAAAAGCTCCATCATCACCACGATCACGACCATGCCAACATTATAAGCATCGATGGAGGCTAGGCACATTAGCTCTTTGTGAGATCCACAATTACTAGAAGACGATGCACCTCCTGATACCAAAGGCTCCATTTTAGAAGTTAGTGTGGGAGATTATGAACAACATATTGATTAAGAACAGTAGGAGACACTTCCCAAATGGATCATGCTTGCGACAACCGGATTGCTGGATTGCCCAAGCCCTTCTTGCACTATAGGAAGCTACCAAAGCTTACCTCATTGACTTGTTTGGAGACTCGGTCTATACAACAGTGCATGCAAGGAGAGCCATTGCCAGTGATAGGGATTTATGGATAGTGAGGTTCTTCTGATGATGGAAGGATAGTCCTCCCAAAGATCAATGATAGGGGTGTACTACTAAAACATATATAGAATGTAGCTTCCAAAGAGATTTTGTAAAACACTGGTTGTAATGGATCCCATGTAAAATGTTATGAATATGAATACACATTTTTTGGCACATCTTATTTTTCTTTATTTACTTGTTATTTGTTTTATTTATGTCTTTGAGTTATCATTACATAGGTTCAAACGAATACATGTTATGCATGATCTCAAGTACTACGTATTAAATTTAAGGTACGTATTATGTTGTGTATAAATCTGATAAATAAACATAATATTTAAGTAAAAAACAATGATAAACTATTCGTATGACAAACTACATTGCAGACAAATCCAACAAATATTAGTTTTCATTACTTCAAGAGAAGATTACAAAGTGCAGTAGATTGGTGATGAGATATCATTTGGCAATAAGTACATCTACTCTCTCCTAGGTTTCTTCGAGCTACACTCCCTACATCTACTCTCTCCTAGGCTTCTTCAAGCTATTCTGGATCATAGGCAGCAACACATTTTGCCCTAGTAGTTTCTTCCTAATGACATTGGGGACTTGAACACCAACAACGATGCCACAAGCCACCATGGAAAAAAGTGGCCCAGACCTAGTACTAGAGAATAAGTAGAGGAGCTTCAAATGTCGAAGTAACACTACTTTCTCCAAGCTAGAGTTTGTTGGGATGGTCTTGAAGGGCCTAGTCTTTGTTAGTGTCCTTAACTTTCAATAAAAGCCAAAGAGCACGTCTTATGAAATACAATAATATCACTCACAAGCTAGCCAATATACTCTTTCAATGCTGAGTCTTGTACCCTTCCTTGGCTACACATCGATCACCTTGTCTAGATGAAAATTCATCTATATAGATAATTTCTTGCATGGCACGAGTTTAGCGTCAGACTCACTATGTCAGACTTACTATGCATGGAGTGTGCTAAAGATATATACATCGGATTCATGTGCAAATTTACCAATAGGGCCTCTAGGGCATCGGGACCATTGGGATTAATTTTTGCAGTTGCAGATTTAGGCCCCTAGACGCGAGCCTCCGGCTAGGGCATCGGGACCATTGGGATTAATTTTTGCAGTTGCCAGATTTAGGCCCCTAGACGCGAGCCTTTGGCTAGGGCTCCCTTGGGGGCCTGATCTTAGAAAAAATTAATCCCAATGATCTAGATGCCCTCAGATTTGGGCCCCCAGATACGACCCTCCAATCAAGGCTACTCTAAGGGCCCGATCCAAGCAAAAATTAATCCCAATGGTTGCGATGCCCTAGAGACGCTACTTGTAAATTTACAAGTGAATTCGATAACATTAATATGATAACATTAGCTTATTTGCATCATCTATCTACTGCTGTAATGGAGCATCTATCTACTCCTGCAACTTGGCCACCCTCATCTCTCTCTTGGGAAGGTACTACATAGTCGGGTTGAGGTCCAAAAATGCTTTCTTGCCACTGCTCAAACTCCTCATCTGAGATCTCATACTATGGCACTCCATCACTCAATAATCTGCTCTTGGATGCTCACAATGGTAGAGATGTCATTGACACTCGTGCCATCATATCAAGCCACCTCATCAACATGTGCTAAGGCATCTTGTAAATCAAAATCTATAAAATCATGAGGTGCATCACACATCATGATATAATATAGTTCTTGTTCTCTTAGCTCAAAAATTTCTAATACATCCCACATGAGTAGATATTCCACCCCCTCGATGATGATAGGATGGAGAGAAGCGAGGGGTGGCTCATCGCCTGTCGACGTCTCATTAGGGCAAGGAGGTAGTTACACAATGGCTAAGCTTTGTACTACCTCTACAGTTAGATCAAGTGCGATCTCCTCAGGCTCCCTCTCGAAATACTCTAGTTGTGGTAGAGAAGGTGCATCGATATCTTCCTCACTGTCTCCTTGCACCTCAGTGCACAAAACATATATGGCAAATACTGCATCGCGTTCGATGAGATCCATTATGGCATGGTCCTAGGATGAGGTGGGCACTGCTTTGACACAGAGATGTTGCCCTACATGCATGAGGGCTCAATTGATCACCTTTGCATGGCTTGATCCAGCACATAAACTATATAAGAAATCTTTGGGGACCCATTTGAGCAGAGTCTAGAATGGAGTCGGTGAGAGGGTTTTTCGCATCACAAAATGATGTAATTATATTAGAGCTAGGGTCTATGGCAAAAAGAGAGCTCTCTAGACTCAAGGTCATGCAAAACTTAGGGTATATATGGTCTCCTTTGTGTGCGTAGTGTGTGGAGCTAATCCATGCTATGAAGGCGAGAGTGGTAGCCATGGCACACAAAGAGAGAAGGAATGAGAGCATAAGTGTAGAAAAAGAGAGAATGAAAGTGAAAATGAGTTTGGAATTATAGCTTTTATGTATCTATGGTTTTAAATAAATGTTTTTTAAAACCCTAAAGTTTCAAATGAAAATTGTTACCTTAGTTTCTTTATTTCAATACTCTAAAGTCTCCATTAAAATTACTCATACAGACAAATACTTCGTTCTACATTATTATATCCTCGAGTATACTTGTATCACTGAGTATATTCAAGTCCAACTAGAGAAAATATAGAATTTTTTAAAGAAAATAAATCTAAAATACCTTTAAAATCCCTTTGATCTAATTTAATATTTAAATTTAAGAAATGAGTAGAAGATATGAGCTACAATATATCATTATGCAAAGACAATATTGCATAGATTATAGAACTCCATTCTGTAATTCAATTATGATTTTAACCACCACGATTGACTAATTACTGTATGTATTATCACATGCTTAGATCATAGTAAACTAAGATGATCTAAATTGAAAGTACTCAAAAGTTTAAAAAAAAATTATATTCGTTCTTTATAACAAAAATTTACAACAAGGATTCCACTATCTCAAGGATATGTAGAGAAGCACATTGTTTACATGTCATGGATTGCTCACTACTAATCCTGACTTTTCTGTTATCCAACTTGAAATAGAAGTTTTAGAGGGGCTCATTAGACATTAATTGGATTTCTTGTCTTAGAAAAAAGAATTGGGCCAATGGCTCTCTACGCTAAAGACAAAAGGATTATGACCATTCCACAAGATAACCACATCTATGAGAACTGTATGTGTCTCATCTCGGGTATCTTGATCCAAGCTGATCCACTCCCCTCACAAAAGTCACCATCTTCTATATCGAATGCATAGAGTTTGTCTAGCGATGAAATACATGTAATGAAAACAAAAATAATGGTAAGTAAATGCAACTAACACAACAATTCATCCAAGAAAGACCTATGTCAATTAAATCAAGGCATTCAAAGTAGTAAAAAAGATCTACCAAAATGTGAGATCAGATTGGTTGACCCTGCACTCAATCGTTTCATCAAAATGTGTTCTTTTGACTTTCCAAGGCTCATCCAATAGCTAACTCATCCATTCATCATATAAACACTTGCATTGATAAGTAATCTTTGTTTTCTTCAGAACATCACATGAACCAAACAAATGTGCAAACAATGAGAATGGAATAAAACAACTAAGATGCACATCTTTGGATCGTGTGGTGGGTTTCATAGCACTATTGATATCAAAATTTATCTTGGACTTACATGCTTCTAACAACTCCAAGCTACCAATCAACAATTCACCACCACTAGAAAGTGGCAGCAATGTGAAATACTGCATTCTTTGGCTTTCTACTACATACAATGAATTATAAAAAAAGATATTTTGAGTTGCAAGTTGACTTGTAGGGTTATTATTATCATAGATAAAAGAACCTATGTCTTCACACCAATGTATATTTATTCGCAAACATTTCACAGTCTTCCATTCATGTGCAAAGTTGATGGATATAGAGCTGTCAGTAAAACAAGATTGAATTAGAACATTGCAAAGATTTAAAAAAAAAACTATGATGTAAAAGAATAAAAAATGATAAATTTAAAAACTTACTATTTTGTTTATAATTTGCATGTAGTTTCTCTTGTGTACAGAGATTTTTTGTGTATATAAACATGTTGGATCAAGAGTTCTATTACTGTACTTGTTCCATTAAACACTTTTTTGAACTCTAAAATTCTACCTTTCCAATGTTTGCTAGGGTTTGCAACATCCTTATGCCTGACCTTGAAACTCCCTCAAGTACTTGGGTGCATCAAAATCCAATCTAACTTATGGTACTTATCACAAATCCAATTATCGCCACTATCTTTCCTCTTGAAGACCTCCACTGCAAGTATGTTACTGATGTTTTTACTCCGTGAAGAAATCTATAATAACCAAATAGAAAAGTAACCTATTACCATGTGTATAATTTGCAAATGTTCACTCTAAATGAAATAAAATTTAAATGGAGAAATTTAAAAAAAACATTGTACATGTAATTCTTTTCACAAAGAAGCCCAGAGATATTGAACAAGAAGTTGACTCATAACAAGACCATTGTTCCTTCACTGGCAAATTCCTAGAGTGAACATTGTATTCCCCAAATTTTCCCTTATTTTATTGTTGAGGGAAGATTTGGACCAAGATATGGCTAGAAGATTCACATGAATCTAGAATCCCAGCTCTCTCATTGGTTAGGCCTATATTTGTTTGTTCACTCCTTAAGGGGCAAAAAAGAGAGTCCATATTTCTCCTAATGTGAAGAATTTTCAACCACTTCTTGTCTACTTCTTAGTATGACAAGGTTTGAAAAACTGAATCTCATCAACATGTACAAGGGAAGTGAACCTTTCTTGTAATGCTTCTTCTTCTCCCAAAGAATGATTTAGACCAAACCTCAATGTAGGTAGCTCAATCTGAAAGATAAAACACACTCTTTCCCATATACTAATTTAGAAGGGATGTGGCCTATAGCTCTTTTGAATGTCATATTATAAGCCTGTGGGAAGTTACTATATGGATATTCTCTACATCATATGCATTCAAGGCCTATTTATAAATATCTTTATTTGTGGATTTATTTTGAATAAAAGGTAATCATTTTCTATTCAATCTATAAATAACCCTTTTATATTACACCCTTTTTATGTAAAAAATTATAAAAATATTATTTTAAAAATACCTTATTTTGAACACATGTGATGCACACATATATTCATGAGAAACTTACCCGAGTTATAAGCCCAAATGACCACATACAACTTCTTATCCTAATCACACTTACCTTTCAAATGCAACCTTGGATAAAATCGTCACAAGGTACTTATTATTACTCTCTAATTTTCCATTAACTTTGGGGTTATAAGACATGGTCTTATTATATTTAATCTTCAGAGCTTTCAGCAAAGCCTCAATCACTTTATTCAAAGAATGTGACCCACTATTAGACACAAGCTCCTTTTAGTAGGTGAACCAAAACGACAAACAATCTATTTCAAAATAGAACAACATGTTTCTTTGACATTATCCTTCATCATAGTATGGGCTTCAAACCACTTGGTGATATAGTTTGTGGCCACAATAATATAACACCTTCGTGTAGTTGACAAAGGATATATAGGTCTAACGATATCAATGTCCCACTTCTCAAATGCTAGTACAGCAATCATAGGAGTCAATAGGCACTTTCTATTCTCCCTATTATCATGTCTATGACATGTATCACATCTCTTAACATATGTAAATGTATAATGAAAAATGGATGGACAATAATATTTGGCTCTTAAAGCTTTCTATGTAGTCAACCATCCAAAAAAGTGTCCTCCACAAGTGCACTCATGATACTCTTTCAAGATAAATAGAACCTCATTAGGCAACATGACACATCAACGATAAATATCATAGATTCCTTGCCAATATAGTGTTCTTTTGCAATCAAGGAAAGTTTCAAGTCTTGCTACCTAATTTTACTCTTTTCATCCTTCAAAAAAGTGGCCCTAGTCTCTCTTCTCGATAGATAATATGTACAATAACTTACTAGGATGGACTGGAGGCCTGGACTGGAGGCTGTATGGATTTTGAATAGGCCCTCAAATTCACCTCCTCTAACCAATACTTCCTTGGACTCCTCAAAATCTACAAGACATTCAATGATGCCCTGTAACTTCAACCATTTACACCTAATTTCATAGTTAAACTCTTGCAAAGTAATCATCCACTTCCCTACTAGGTAGTCAAGTGGTTGCAACTTATTTGACATTAGCCTTAACCCCTCTGCCTTTGTATAAAACACTACGTTTTTATATAGGTTATAGTGCATGAATTTGTTTATTGAAAAGTCCATCCCAAGACATAATTTATCCATGTAGATATAATTAATTTTGGACAGTCCCAATTTGTGACAGGAAAATGTAATCGGATGATACCACTTCTCCCAAATCGAGGCTAAATAGGAGTTGATACTATACATTGTAATTGGTGAAAATATATAAACTTTCTAAGTTGTTTTAGGTGCTTTTAGGACAAGTGCTTTTGCTAATTCTTACTTCACATCCTTGAAGGATACTTGATACAGATCACTCTAAAAAAACATATAGTTAAAGGACAATAGATTAGTTAATGGGAATGTCATCTCAACCAGTGCATTAATAAAGTGTCAATAATATTTTATTGACGATAAAAAGCTATGCACTTCTTTAGGAGAAGGGGGCAAACTCATAGCAATGATAACCTTTATCTTTTCAGGATGATCGGTTGCAATACAAGTTGAGCTAACCACATGGCCCAACAAAAATCTATGTAAAAATTACACGGCACAACGAATAGAATCTAAGAAAGAGATAGAGAGTACACAACAGATAGGAGGAGACTTAAAAAATTCTTTAGCTCCAAAAATTGATACAAAGATGGCTCTGTCCACCCATGTGCTTCCACTATGAAGCTTAGATGGCGATCTAGATAGAAGATACATGAAGAGCTTAAGACTAGCTAGAACAACTCTCACTGGGTGAAAGATAGATGTTGGACGGTTATGAAGGGGTTTAGATTTTATAGACTGTGAAGGCAGTTTGGTTGCCCCGACCAACCTACCATATAAGCTTCCACTAGTTGGTTAGGGAATATGCCAGGAAATATTCCCTTTACCCCTGATAACTCTCTTAACCCGCAACTTGATGCAATGTGCCTCTAGTTGCTACCAGCTAAACAACTCCATCTAACCCAAAGATTAGACCTAGAATGGTCACCTTTTTTCCATCCGGTCATATAGACCTCATCTCACATACAAGTGAGGACTCAACCAATATCCGGGCTCATATATGGCTTCTCCTCATAATGGGGGCCTTACAACTTTGAGCACCATGGATCATTGGTGACACCTTATGAGGGTGGGGCATTGAGCATATCTAACACCCCCCCTCAATGTCCACGCGTAGGTGGAACTATCTCCTTGGCCCAATGCAAAGTCTCTGAAGATAAACTTGAAGCAGATCCTTCGTAAGTGCTTTGGTGAAGATATCTGCTCCATTATCCTCTATTGGATAGTAGAATAGTTTCACTATCCCATCCTCGATCAAATCACACACATAGTGATACTAGATCTCTATATGTTTGGTGCATGCATGAAACAGTGGATTTTTGGCAATGGTGGTGCAACTCTGGTTGTCAAATCTCAGCATAGTTGGTTCTTCATCTTGCACTCCCATATACGATAGGATCCTTCTCAACCATACTGCTTTACATGCAGCAAAACAAGCTGCCTTGTACTCTACTTTGGTAGAAGACAATGCAACTATTGGGCTGCTTTTTACTAATCCAAAAGAAAAATTCCTGAATCCTAAGAGAAACAATAACTAGAAAATGACTTCCCAGAATCACTATCTCCTGCCCAATCTGAGTCACAGTTCCTCACAAGAGAAGTTCTAAAACTGTATGTGATACCATAGTCAAGAGTTTCCTTCAAGCGTCTTCGCACCAGCATCCCATTTTCCAATGACTCTCATGAGATTTGTTTGAGAAACTGCTCAAAACACCAATAGAAAAACTGATATCTAGTCCGGTGTTACACAGCTACATCAATAGATTGTCAACCAACCTCATGTACCTCCCAATGTCTGCTAGTATTGATGTATCCCCAATGGATAACTTTGCATTTACCTCCATAGGTGTAGCTATCTCCTTGCACTCGGTCCTGCTAAATGTCTTCAATATCTCCCATGTATACTACTTCTGACAGATGAAGATCTTTCCAGACTCCAATCCCCAACAATAGTGCAGCACACCCAAGTGTGTCATTTCAAACTCAAAACTCAAAGCCTTTCAAGTTTGGTTGATCATATCTTCATAGTCAGCTATAATGAGAAGGTTGTCCACATATAGGACAATCACTACACATTTTTCACCATCCATGTAAACACACAAGTTAGCATTTGAGGCACATCTATTGAAGTTTAAGCTTAAAAAGAACTTATCTATCCACTCGTACCATGCTCTGGGGGCTTGTTTCAGCCCATACAATGCCTTCTTCATCTTACATACTTTCTTCTCAGAATGGGGAGCCTCAAACCTTGTTGGCTGAGCCATGTATACCTCCTCCTTGAGGTCACCATTTTAGAACGTTGTCGAAGGGGTTTTTGTCAAAAGGTGTATTCACCGGCAATCAAAGATAGAAGAAAGTAGAGGATAGGAGATGGAAGAGAAAAAAAAGAATAGAGAAGAGGTAAACACGATAAAGACAAAGTACAAGGAATCAAATAAATATGTTTTGATAGAACCTAGAATCCCTTGTCTGGCACTACTCAAAAGAAATCTCCAAGAATTAGATCTCTTGGAGTTCCCTCCTAAACCAAAAACCTGCATCAAAACAACAACTTCTTCTTTGTTGCTTGGAACCCAAATCTGATGGTTACGTTGGCTCCAAAAGGGGGGTAAAACTGTTGAGATATCAAGCTCCACTCGTGATATGCCAGGGTGACCATTGTGCATTTATGTCACCGACTTGTCTGTTGTAGATGGGGTTGGTACACCGCCCATGAATAATAGCTACATGATAGCTATCCTTATCTACTCTAGTTCGTGGCTCAGTTAATATGCCACCTTAGTTAGTTGAGTTTGGTTTGAGACCCATATATAGGGTTCTTCTATTTTCTTGTACTAGAGTTCTTTTGGGTTACACAACTAAGAAGAGGAAAACTGTTTTCAACCTCCACCCTTGTGTGTATTCCCCCATTGTGCAAGCAAGAAAGCTACAAGTGAGACTCCTTCCTTCTCTCCCACAATCTTGACATGGTATCAGAGCCTTGTTCGTGGTAAGAAGCTCAAGAAAGCAAGCCAAGCTCGTGGTGTTTTGGTAAGAGGAGCAGTGTTGCTTTCATTTTCTGTTTTGGGAGCAGATCTCTGCAGGTAGCACAACCGAAAATTGCAAGAGTGCATTATCTCAGGTTGAGACGCCCTTCGCGGTGAAGCAAGAGGGTAGTATATGCTGCGGGAAAGGGATTTAACCCTTGGCGACCTTGTTTTTTTTATTTGAGGCCATTTCGGGGCCTATTTTGGAGGCGAAAGTTTTCTGCACGCACTCAGGAAAAGGCCCAGTTTTATGCTGTGCCACCACTGTTCTACAGGTCGGTGAAAAGTTACTATAGAAATTACATAGTATGTATGTGCGTAGAGACATTGGGAGTTACAGAATCATCCTTGTTGCCTGTTGATGCAAAATCGTCACTAGAAAGTGACTGTGTGGTTAAATACCACTTTCGTCAGTTTTACAAATTTACCCTTGTGAGGCTGAAGCTGTGTTCTCTGCAGTGAAAGAATTTTTTGCAGTATTCTATAATGGCGTCTGATTCTCTTTCACAGATTGTAACTCAAAAGCTTGACAATAACAACTTCCAAGCATGGAAGTTTAGAATGACGAATTTCCTTATGGGAAAAGGTTATTGGGAATTTGTTGCAGGAAATGAAGAAGAACCAGTTCTTCCTGATGTTCCCAATCAACAGCAAATGCAGGCATACAAAGCATGGCATGAGAGAGCCATGAAAGTTATGTACTGGCTGTCTATCAGTATTTCAGACTCTATGATTGTGCATATTCAGGATGCAAGTATGCCAAAGGAGGCATGGGATACTTTGTCAAAAATGTATAGCACAAATACGCAAGCCAGGAAAATGCAGCTCAAGCAAGAGTTGCATAATGTGCAAAGAGAAAGTATGAGCATCAATGACTACCACATGAAGGTGAAGAAGATTGCAGATGCACTTGCTTCCATTGGGTCGCCAGTGGAAGATGATGATTTAGTTTCCGTGACCTTGAATGGTCTAGGAAAGGATTATGCACAGTTCCGAACATCCATTTCCATCCGTGAAAGATTTCCTGATTTTGAGGAGTTGATTGCTCTTCTAATTTTTGAGGAGCAGAGAAATGGTGGTGCATCTTCTTTAGGAGGAACTTCAAAAGAAGCTGTCTTCTACTCAAATGCTGGAAGAGGTAGAGGCAGAGGTAGAGGAGGCCGATTTGGAGGCCGTGGTAGAAATCAGAATATGCAGCAAACTCAAGAAAACCAGTCCTATGGAGGAGGACGTGGTAACTCTAGAGGAAGGGGGAGCCAAAGAGGTCATGGTGGATGGCAAAGAGGCCAAAATGCAAACAGTAATGTTGAATGCTACTACTGTGGTAAAATGGGTCATATGGCTAAAGACTGCTATAAAAAGCAGAATGACATTATGAATGGAAAATTACAACAAGGGAATTATGCATCTTCTAATAGATAGGGTGATGATAGAAATGAGCATTTGTTTATGGTGCAGCACATGAACAATTCTGTGACAAGTGCAGAAGAAAGTAATGATGTATGGTATGTTGACTCAGGTGCATCAAACCACATGACAGGTCATGCAGAATGGATGGAGGATGCAAGGAAAATGGAAAAACTGGGATTTGTGGAGACTGGTGATGATACTGCACATCCTATTGTGCAGATTGGAAAAGTTCCTTTGTCTATGTAGGATGGGGAAAAGAAATACATGTCCGATGTATTTCATATCCCGAATATCACCAAGAATCTAGTTTTTGTTGGTCAAATGGTTGAACAGGGCTTGCAGGTCAGATTTAATCCTCATGGATGCTTTGTTGAGGATATGAAAAATAAAGGTCGCTTGATAGCAAAAGGAAAGAAGAAGGGCAGAATGTTTACGTTGGATGCAGACATGTCTGAATTGAGTGCAGCAATGTTTGCACATGGGATCGGTGTAGTTGCAGATATTGATATCTGGCATAAACGCATTGGTCATGTTAATGTATAGTGACTTAAATCAATGCAAGCCCAAAATATTGTTGCAGGACTGCCTAAATTCAAGGTTGCAGAAATGCATAAGGTATGTGAAGCCTGCCAATTTGGAAAACAGGCAAGGAAACCATTTCCTAGACATGTTCAAGAGAGTGAGAAGCCATTAGAATTAATCCACTCTGATATGTGGACTGCTAAAGCTGCATCTCTTGGAGGCTATCATTATTTTGTCACTTTTATTGATGACTATAGCAGAAAAGTTTGGGTGTATTTTATGAAAAAGAAAAGTGAAGTTTTTGGGCATTTCAAAACTCTTAAAGCTATGGTTGAAAAAGAAACAGGCCTGCAAATAAAATACCTAAGGTTAGATGGAGGGGGAGAGTACCTCTCAAATGAGTTTGCAAGGTTCTTGCAGGAGCATGGCATAAAGCAGCAATATTCATGTAGTCATACCCCACAACAAAATGGAATTGTAGAAAGGAAAAATAGGCATATTGGAGAGGTATCTCGTGCCATGCTCAATGAAAAAGACTTGCCAGATTTTTACTGGACTGAAGCAGTTGCTACAGCAGTCTACATAATGAACAGGACTCCCACTATAGCAATACATGGCATGACTCCAGAGGAGAGGTATACTGGTAGGAAACTAGATATTTCTCATTTGAAAATTTTTGGTTGCATTGCCTATGTACATGTGCCAGATGAGTTGAGATCCAAGTTGGATCCAAAAGCTGAGAAGTGCATCTTTATTGGTTACTCTCTGCAGTAAAAAGGATATAGATGCTATAACCCTTCTACTCGTAAGATTACAGTGAGCAGAGATGTTGTTTTTGATGAGATGAGTAGCTGGTATAAACCAGTAAATGTGATTGATGATGTAGATGCACAAAACAGTAATGCTGCACAGAATTCACAGCAGCAGTCACAAAATATTAGTGGACCTGGAGCGTCCTCTAGCAGTGGTTCACATTCTTCGCCATGGACAGACAGATTGAGATCAGGAGAATCTTCTCAAAGCAATGCAGATAGTGGTATTCAAGTATCACGAAAAGGAAAAGAGAAGGTAGATCAGCCCATGTTTGATGTGAATGCAGGTCACTCTTGTGTGGATGGTGAATCCAGTGGCTCAGAACAGAGCATTGATGATGAGTTGGGTATTCCTTGTATTGTTACATCTGGAATAAGGAAGACCAAGGATGTTTTGAGAGCACCTGGGAGTGAACCTACTTTGCGCAGGTCTACCAGAGCTAGGTATCCTGTGGATAGGCTAAAATATGATGGATTTACAGCCATTCACTATGCATATATGGTCAAAGTGATACAGGAACCAGAACCCACTTCTTTTGAGCAAGCCATGGAAAAAGAAAAATGGGAGAAAGCCATGGATGAAGAAATGGATGCCTTGGAAGTAAATGCTACATAGAAATTGGTACCTTTGCCTAAAGGTAAGAATGCAATTGGCTATAAGTAGGTTTATAAGGTGAAGCACAATGCAGATGGTTCTGTGAACAGATACAAGGCAAGATTAGTAGTCAAGGGGTATGCACAAACATATGGCATTGACTATGAAGAAACATTCAGTCCGGTTGCAAGGATGGCAACCGTAAGAATAGTCATTGCTATGGCTGCATCAAAGGGATGGTCTTTACATCAGATGGATGTAAAGAATGCCTTCTTGCATGGTGATTTGAAAGAAGAGGTCTATATGGAGTAGCCACCAGGTTATGTGCATGCTGTTCATCCTGAGTTTGTTTGCAGGTTGAAGAAAGCCTTGTATGGCTTGAAGCAAGCACCTAGAGCATGGTCTGACAAGATAGGACAGTATCTTGTCACTATTGGCTTTCAGATTTCCAAGGCAGATTTCTCACTTTATGTGAGAAAAACAGAGAAATGTATTATGCTACTTGTCATTTACGTTGATGATTTGATTATGATAGATGACAGTGATGCAGTTATCCTTCATGTGAAAATGCTATTGAAGTAGAAGTTTGAGATGAAGAATTTGGGAGAGCTGCGTTATTTCTTGGGCATTGAGGTGATTAGATCACCAAGTGGGATACAGATCTTGCAGAGGCAGTATGGATTGGACATGCTGTCCAAATATGGGATGACAAGCTGTAAGCCTATTTCAGTTCGTTTGGAGCAGAATGTAAAGCTGAGCAGCACAGATGTAGGTGAGCTTCTGGAAGACCCTACTATGTACAGACGCATAGTAGGAAATTTGATTTATATGACTATTACCAGGCCAGATTTGAGATATGCTGTTGGATTGGTAAGTCAGTTTATGCAGGCTCCAAGGAAACCGCATTTGGATGTGGCTAGACGCATACTCAGGTATGTGAAGTCTACATTGCAGTATGGACTATTTTATGAGACTGGGGTTCAGATACAGCTGCATGGATACACTGATGCTGATTGGGCTGGTAGTATTTCTGATAGACGATCTACCAGTGGATATGTGTTCTCTTTTGGGAGTGCTGCAGTCACTTGGAGCAGCAAGAAACAGCCTACAGTTGCCTTGTCGAGCACAGAGGCCGAGTACAGGGGTGCAGCAATGGCTGCATGTGAGGTAGCTTGGTTGCATAAGCTACTTTATGATATGCATCAGCCTACAGATGGGCCAGTTGTCATTTATTGTGACAACATGAGCAGTATACACTTGGCAAATAACCCAGTCTATCATGCTAGAACAAAGCACATTGAGGTGCATTATCACTATGTGTGGGAGAGGGTTTTACTAGGTCTTATTGATCTAGTTTATGTCAGCACAGAGGATCAAGTAGCTGACATATTCACGAAGGCATTGGGCGCAGAGAAGCTGCGCAAGTTCAGAGACGTGCTTGGTGTGCAGGAATTGGGATTGAGCTCGAGGGGGAGTGTTGAGATATCGAGCTCCACTCGTGATATGCCAGGGTGTTCGTTGTGCATTTATATCACCGACTTGTCAGTTTTGCAGATGCGGTTGGTACACCGCCTATGAATATTAGCTAGATGATAGCTATCCTTATCTACTCTAGTTCGTGGCTTAGTTAGTATGCCACCTTAGTTAGTTGAGTTTGGTTTGAGACCCATATATAGGGTTCTTCTATTTCTATGTATGAGAGTTCTTTTTGGCTTACACAACTAAGAAGAGGAAAACTGTTTTCAGCCTCCACCTCTGTGTGTTATTCCCCCATTGTGCAAGCAAGAAAGCTACAAGTGAGACTCCTTCCTTCTCTCCCACAATCTTGACATAAACCCTAGGATACCCAGGACACCTGATCAAGAATCTCCCAAACCACTCCTTCTTCTAGTTCAAAGTATTATTTATGGCCTGCCAACAGCAATAGCGATGTGTGCAATTTTTCCCATATTTCTTTTTCATGAAAAATCCAAAACTACTTGAAAAAGAAACTTGCTTTTTACATGCCACCCTATTCTTGAAGTTTGCCTAGCTTTTTAGGATATTTACAATAAATAATATCCAAAGGATCAAAAATAGGCTAAAGTTATTTAAAAAAAATGATATTTTTGAACCATCCATGTCACTGACACTAGCACTAATGACTTAGATCACATTGACTCTCTAGATGATGATGCACTCTAGAGTTTTTCACACTGTGTCCGTGAAGTGATACGACATCTACCCCCTCTAAACCTACACATCCTTTGGTATGTGCTACCAATGCACCACTTGGGTCAAATACCCATAATGTCAACTTGCCACTTATCATGCATATAAGAAGTAATCCCCTTGGATCATAGATCAGATTACTCAACATTTGTATAACTCTTGAGTCATACCTAGTACCCCCTCTAGGGTCATAAGGCCTTGGGTGCATATCATATACTAGAGGCTATTGAATCTCCATATACATGCCAGCAATGCACCCATCAACAAATACATAGCAATATGCCTACTCTTTCAAAGTTGAGCGCATGTAAATTTTCTTACACTGATAATTGCATACCATATCAAGCATAAATTGAGTCTCACTTGCATCCAACACATTCTCACCATCACCAAAAATAGTGAGGCAGTCCTTGAAGCATCTTAGAATTGCCTATCAAGGCCTTTGATAAAGCATCTAAAATAGTTTCCAACTGTGGAGTATCATATCTAACATCCTCTAAAGGCATATACTCGAGCTCATGAACCGTCTTAGAAATGAAAATTCTATCCTGTAAATCATGTGCATCCAACACTTTATCAATCTCTCATTGAGTCCCTACATAAAGTAAAACATGATCTTCACAAACTTCTTCAGATGCAATAAGAAAATCTATAGATGCAACAACTAACTCTTCCACTATAGGATCTTCAAAGGCATTTGTGCATGTCTCAATATCAAACTACAACTTATATCCCAGCTACTTGCCCTCTTGCTTGTTATCCTATTTTTTCTCCTACCCAATCTCTTTCATAACATGCTCAAGAGGTAGCTTATTTGCAGCTTTAGATAAATCCACACTTCTTCTTGTCACTTCCTTAGATATCCCTACATTATCTTCATCTCTCTTTTGTTTCTCTTCCACAAGTACATCCGTGTTTTGTCCTTCTTCTAAACATGCATCCACTGAATATGCATCTACCACTAATTTCCAACAAGTTATGTCACGAATGTCTTGCCTTGCATGAGACAAATCACTATTAGTAGCTTTTCTCTTTTCAGCTGCATGTAAAGCATGTGTCTATATTTCAATCTTTGGAACATCACTTGGCCATGCATTCTATCAAATTGTAGACCAAAAGTAGAATGTACAATTGCATAAGCATTTTGGACAACCAAGTCTTCCAATAAATTGTGCATATCTCCCTTTCCAAAATTCAAAGCAAGAGGCAATTCCATTTGTTGTGCATGGATAATGGAACCAATAATAGGCTGGCACTGGATATAGCACTAGCCGGACCTCATGCATGCAACAGACACCTCTGGCCTCATGGTCCAAGAGAGTCTATAATAACTAAACGCACACTAGATACTTCTAATATTGCATTTGTAGCTAGATAAAAGTCCAACGGCACCTTCCCCAAAACCCCTCAAAGGGGTATCCCACACATATTGGCAATAAGCACCATGTATCACACACAAAGGAGGCACCTTACGAGCTGATTGCTGTGACCCTACTATAGCTCTCCTACATCTTGGGGATTGGCCCCTAAATGAGCTTTTACATAAAAAGACATTCGCAAAATACTCCTCTCTTTGTCAGCGAGATCCAGGACATACAATGCTTCTTACCAATAAATTTCCCTAAGAAACGAGTGACTAACCTATGGCAAGGGAATTCTCACACTCTCAAATGTGGGTCAACTATAATTCATACAATCGCTATGCATTCCAGGAGTTGATATCACATGTACGATTAATGCAATAGTGGATGTCTCATCATGCACAAATAGTTATGTTTTGAAATCAGCCTATGTGCTAGTACGCAAACAATCTTTCCATGAATTTCAACTAATACACGTATATGCTTTGTTTCAAGAATCTAGCACCAAGGCAAACCTTATGCTACTAGATCCCTAATTTCCACATAGGCCGTTCCCTAAATGCTATGCATAGAAAAACCAATTAGAATTTGTATTATTTCAGCCCTCAAACTGTTGCATAAAATCCTACTCCCCCTCACAGTTTAAGTTTTGCTTCGTTGCATAGGTGTATAGAGGTTGTTTTGTCATGATTTAGTGTATAAAGAGCAATAAATCACACACTATAACAAAACGATAGGGAAAACTGAGGCCAAACCTCATGCTTTGCCCCACCATACATCCACAACCACTTAATATATTTTTCCATATTTTTAAAAGCCATATTCCTATTTTTTCTCTTTATTTTCTCTATTTTTCTCTAATTTTCCAATTAAAATTTGATATATTTTTAGAGTCATGGCTCTTGATTCTTAGAACAGTAGAAATATAGTTTTAGTCAGCATTTTATTCCATGTATATTAGTTTATCCTACCCAAAAACACCAAAAAATCCCATTTTTCTCATAAAAACCGTGTTTTACGGGTTTCTAAAAATAATTTCCATCATTTTAACTTTATGTTTTCTGATTTTTTAAATCATGAAAGCATAGAACAATTAGTGAACATCATTCCTACCAAATTTCACTCCATAAGAATAACACTGACTCGATCAAATATAAAAAACAAGTACTTTTCCTTTGTAAAATAGAATTACCCATTTTTTTCCTTCTTTGTGGGTTTTAAAATCTAATGCGGGACTGCAAATTAGCCCTCATTCAATGCTCAGCCCACCTCCGAACAACAAACTCTAGCCCTCCACCAATCTAGGAATGATCGGATACCATGCCGGACAAGCAGTCTTCAATGGATCTTCAATCCTCTTCATGGGCATGAACTGCCTCTTAAGGGGAGAGAGAGGGAGGAGAGAGAAGTATTGTAAGTGCATCTCCACAACTGGGCAGCCATTCGAGGAGGGAGATCGGCAATGAAGAGCGAAGATAGAGTGTAGTTTATTCATTAGATCAATTGGGGGGTTGCATTGAATTACCATAGCCCCTCCTTTGCATTAAATAGATTCATGGCGCCTTTATCTCTGCATGCGCACAAAAAATGGACTCCCCCACAAAATTGTTTTTTAGTTGGGCTCCAAGGGGAGTCCCCAAAGGTCACACCTATTTTGGCTTCCTAAAGCCCATTTTCACTTGGCCTTTGGCCCTTGGCCTCCCGGACACTCACTCTTCCTCGTTCAATGTCCGATTTGCCATCCAAAAAATCTTGGGCATTTGTCTTGAAGTCCCCCACTGCTGCGCATCTCCCAAGGTCTCGTCTATAATAGAAAAAAATTATGTAAATTCACCGATCGCCATCCAACGGCTCTTTTAAGCACTTTTTGGGCATTGCCGCTTAAAATGGTACTGATTGCAGCTATCGCCTTCGATGAATTCTATTTTTTCCTAAAATTTGATTTTTTTTGCTATTTTTAATTACTTCTCGGCATCAAAAATCATTTGTCAATGGATCTTGCCATCTTTCCAAAATATGAGCTATCATGCCAAGGCCTCTTGATAAGAAGTACAATCCTTCCTTTCATGCTACAAACTATCACATCACATACATCTTTTTCCTGGCTTAGGGGCTACTGCTTGTCCCCTTTTGTCTTGTCCTTTTTCATCCAATTTTGTGATCTTTAACTAAAGATCGTGCATCCCTTTAAACAAATAATACATCTTTCTCCCTAATAGTGGAAGCAATAGTAGGTACAACCATAGAGTTAGCCACATAAGTGTGTGGCTTAGTAGATACATCAACTATTTTTCCCATAAGAGTGGACAGAAGCTAGAGACATGCAATATTTCTATTCTTCTTTGCTTTTTCACAAGTACAGTAAAAGCTTCCTTGACATGCGTCCACTTTGTTTTAAGACCTATCTCTGTAGTTTGATCCTCTAACAAATCGTCATGCTTCTCTTGAAGCTTAGGATCTACCACTTGTAGAAACAATTCAATTTTTTGACTTACGAGAGCTTGCTGTTTTGCAAGATCTAACTGCTCAAATCGACTTTCAAATTCTCTTAGCAATTCTGTAGCCACAAGACCCTTATTAGGTTGTACAACCCACTCCTGAAAAGTCTTGTGCATAATTAAACTAGTGTCTTGAATGTAAAATTCTTCCATGAGTGTCTTCTTAAAAGCTACCCAATCAGCATCGTGCATGTACAATTCAATAATTCACACTTTTAGTTCATGTACAATGATCCGAACAAAATTGTGGCTCCATGTAAGTTGAGGCACCCCAAAGAATTTCATCTTTTGAGCATAAGTATGTACATATGCAGATACATTCCTACCATTAAAGAACTTCATCTCACTCTCAACTACTTGCAGAGCATTCATCACAACATGTTCTATTTGAACAGAAGCATACATCACCTATTGTTGTTGTTGTACTTGAATAATTATGTTCATATTCTACACTAAACTGCTACAAAACATCATTGGAAATTGTGCTCGAAGGTTCTCCCATCTTGTGTTTCCTTCTGACGACCTTTCATGTCTAGTTCACCAATGTCAAAGGGGTTTTTGTCAAAAGGTTGTATCCACCGAGGATCAGAGATAGAAGGAAGTAGAGGATTGAAGATGGACAATAAGAAAAAGAATAGACAAGAGGTAAACACGATAAAGACAAAGCACAATGAATCGAATCAATATGTATTGATAGCACCTAGAATCCCTTGTGTGGCACTAGTCAGAAGCAATCTCTAAGCATTAGATCTCCTGGAGCTCCCTTATAGACAAAAAATGTGCATCAAAATAAGAGCTTCTTCTTTGTCACTCAGAACCCAATCTTAATGGTTTCGTTGACTCCGAAAGTGGAGTAAAACCCCACGACGCTTGATGATCCAGAATCTCCCAAACCTACTTTTTGCATGCCACCCTATTCATTTTTCCTAGCTTTTTAGGATATTAACAATAAATAATATCCAAAATATAAAAAATAAGATAAAATTGTTCAAAAATCTAGTATTTTTGAACCATCCATACCAATGACACTAGCACTAATGACTCAGATCACATTGACTCTCTAGATCAATAAGAAAGTCGGATGATGATGCACTCCAAAGTTTTTCACACTGTGTCTGCATAGTTGTACAACAACGTTAACTTAACATCCATTTGGTAAATTGGCCACTGCTTGTGGGCAGCCACTATAAGCACTGTGCGAGTAGTGGTGATTTTGGCAGTTGGGGCAAATGACTCTTGAAAATCAAACCCTTCAACATGTGAAAATCCCTGGGCAACCAGTCTCTCTTTGTACTTTTCTGAGGTACCATGAGCCTTGTACTTTACCTTCCAGATCCACTTGGTGCAATAACCTTCTGCTTTGTTGGCTGATCCACTAGCTCCCAAGTGTCATTCTTCATTATGCTATTATACTCTGCTTGCATAGCTGTCTTCCATAATGGATCTACAAGTGCTTCTTCTAAGGCAATTGGATCCTTTACTTCTCTTATAATCTCAGCCATCAAGTCCATATTGACTATGTGAACAGAAGCCCTCCTTTGCTCCTCTATTCTCTGAGACCTCCTTGGTCTATTTGCCTTCTCCTCAAGATATATAGGCATAGGATTATTATGGTCAGAGAGCTACTTCACCCAATGCATTAATGAATTTTTTGGTGGGGTGATGTTAGATTGGTGAACTTTTTCCTCATCATCTGAAGATGATTCTTCCTCCTCATTAAGGATAGGGACATCTCTCGGGACATGTTTATAGTGGACTACTTCTTCGCTTGATGATAAAGTGGACGAACATGCCTTGTCCTCCTCCAGCACTATATGCAGCTGCTCCTTGAACACCACATCACGGCTCGTGATGATCTTCTTTGCCTCTTGGTCATATAATTTGTAAGCCTTCTACTCGTCATTATAACCCAAGAAGATACATTTTCTACTTTTTACTTTTAACTTGCTTCTCTTCTCATCTGGAACATGTGAAAAACATTCATATCCAAAAATTCTAAATTGTGAGACACATGGTTTCTTACTAGTATAAGCCTCATGAGGTATTTTTCCCTTGAGAGCCTTTGTGTAGCTCCAATTTAGAATGTAGACTACACTATTAACAACTTCACCCCAAAAATGGTAGGCAATCCCTTGCCCTTTAGCATGCATCTTGCCATCTCCACAATGGTGCAATTCCTGCGTTCCACAACACCGTTCTACTAAGGTGTGTGAGGCATTGTCAATTGATAGTTGATCCCTTTGATCTTTCAAGAGTCTTCAAACTCCTTTGAGTTGAACTCACTCTACACTATCTGTTCTAAATTTCTTCACACTTTTACCTATTTCATTCTCAAAGGTTTAGCCATTTTTTAAACTTACCAAAATCTTGAGTCTCATCGGAAGGAAGTATACCCACATCTTTCTATTGTAGTCGTCGACAATCAACATAAAATAAGAAGATCCCTCCAAGACATGTGTAGGCATCTTACTACACAAGTCAGCATGCATCAACTCTAGAGGAGCGTGTGCTCTATTCTTACTTTCCTACGGAATGCCTTTCTCTGTTGCTTTCCCATCATACAAGCTTCACATAGTTCCTTCAATTCAGTCACATTGCAACACGTAGGTGAGCAACCAAACCTTGCTTGTGCATCTCCTTCAACACTGCAAATCTGATATGTCCAAACATTTCATGCCAAAGCTTACTTGTGCCCACTCGAGCGGTGTCTCTAAGGGCACTTAGCTCATACAGGTTGTTCCTTCTTTCTCCTTTGCCAACAACTTTGCCAGTACTATCGAGAATTTTTGCACTTGTCTTCTTGAATCTCACTTCATGACCAAAATCAGTCTTCTTGACATGACAATCTGCGATTGCATGCCCTTTCTCCTTGCAGTAGAAGCACTCTCCTTGAAACTTCTTCTTACCACCCTTCTTTTTGTCATCATCATTTTTGGTGGCCTTTTTCATTGGCAGAGAATGCAACACCTCCATTGTTGCTTCCTTCTCGGGCTTTCAGCCTCAACTCCTCCTCCATCAATAATGCACAAAACTGAGACAATACTCCTCAAAAGTCAAATCTTGAGGTCTCATCTAAGTATTCAGGGAGGTAACTAATCCATTAAAACTTTGTGGACAAAATCGAAGACACCTTTCTGAGCTAGCTCCTCGCTAGTCTTTTGTATCCCAGTGCCAGGCATCTGGTTGCACTGATTCTTAATCCAAGTGATGAATACTTCAGTCCTCTCTCCTTCAGAAAACTTCTCCACTGCTAGTTGATTCTCTAAGTTTTGAATCCTTGTTTGGTTTTGTGTTTCCTCACGGAAGTTACTATATGTATATCCTCTATATCATGTGCGTTCAAGGCTTATTAAAAAATATCCTTATCTATGATTTTTTCATGAATAAAACATAAACCTTTTTTATTTATCTGTAAATAACCTCCTTATATTACTCCCTTCTATATGTAAAAAATGTATAAAAATGATATTTTAAAAATACCTTATTTTGAACCCACGTGATGCATACATATATTCATGAGTAATGTACTTGAGCACATTTCGTACAGACTCCTCAATACATTCCAAGCCTTTGATGCTTTGGTTGTATGATGAATCAAAATTAGAATAACTTGTAACTAAGGCACACAATGCATCTGCATTCCTTCATTTCCAAGCTCCTAGAACATTTGCATTTGGAGGAATCATCACACTAGAATTTGATGGGTCGGGGGTAGACTGTGGTTCTACGTCATTCCCAACACAATCTCCAAAAGCTCATAAGAATCAAGGATAGTTGTAATTTTGAACTTCCACATCAAGGTATAGTTTGTACCATTTAACTTGCCTTTGATGTAGGTTGGTGGACGAATCCTCAATGTTTGAATAGTTGGTACAACACCACCACCTCTTGCATCTTTTCTTGATGCACCATAACTGCTTCCGGAAGACGACATCATTTCTATTTGCTGTTGAAGCCTTTGCCTCTTGTGCACTCTTCGATCCCTAGAGCCCCCTAGGCTTTGATACCATGTAAAAATTACACGGCCTAATGGGACAAAATCTGAGAAAGAGATAGAGATTACACAATATATAAGAGGATAATTTAAAAATTCTTTAGCTCCAAACAACTGATACAAAGATGGTTGTCTCCACCCCTATGCTTCCACTGTGGAAGCTTAGATGGCGATCCAAACAAAAGATAGGTGAAGAGCTTAAGGCTAGCTGGAACAACTGATCTAACTAAGTGAAAGATAGATAATGGATGGTTGTGAAGAGATTTAGCTTTTATAGCACACAAAGGAGATTAGGTCAGCTTGACTGACCTACCATATGAGCCTCCACTAGTCGGCCTTTACCTTCAAGCCAGGGCTTCTACCCTCAGACCCCCGTCAGGGGGGCCGATTCCACGGCCCCTAGACCCCAAAATAGGGGCCCTTGATAACTCCCTTACCCCGCAACTTGATGAAATGTGCCTTGAGTTGCCATGAGCTAAACAACTCCGTCCAACCTAAAGATTAGACCCACAATGGTCACCTTTTTGCCAACCGGTCACATAGACCTCATCTGACATACAAATCAGGACTCAACCAATATCCAAGCTCACATATGGCTTCTCCACATAATGGGGGCCTTACAACTTTGAGCACCATGGATCATTGGTGGCACCGTATGAGGGTGGGGCATTGAGGATATCTAACAATCCATAGGGCACTCCAAAGATGCACTTTCTTGAATTGAGAGTAATGCAAAATTGCCTCTACCCCTAGGCAATCAATCAATGAAAAGTTTCGGCTCCTCTCGAGAAATATCACCAAATTTTTTATCCATCATACATTGCCAAAAACATGGCAGATTTGCACAATCCAAAAGCCATAACATGATACACAAAGGTGTCAAATATAGTGATAAATGTCATTTTTAATCCATCTTCCTATGTTATAGCCATTTGGTTATAACCAGCAAAGCAATCTATAAATGAATAGATATCCCTACATGCTAACTAATCTAGAATCTCATCAATAAATGATAGTGGATAGTAATATTTAAATATCTATCTATTGAGCTCCTTAAAATCTATGCAAAGCTAGATTTGTAAAAAAAAATTTCTTAATAATGATTAGAGAACACCATTCTATGTGTTATACATGAAATATTAGGCCAACCTGACATAATTTTTGTAGCTTCTCAAATAGTCTGTCCCTTAGCTCAAAAGGCATGTGCATCACTTTTTGTCAAATAAGATGGCTACCTTCCTTCAATGGAATAGTATGCATGTGTAGAGTAGGAGGAATACCCCTCACCTCATCATAGCCCTAGGAAACAATATCATGTGCTGATTAAATCAAGGACACATAGTTATTCATCTCTTCTAGAATAAGCATAGATCCCAATTTAATTAGTCGTCGCTCATCCAACATATTGAGAACTTGCTTGATCACATCCAAATCTCTAATTTTGTCTTGAGTTTCTATCCACTCATTTAGAGTCACTTGGTAGACATCTTTTGTAGTGGATCCCTCTCTTAAATCATTACTTGATGAAGTCTCATTGGTAGAAGGATCCTATAATGCATAGAATTTTTTCGAGGATAATGATACTCTCTTGCTTTGAGGAAATTCAAGATATGCATCTGGCACCTCTACTAAAAATCACATGACCTATGGATATATCAACTTGACAATCATATTGCAAGATCCGTATGGCCTTCCTAATAATACTTGATAGTTTAGTCACCTTACAAACCTAATTATCCTAAATTCCAAAATGCATTCCCTATTAGCAACAGTCTCGTGGACTTTGGTAATGCAACATTCTAGCTACCTTAAACTGTCATCAACCATCCAAAGAATTGTGAAGGCATCCTTTTGGATTTCCAATATGAGTCTTTTTATCAACTCTCAACTCATAATATTGATGGAGTATCCCATATCCACAATGGCATGATCCACTATTATGCCATCAACATATGTTGCCACCCTTGGGCAATGCTTTTCAGCATGTTCAAACTAGTCATCTCCCATACAGGATATTCCCAAGGGTGTGATGATATATATCGAGTGTAGAGGATCTTCTTAAACTCTTTACGCACTCTTGGAGATAAATTGATTAGTTGTAGGAGATTCTCATCAAGCTTTACCTTGTAAAGAGAGTTGGCTAAGTCAAATTCATGATAATTAGCAATGGTTCTCTTCTTCCACCAAACCATTTTTTCTATTGGTCATTGAATAAGCTTAGGTACCTGGTTCTTGGCTTTTAGTTCTTCTTTGGTAGCGTTAGAGTTTTCTTTGCTAATAGCATCTTTTAGAGAACCGGCTCCCATATCAAGGTTAAGAGCTTTTGTTCCCTTATCATCCTCTTTAGGATTTGGTTTTATATTATTCTCATTACCTTTTTTAAGCTTTTGTCCTCTTGTAATGGCTCATAAATTGGAAGCCTTGGTGGTATTGACACACACATCTTTGATAAGGCTTACACCACTACCATTAAGCAGCTCTTCTATGATAGCTTTTTCTCTCTACAATATTTTCTTTGGTCCCTTATCCTACTAAAGTTTATTTCCTTACACTTGATGATTAATTGGACTTGGTTTGGCTATTTACTCCCTTATTGAAGAGAGCCGATCTTACTTGAGCAAGTACTTGCTAGATAGCCATACTTCCTAGATATGCTGTTGATATTAGGGCAATTCCTCGAAAAGTGCTGACCACCATACCACTTAAAGTTAAATCTTGATGGACCACTCTCTTCAAGATGTCAACTTCCTATTAAGTTTTGTTGCTTCTTTAGAAAATTAATATTTACGACTATTTATCTATATTATTCCCTTATCATATCCGTATAATGCTTCATCATGTTCTTGACTTTGCCAAGAATATTTGATACACTAGACTCATAACTGTGATCATACACTTGCCATTTAGCTAGCCTAACCATCTAATTAGGGATTGATTGTTGATTAGTTGGCATGCCATTAGGGTTTGTCATTCGGATTCCATCATTTTACTGGAACCATTTGTCTAGCCATCGACATAGCAATATTAAGAGGAGTCGGCAGCATGGACATATTATGCATTATGCTTCCTCTTCCATTCCAATTGGTCATAGGTGTACTAATTACACCTTAACTTCCACTTATCAATGTCAAATTATTTCTAGGACTTAGACTCGAATTCTTGTTTGGCCTAGATGCATAGGTGACTTATAAGCGCGACTCTACCTCCTTTGCTTTTGTAATAGCAATGTTTATATCAGCAAGAGCAACACTACTCAACTGTACTTGGATATTGAAGTCTAATCCATGTAAAAACTACTATAGCTGGGCAATGGGTGGAATAGGAATAGAGGTTTGCAATTTGGGAAATACCTCTTTCTATTTCTTGGTATACTCTTGGGCATTCTCATGGGGGCTCTAAACGTGTCACATTCAGAACATGTAGCCAATACTGACCACCTCTCTTAGGGACAAAATATTTTTGAAAGGCCGTAAAAACAACAATTTAATCCTGGTTATGGTTCAGACTACCAAGCCATTCCTTTCAAAGTCATGTTGAAAAATATAACGAGGTGTACTTAATCCTGAATTGAGCAATTGAACATTAATTTCTAAAACTCATTGATGTGGAGCTTCACATCTTCCTTTTTCAACCCATAAAAAATGCATAGAGGGAAACCTAGGGCTGGAAAATCTTGCATTCTTGTAGGTATTGCAATGGGTTGTGCCATCATGATGATCAAGTCTGCTCTAAGGGTTTTTACTGGAGAGATTACACTCCCACTTGAAGTAGATTGATTTTTCAAGAAAAGGAGAACGCTAAAGCTTCCTTCTTCCCCTGTGACGGACTCATTGAAATATTAATTTAATCAATAAAACATCTATTTCTCAAGGATATCAGACTGCTACGCTTAGGATAATACCTCCTAGTGATCTTAGCTTGCTCTCCAACCCTTTTTTTCTCTTTTCTAATGTTGAATCCCGATTTGATGGCGCCTATCAAAAAATGACGGATTGATTTCAATACTCTTTGGGATAAACTAACTGACTAGTCCCTAAGTAGCCAAAGTTCAGAAATTGCCACTTATTAGCAACTCTCGACCATGCACCACCTATCAGGACCTAAAACTGGCTTGAAACTAGTTGAGGGTTCCAGCTAGGGGCCTCCGATACTCACCAAACCACTCTCACGGCCTTGTAGCCAAGAGCGTTTAGAGACTATATACAACTCTAAATAAATCACATGTTTGTATCGACTTGTAGTCCAATGATTTTTCCCATTCTAGCTCCAATAGAGGAAGTGTCCAAACATTTAGGTAGCTAGCACCTTTTATCACATATAGAAAAAGATCCTCCCCAACAAAATATTGTAGATCCTATGGCTCTTCTACAGCACGAGGATTGGCCCCAAAATACACCCTCTTAACATAAAACAAAAGTGTGATAGAGTCCTCTTATAATAGAAACATAATGATCCAAGAGACTATATATATTTCTCACTTAATTTCTTACTTGCACAAATGTAGGGAGATTTTGTGATAATTTTTCATAGGAACAAGCTCTCAACATACACTTTAATATATAAATGAAGGTAAATTAAGGAAAACCCTCATGATCTACCTTCACTATATATTCATAAATATTATCCTAGTTTTTTGTAAATTTTCTCACCCTTAAACTAAATTCTCTCTATTTTCTTTGTCTCAAAATTTCATTTTGGGTATATTTTCTTTATGTACAATATTGTTTTTTTTGTTTTTTCTAGTTTACAAAATTATTTTGGATGGTGATCCATCATCCCATATGAATATCTTACAATTACCAAAAACCAAGAAAAACATTATTTTTTCACCTAAAATATGTGTTTTAGGTTTCTATAAATTAATAACTCACAACCATAAATATGGGTTTAGCATTTTATGATTAGAAGCCCTCAAATACATCACAATCAATATGGAAAGAAAATTTTAGCACATATGAACATGATTTATACCATGAAATGATAAAAATATTCAAATTTCAATAGATGAAAAGAGTTTCCACCATTTTGCGCATTTTGGATCTCAAAAAATGATTTTACGAATAGCAATCAAACCCGCCATTAGTATCCTAATAGTGCTAGACATCACTTCATAGCATCATCATCATTCTATATATCATCTGGTTCATGCCAGTATCAGAGGGGTTTTAGTCGAAAGGCCGTATCCACCGGGGATTAGAGAGAGAAGGAAGTACAGAATAGGTGATAGAAGAGAAAAAAAAAGAATAGACAAGAGATACATATGATAAAGACAAAAAACAATGAATAAAAGCACTATGTATTGATAGAACGTGTGAAGATAAATAAAATCCTTGTCTGGGACTACTCAGAAGCAATCTCCAAGCATTAGATCTCCGAGAGCTCCTTGGTAGAACAAAAACATGCACCAAACACTAGCTTCTTTTGTTCTACTCAGACCACAAATCTGATGGTTTTCTTGGCTTCAAAAGGGGGGTAAACCTCTAGGAGAGCTAGTCAAAATTTTCCTAGATCAGTCATTATTCTTTTCCTCATTTGGAGTATTGTTTGTTGCTTGTAAATTGCGATCACACATTGCACAATTTTAGAAGCCCTTATTTCTACATGAGATCTTCAAAACTGACTGAAAAGCCACTTGCTTTTATACATGTCATCCTATTCTAGATTTTTTCTATACCTTTTTAGGATATTTACAAGAAATAATATAAAAAATAGACTAAACGTATCCAAAAATCTAGTATTTTTGAACCATCCATACTGTGGACATTGACACTAATGACTAATATGGCATTGACTCTCTAGATTAATAAGAAAGTTGGATGATGATGCACTTCAAGGCTTTTCACACTATGTCCGCGTAACAGCATGACATCCACCCCTTTTGAATCTGCACATCCTCTGATATGTGCCACTGATGCACCACCCGGGTCAAACACCCACAGCATGAACTTGTTGCTCATCATGCACATAAGAAGGCATCCCAATGGATCATAGATCAAAATGGCTAGCATTTGCATAACTTTAACACCATACCAAGCATCCACTCTAGAGTCGTTAGGCCTTGGATGTGAATCCAACACTTCATCAATCTCTCTCTGAGTCCTTGCATCAAGTAAAACATGCACTTAGTAAATCTCTTTAGATGCATTAAGAAAATCTACATATGTATTGGCTGAATCTTCCACTATAGGATCTTTCAAGGCATCCATCGATGTCTCAATATCAAGCTGCAGCTTATATCCCGGTTGCTTGCCCTTCTTTTTGCAGTCTTGTTTGCTATCTTGTCTCTACTCCTGCCTAACCTCTTCCATAACATGCTTGGGAGGTAACTAATTTGCAACTTTAGGCTGATCCACACTTTTTCTTATCTCTCTTAGATGTCCCTATATTTTCTTCATCTTTCATTCATTTCTCTTCCACAAGTACATCCATGTTTTTCCCTTTTGCTAAATATGCATCCGCTGAATATGCATCTACCAGTGATTCCCAACTAGTTATGTCACGAATATATTTTCCTACATGAGACATTTCACTATTAGTAAGTTTCCTCTTTTCAGTTGCATGAAAAGTATGTGACCATATTGCAAGCCCTTGGGCCAACCATCACTCAGCCAGGCATTCTATCCAACTTGAGAACAAAAGTAGTAGCATATTGCAGCCCTCAGGCCAACCGGGCCAGTCATTCTATCCAACTTGAGATCAAAAGTAGTAGCATGTACAGTTGCATAAGCATTTTGAATAGCCAAGTCCTCCAACAACTCCCTTTCCAAAATAAGCTGTCATACCAACTTTTTCATACCGACTTTCAAATTCTCTTAATAACTTTGTAGCCACAAGACCCTTATTGGGTTGTAGAATCCACTCATGGAAAGTCTTGCGGGCAATCAAACTTGTGTCTTCAATGTAAAATTCTTCCCTGAGTGTCCTCTTGAAAGTTTCCTAGTCAACATCTTGCATGCACAATTTAGTCACTTGGGTTTTGAATTCATGTACAGTGACTCATACAAAATATCGACTCCATGCAAGTTGAGCCACCCCAAAGAACTCCACCTTTTGAGCATAGGTATGCAAATATACAGATATATTCCTGCCATTAAACAATTTTATCTCACGCTTTATTGCCAGCAGAGCATTTATCGCAACAGTTTCTCTTTTAGCAGAAGCCTGCATCACCTGTTGTTGTTATTGTATCTGCATAAGCATGTTCATATTCTCAACTAACTGTTGTAAAACACCACTAGTGAAGGTTCTCCCATCTTGTTTTTCCTTTTGATGACCTTTCACATCAGGTTCATCAATGTCGAAGAGGTTTTAGTTGAAAGGTTGTATCCACTGGGGATTAGAGAGAGAAGGAAGTAGAGAATAGGAGATAGAAGAGAAAAAAAAAGAATAGACAAGAGGTACACAAGATAAAGACATAGCACTATGTATTGATAGAACTTGTGAAGATAAACAAAATCCTTGTCCAGGGCTACTCGCAAGCAATCTCCAAGTATTAGATCTCTTAGAGCTCCCTAGTAGACCAAAAATGTGCACCAAACATTAACTTCTTCTCTGTTGCTCAAACCTCAAATCTAATGGTTTTGTTGGCTTTGAAAGGGGGGTAAAACTCTAGCACACTTGATCGGAATTCTCCCAAATCACTCATTCTCCTCATTTGGAGTGTTGTTTACTGCCTATAAACTACGATCGCATGTTAGCAATTCAAAAAGCCTTTCTTTTTTAATGAGATCTTCAAAATAGGCTGAAAAGCCACTTGCTTTTTTACATGTCACCCTATTCTAGAAGTTTTCTATACCTTTTTAGGATATTTACAAGAAATAATATCCAAAAGATAAAAAATAAGCTAAACTTGTCCAAAAATCTAGTATTTTTGAACCATCTATACTATGGACACTGACACTAATTAATGGCTAATATGGCATTGACTCTCTAGATTGATAAGAAAGTTGGATGATGATGCACTCCAAGGATTTTCACACTCTGTCTGTGTAGCAACATGACACCGGAGAATGGCTCTCCATCTCACTTTTCTCTCAAGAATTGCCACATGAATTACCTATAGGAGGAGAGAGAGAAAGGAGAGAGAAAGGCTAATTCTAGTTCTCTGCATGCAAACCATCATTTGCAAGGTTGAGACTAGAAAGTGATGGAAAGTGAAAAGATATAGTATTCAACATATGTGATTAGTGAGAGGGGTTGCTTTTAGCCTCCCATGGCCCCTCCTCCTCAAAAGAATGGTGTCATACTGCATGCGGTCTTCTCTCTTTTTTTGCCAAAAAAATGCCCCTCCCCCCTTGGTGTGAAATTTTGGGGGAGGGAGGCTTCAAGAGCCACCACCCCTTCCCCACCACTAAAGACACTTTTCCATATTCTTTTCGGGGCACCCACCATTTGTGCATTTGGCGACCAATTGAGGTCTGAAAATTTTTGCCAGCCCATCTCAAAGTCTCAGAGTATTGGCACTTGCCATTGTTAATCCTGCTACTTTGAAACATTTCTAAAAATCTATAAACTGCTGCAAGGTTTGTTTCCAAAAGGAATTTGGAAACCCATCTTCCACGGTTGTTTAAAATCATCCTATTGGTTCTAGTGGCCTTCCATTATTGTCTTGAATTGAAAAAATTTGGCACATTTCTTACTCTTTTCTAGCCTCAAAATCTAGTTCTCATTGAACGATTAAGACAAATGGGTCCAAGGTTATCTGAGTAGTAAACTAGTCATTGTTGTGAATAACTATAGTTTATCAGTGTAGGTCAAACTAGATCAATCAACTAAGGATAGGGTTGCAACATTAAACTAGAATCTTGATCATTGTTGTAAAATAGAAGCTGATAGATGGAAACATGCAACATAATCTATAGGGTGGTGAGGAAGTTTTGAGGGTTGTGAAGTTGATGCACTACCTACAACATGTTGGAAGCTTGATGGTTATCACACTTGGATTCATCACACATTGACTTTTACTTTGTGTTTATAAGAGATTCTTGAAGCTTATAGCTCTTGATGTATATGGGTTGAGCTTGATCACAACTTCCTAAACTTTGTTGTACTACCTCACCGTAGCTAACTAATGGCCTTTTCTCAATGACACACAGCTACATGTATTCCTCTTCCTCACGTTTGAGCTAACATGCCTACTCATATAATATGTTCTAATGACGACTTGCGATGTTTGTTCGAGGTCCCCAACTTAGGAGCCTAATCATACATAAACCAAGCATGAAGCCTATCCATGTTAGCCTTGCTTACTTGGGCATTTAGAAGCTTATGAGCTATTGTATCTCGAAGTTCTTAAGAATAGAAGCCATGGATTGTCTTACCTTGTTAAGTTCTATGCTAGCTCTCATGAGAGCAATTGCCAAGAGAGTAGTCGAGCTCTAGGTGAGTTGCCTAGAGGAGTTTTTATGAATATTAAATTATTGGTTCACAGGTCTTAAGTTTCCCCCCTTTATATAATGTTTCTCATATGCATGACATGATTTTATAAAAGCTTTAAGCTTTTCCTTAACGTTTTAGGCTTTAGTTTAAAGCTTTAAGCTTTTGGCGTTTGACGTTTTCAAGCCGCCATCTTGTTTTAATAATACTATTTCCCACTTATCTTGAAAGCCCTGTAAGTAGAACTTCTTCACCAATCATGATGCCAGGAGGCATATTCCACGGTGGATTCCGTGCCATGGTGGATTCCGTGAGGTTTTACGGTGGATTCCGTAAACTTAGATGACCGGGGCTCATACACAAAGAGGATTCTTTGTGCGAGAAGTTGATGGGGACGCCTGTCCTTTTCGGGCGTTTCATTAATTTAGTGTGTACATGGGTGATTCCATAGCGGGTGACTCCGCAAAATGCATATTAAATTAATAAACATTTATGAGTTTAGAGTGCGCACTCGTAATAAATTAAGGTTAGGATTTATTTCTAACCAGCTGATTTATTTATGTAGCTGAAGACTGCTAGGTATTCACTTTTGTCGGTTTAATTGTATTATTTTACTAACAATTGTGAATGCTTCAGTTGATGTGTAGAGATAGCAGCAGTGGCGGAGGAAAGCATTGGAGTCTAGCGAGTATTCGACCTTTGGATTATATTTTGATAGGCGCCATGCCTATATTTTGTTATGTCTATTGAGACATTGATTATTGATTATTATTTTGTATGCGCCTATGCGCCCGGATATGTTATTTCTATTTGGACATTGAGATTGGGCGTGCCAGACTCTATGGGCACCGTCCATAAGCTTTATTTTCCTATTTTTGTAGAAAGCAAACTCAAAAGCTAAAAGCTTTTCATATTTTTGTAAATTGGGCTATTATTGAGCATGAAGATTGAAATATACATAAAATACATGCTTTGTGAAGCGCTCACACAAGGCATGGGGGAGATTGAACCCAATTTGTCTCTTGTCTCTTGTCGTGCATGCTTTTACATGGTTTTTGTGCAAAAAGGTAGAGTTCATTGTTCTTGGGGACCTTCCGGGATTCACTACGTGAGCATTCTGCGTCCGATCTGTGCACCAGTTGTATCAGAGCGGAGCAGAGATCAAGAGCTTCCAATCGCTACCAATCTCGGGCGAAGGTGGAGCTCCAGGAACGAACAGGCTCTACAGTCAATCTCATCGCGAACCGTCGATACAGGCAGACTTCTGGCGATCAAGAACCCCTGTTTCTACTGTTAGATCGCGAAGGACCAGGCTCTGTAGGCGGAGGACCACGCATTCATCTCCATCAACAAGTCGTGAAGAAACAGTGAGAAAAACTCTTAATCCTCTTAATCAAAAGCTTAATCTTAAGCTTATAAGCCTTAAAGAAGCTTAATAAGCTTCATAATTCAAAATCGTGGAGAAACGGCATCATTCCGTGATTTTCGGCGCAAAAAAACGGCCCCCCCACGAAAATTTGACTCCGCCCTGCTTATCTTCATTAAGCTTATTAAGCTTAAGCTTAATCACTTAAGCTTAAGTCATTAAGCTCTCATCACATCACATAGGGCAGACAAGTCCATAAACTCCAGGTCCTGCACTGCAAAAGTCAAATTCAGCAAGTCAAGTGGAATCAAGTTCTGCAAGTTCTGCAAGTCGGCCTAAGTTCAGCAAGTCAACAACTCTGCAAGTCTGCTAAGTCTGCAACTCTGCAAGTCAGACTAAATCAGAACTGACTAGTGCTTAAAACTCCTAGAAGACTTGTTCGTATGCAAAAACTCTGAACTGGAAAGTTGTTCGTGGCAAGGTGTTCTACCTATCTACAAGTTTGTTGAAGTACTTTCAGCAAACGGAGACAGAAATATTGCATATTTTCTAAAAATAGAGAAAGAAATACCCAAAAATACATTCCCTTGTAACCCCGAATTTGAGCTACGCTCATCCCGCTAACCTGATTTTGAGTGAGAAAGGTTTGTTGAGTTTTACAGGATGACGACCCCACATATGGATGATCCTATGGCTGAAGATGACTTACCTGAGCCTACCATGGAACAAAAGCTGGATTTAATCATGCTACAACTGGAAGAAGAGCGAAGGGCTAGGGAAGCATTGCAAGCGCAATTGACAAAACTATAAAGAGCATCCACCGACAAAGAAGAACCTCAAGCTGAAGATTTGATTCGCCATACCATCGACGCCACTCTTGAAGCACAAACCATTCGCAAGGAATCCAAGATAAGTAAACGAAGTTTCAAGTTTCGCACTTTTAATGGCATACGAGAAGGAAAGACTGTTTTATCATTCATTAGCCAGTTTGATGACTATTTCCATGAGGAAATTTATCCAGAAAAAGATAAAATCAAGTGTGTTACTAATCATCTGATAGACAGAGCATCACTTTGGTGGACTGTAGTCCGCAAAAGCATAGAATGTCCTGCTACTTGGGAAGATTTCAAGAAGAAGTTCATGCAGAATTTCCTTTCACTGCAATTTCATGAGAAGGCTATCAAGCAATGGGATTTACTTCAACAACGGGATCGTGAGTCTATTCCACAGTATACAGAGCGTTTTTGGAATGCACTCCTACAGCTACGCATGCTTGAAGACGTACCAGAGACGACACATAAGCGGAAGTATATGTCTGGACTTCTTGGACATTACTACGCTGAAGTGAACATGTTCAAGCCTGCTACCCTTGAAGACGCCATCTCCTTAGCTCATGACACTGAAGATAAGTTACGCGGAAGAGACAGATGACCACAGCAATTCCAAGCCAATGGTAATTATGGATCTAAACAATTCAATTCCAATTTTAGAAGGTTTAATCCAGGTCGTTTCTCATCACCATCTTTCCGCAAGAATTGGACTAAACCACCTGCATTACCATCCACTGTCAATCCAAATCCTAAGCCTATTTCACAAGCAAATCCAAATGTACCCAGACTTCCAGCCATTGCAAATAATGTAACCAAAGCCAAGCCAATAGTATGCTATAAGTGTCACCAGCCAGGGCATCTCGCAGCAAATTGTCATTCAAAGAAACCACCAGCACATATCAATTATCTTGGAACCATGGACGAAGACGAGCATGAGAATATGCCAGATTTTACTGAAGATGAGGATGATCCTACTACTACTTCCGACACTTTACCAGGTATACCTACTCCACATTCATTGTTGACTATGAAATGTATGGTGTATGGAAAGGAAAGAACTATTTTGCATGATGACGGTAGTACTCATGACTTTATTTCAACAAAATTGGTAAAGGAATTAAAATTGCATACAGTACCTACGCATTATCTCATAAAAGCTACATTTTTAGGCACTAGGTACAATGGCACACAAGAAGTACAAGATTTAGAGATTCAAATTGGTGCATACATTGAAAGAATAAATTTATTAGTTGTCTCTTTACAGTCAAGCGACATTATTTTAGGAATGCCATGGAGACACTAGCATAATCCAAATATAGATTATTCCACGCACACAATGAATATTAATTTTCAAGGAAAATCTATTACATTATATGGTATGCATGCATCTAATATTTTTCCACTGCTTTCGCATACTCAAGCAAAACGTGCACTACGTAAGAATACTAAATCATATCTCATTTGGGTGAATGAATTGCACGCAAAGGAAAATCATATGCACCCTAGGCATAAGGAATTTCTTGCATATTTTAAGGACTATTTTGCAGAAGACCTACCACCAGGTTTACCTCCTTCACGTCCAGAAGACCATAAGATTGATTTAATTCCTGGCACACAACCACCTTGCAAAGCACCATATAGGCACAATCAAATAGAGCAAAAAGAAATCCAGAGTCAAGTTGAAGAATTACTAAATAGAGGCTTAATTCGACCTAGCAGTTCCCCATTCGGTGCACCTGTACTCTTAGTCAAGAAAAAGAATAATACCTATCGTATGTGTATTGACTACCGAGCATTAAATAAGATCACTGTAAAGAATAGGTATCCTATACCTAGAGTTGATGACCTTATGGACAAACTGCAAGGATCTTCTATATTTAGTAAAATTGACCTTAAGTCTGGATATCATCAGGTGAGGCTAGATAGATCCGACATATTTAAGACCGCATTCAGGACACAATTTGGCCATTACGAATTCTTAGTCATGCCATTCGGATTGACTAATGCACCTGCTACTTTCAGTAGAATGATGAACCGTATCTTTCTGAAATATCAGTATTGTGCGATTGTTTTCTTTGATGATATTTTGGTGTTTAGTCAAAGTGAAAACGAGCATTATGAGCATTTATCGTTAGTTTTTCAATTACTGAAAGAAAATCAATTGTTTGCAAATCCTGACAAGAGTGAATTCTTTAAGACAGAAATAGAATATTTAGGTCATATCGTATCAAAAGAAGGAATAAAAGTTGATACTAAGAAAATTGATGCAATATTGCATTGGCCTGTTCCTAAAAATGTGCATGAATTACGCTCATTCCTTGGTCTTGCTAGTTTCTATAGGAAGTTTGTACGTAATTTTTCATTACTTGCTTTACCATTAACCAAACTTCTTAAGAAAGGAATTGTTTATCAATGGACTGAAACTCAGCAAAAATCCTTTGATTTACTGAAACGTGCATTAACTTATGCCCCTGTTTTACAATTGCCTGACTTTAACAGACCATTCTTTCTAATTGTGACCGATGCTAGCGAATCAGGAATAGGAGCTGTAGTAATGCAAGATAATCATCCAATAGCATATTCTAGTTCTAAGCTGAAACCCTCTGAGCTTAAATATTCCACTTATGACAAAGAACTATTAGCAGTAGTACAAGCATTAAAACAGTGGAAGCATTATTTAATGGGTTCAGAATTCATGATAAAGACCGACCAGCAAAGCATTAGACATCTACTTAGCCAACCCCAAATTTCTGACCGTCATATCAAATGGGCTTCCTTCATTCAAAGTTTTCATCCTATCATTCAATACCAACCTGGAAAAGAAAATGTAGTTGCTGATGTATTGAGTAGAAGACCTGCAATTCATAATATTTCTATCATATCTTTTGATTCTTTGATTGCTATGAAAGACACATATCACCAGGATATTACTTTTCATTCAGATTGGCAAAAATTAGTTCAAAATAATTTCATTCCTGTTGATTCATTGTCATATAATGATGGATTTATATTTTTTGAAAAGAGACTGTGTGTTACTATTCCATTCCGATCTTTTGTTTTGAATGAAATTCATTGTCCCCCATATCAAGGTCATAGAGGTATCATTTCTACATTACGCATGTTAATTGAAGATTTTTATTGGTCGCATATGGATGCAGATGTATCTAATTTCGTTTCTGAATGTTTGATTTGTCAAAGAATAAAGAGACATCATGGTAAACAGTATGGATTATTAATGCCTTTGTCTATTCCATCTAAACCTTGGGAACATATTTCTATGGATTTCATTACTGGTTTACCAAATACTAAATCTAACCATGACATGATTTGGACAATTGTAGATAGATTTAGTAAGCAAGCATATTTCATTGCATGTAAGAAAACTTTAACAGCATCACAAGCAGCAGAGTTATTTTTGAAAACTGTTTTTACTAACCATGGATTGCCAAAAGTGATTATTTCAGATCGTGATTCTAGATTTTGTAATAATTTTTGGATCACACTGTTTGCAAATCTAGGCACAAAGATTGATTTCTCATCTGCATTTCATCCAGAAACAAATGGACAAACAGAAGCCACAAATAGCACTATTTTAGATCTTTTACATGCATATACTATCTCTAAACCTCAGACATGGGACACTCATTTGCATTTATTATAGTTTGCATATAACAATACACCGCACACATCTACAAAGAAAGCACCTTTTGAAGTCATTTATGGATATAGATTATCTACACCTGTTGCATCTTTGTCTAATAGAATTCAGAGTGCTGATGATATTGCTACTATGCATAACAGTATTTTTGATGAGGTTAAGGATATGGGGGTATGATGCCAGGAGGTATATTCCACGGTGGATTCCGTGCCACGGTGGATTCCATGAGGTTTTACGGTGGATTCCGTAAACTTAGATGACCGGGGCTCATACACAAAGAGGATTCTTTGTGCGAGAAGTTGATGGGGACGCCTGTCCTTTTCGGGCGTTTCATTAATTTAGTGAGTACATGGGTGATTCCATAGCGGGTGACTCCGCAAAATGCATATTAAATTAATAAACGTTTATGAGTTTAGAGTGCGCACTCGTAATAAATTAAGGTTAGGATTTATTTCTAACCAGTTGATTTATTTATGTAGCTGAAGACTGCTAGGTATTCACTTTTGTCGGTTTAATTATATTATTTTACTAACGATTGTGAATGCTTCAATTGATGTGTAGAGATAGCAGCAGTGGCGGAGGAAAGCATTGGAGTCTAGCGAGTATTCGACATTTGGATTATATTTTGATAGGCGCCACGCCTATATTTTGTTATGTCTATTGAGACATTGATTATTGATTATTATTTTGTATGCGCCTATGCGCCCGGATATGTTATTTCTATTTGGACATTGAGATTGGGAGTGCCAGACTCTATGGGCACCGTCCATAAGCTTTATTTTCCTATTTTTGTAGAAAGCAAACTCAAAAGCTAAAAGCTTTTCATATTTTTGTAAAGTGGGCTATTATTGAGCATGAAGATTGAAATATACATAAAATACATGCTTTGTGAAGCGCTCACACAAGGCATGGGGGAGATTGAACCCAATTTGTCTCTTGTCTCTTGTCGTGCATGCTTTTACATGGTTTTTTGTGCAAAAAGGTAGAGTTCATTGTTCTTGGGGACCTTCTGGGATTCACTACGTGAGCATTCTGCGTCCGATCTGCACACCAAATCACTTCCATAAGTACATTGTCATACATCAAACTGATATTCTATATTCATGCTTCTGCATTATTTTCTTCATCAGTAAGCCCCAATAGTTGCATGTGGTTAAACTTAGTAGTGCTACCCCGCCACCTCACTACCTTGATTAACGCTGCCTTTCTCATTGTTTTAGTCTATATATGCATGTTTTCCTGTGCTGTGGTCATCCCTGCTTTAGTCAAGTATATTATAACGACTATGTGTAGCAGCCAATATTGATTCAGAGTTGTTTGTGCATCGGCATTGATACCCAGTATTCTAAAATATTCAAACAGAATTCTGGCGTGCTTCCGTCATATGTCAGCTCCTTTAACAATGTGCCTGAATAAAGGATATTGTGAATTGCAGGTGGCTGAGTTGTGTTGACTTCATGCAATCAACTCCCCTTCTCTGTTAGTTGCATTGCAGAGAGCTCTTCTCTTCTCTTCAGTTGGAGGTATCCGAGAAATATACTGATCACCATAATAAACACACGAAAGGCTGGCCTTCAATATCATTAATCTCGCAGACAAAAAAGCTGACAAATATGAGACAATCCTATTGTCACTGTCATTCAAATCCAGAACACAACGGCCTCCTCCTGAATGTACACCGCCAGTATGACGACCATCTCTTCTAATCGTGCGGGAACCTGGATCGCAATATTGACAACCATTCAGCACATCAATTTTCCACAGCACGGACCCCCATAAATCCACGAATCCTTCCCAACCATACTCTACACAATCTCCTCCTTAACTTGGCATCCTTCAGCAAAAACGGTGTCACAAATGCTGGTGTTATCTAATCAGTCCCAATACTTATGTTATCACGTAGCTGACTCTGGTGCAACTCTTTCAATTACATAGCCAGCAGTCGCCAGTCCATAATCTATAATTTTGAGGATAACATAGTTAATTCCAGAGACTTTGAAATAAGAGACAAGCTTGTTTTTCTATAATGCATAAGACAACCTCCTCTCCACCAATAGTTGCTTTGACTATAGCTCCTGGTCAATTGCCTTGCTAAAAATGGTTTATTGAGGAGCAATACTTGAATCAATCTGCTTGCAATCATCTCATGAATAAGTAGCAATCCTCCTATTCTTTCCAAGATCTTTCTAGGAACTTGATGCTCAATCACACATGCCCTTGCAAAGAAGTGTAAAGTTGAAACCCATGCCATGCAATCACAAAAACCATGCAATACACAATAATATGAATACACTAAAGGATTAGTGCCTAGCCTATCTACATGTGACAATGCATTCACAACAAAGGGTGCTCTCTCAAGTGCACATACATTAGTGCGTGCACAATGAAGGGTGCTCAATGATAATTCAAAGAGTTCATTAACCCAACCCATGGCCTCATGCAAGTTACTATATGTATATCCTCTACATCACGTGCATTCAAGGCTTATTTATAAATATCCTTATCTGTGAATTTTCCCTGAATAAAACATAACCCTTTTCTATCCAATCTATAAATAATCGCTTTGTATATAAAAAATGTATGAAAATTGTATTTTATAAATACCTTCTTTTGAACCGACATGATGCACACATATTCATGAGAGTAACTTACCCGAGTCTATGGCGTGGAAGTATTTGAAGAAAAATAGGAGAGACAACCCCCAAGTATAGTGTATCCAATAAGTGCAATGTGAAGTGTTGTGAATCTATAATCCCTGTGATGTGCAAAGATATCGGTAAGAAAGTATACCTAATTCAAGATGTCCATAGCTATTGACAAAATCTAGCTCTAATTAATCTAGAAAAACAACAACCTCAACCAAGACAATCAAGTTCTCAAGCACAACAAATTCAAAATAATAACAAAACAATTCCTAGTTCCATCAAACACAAAAAATCTAGCTAGAAAGAAATAAGACAAACAATCAAACACAAAATTTCCTACCCACTTGATGTTTCACTAGGGGTTTTTAAGTTACGGGAAAATATGTGTCAATATAGTAGGTCTCCTAGGGGAATGATGATGGAAATGAGACCTCATGAAGTGTGGATGTTTGGTTCAATCAAAACTGCATATGTAGAGAACAAAGCCTCAGCATGGAAAGTAGGTTGCTTTCCTTCCACCCTTGTGGGTTGTATGGGACCAAGAGTTAGATGCAAACAATGCATCATAGCCAATCCTCCAATGGCTTCTTTCAGTCTAGAAGATGTAGGCTTTGGACCTAAGAATTAACTATAGCCTCTATTGTGGTAGCGATGTTCCTATAGTCCCTTATACACCTATGGGTCGTGAATTGAGTATAGGAATGAATACCATATTAGAGATTTTGGGAATCTTCCAAGTTCCACTTTCAAATAAGGAGTAAAGATTTGACCAAGTGGCTAAATCTTAATCCCATATTTGAGAGTTCGACTTGGGGGGATTGCTTAAATAGTATCTAAGGAAAAATTCACCTTCAAGTAAGGGGATAAGATTTGACTACATGTCTAAATATTAATCACATTGGGAATTCCCAAACTTTATGAAAACTCCCAAATTTCTAGATATGTGGTTAATGGCTATAGATATCTTAATACTACTAGTTCTTTTACCATCCATGCAATCACCTAGTGGTAGACTTTCTCTTGTTCAATCTAGGGAGCTTTTATGGGCTTGTCCTCTTTGTCTTTGAGCTTCTTGCCTAACCGGGTAACCACATTGAACTCTTGCTCATGGAGCTCTTTGATTTCCACTATATTAATAGAGAATGACAAAGTTTGATATTGATTCTATCATTTCTAAGCATCATGTTGTTGGGCTTTGATACATTTATATCTCTAATGGCCTTCCTATATACAAAATAAACATTGTTTATTTGGGGGGAGATAATATCCTCCTTTGCCACCCTGATTTCTTCCTCATCCTCTATGACCTATATTGGAAGATGGATAGTCTTGTTGTGTGTATGATACAGATGGGACTATAGTAGTAGATGGTTCCACTACAAGATACAAGCCTCATACCCAAAAGATGCAGACGATGATGGTTTGCGGTGTACATAGCGACAGCAATAGCGATGCATGCAAAGAAATCAACGACGCTAAATAGTGACAGTTAAGAGGAAAAAAAATTGTGGCCAAGGTAGATATAGTACCATTTGTTGTATAACATTCTGCAAACCAATTACATTTTGGATACACAATGGTCGTTACTCAAGACCAATGCAAAAACTACTTAAACCCACAAGACTAATAACTTATAGAATAAGTACAAGACTAGTGATAACTCATGACATTACATGGAACCATGGAGAGAGAGGAGAGCCAAAACAAACATGAAATTCTATCTGTAATTATTGCAAAATGCAATTTTATTCAAAGGATGATAAGTACATCTAAGGAATAGTACATGGAAGATGCCTACAAAGATCACGGAACCAAAAAAGAAGAGGGTGGACGCTCCATGAATCCAAGTGCATGCTACATATCCTGGCCATCAAAAACCTCGTCCCAATGCAAAGAAGCATTCAATGGACTCTGCAAAATGAACAACTACACATCAATCCACCATACATAATGCATTTTAAAAAATGACTAGAGAAAGAAGGATGATTGACTTACTAGGCCGTTGCATGCATACAATCTATTGATGAGTGCAGTGAGCCATGTTTCTCTACATATCAAGCCTCCGAACATGTGGGATTGCAGTTTGTGATGGAGTGCTGCAAAGAAAAACAAAATATAATTATTAAAAACATGATTTTTAGTAAAGTGATATTCCAAATGAGAAAGTGAGAAGAGCAAAAAAAAACTTACAAAGTCCTCTAGATAAGTCATGTGGGCGTTACTCCCTAGATAATGCATGACCCCTGCCTCCAATCGTGTCCTCGTTGCCTCTTACTATTTTCGTCATCATCTTGGAGAATCTTTATTCTCCTCCTTTAGTCTCCACCAATAGTCTACATCTAGCCACTCGAGCTTTGAGAGACCACTCTTGAGTACCTTGCATGTGTCCAATCATCTATGTTATATGTATACACACATACACTCCATCATCCACCGAGTGGAAAACATCTCTGCCATGGTAGGTATAAAAAATTCCTCATGCAAAGATGCCACTATATAGTCCTTGCTCCCCTCTGCTATATTCTTCCAATGGTCCAAAACATTGTGCTTAAATACTTGTTGGCACAACTCTCTCATGTGAGATATTACCCTCCTTCCCACATCGTTCATGATCACATCACATGTCTTATCATCCATGAGTTATCCATACCCTGCTCATGTACCTCTAAGGTGTGTCCTCTCCCACCTATGACCGTGCTCCTAGGAATAACTGGGAGACCCCTGTATATTTGGCGTACCCACGGGGGTAGTATCACTTGGAGTAGAACCCATAGGGGTGCCACTTGCGGACAGGTGAGCAAAACTCGGAGTCACTGGAGTAGATGTCTCGACAGGTGTGACAAATCCTAGAGATGAAAAGTATCCACTAGATCGACGTGCCTCCACAACACCCACCTAAGCCATCCTCTACAGGTATCCACTAGATCGACAAGACAAAGTATCCACTAGATCGACGAGACAAAGACACTGCATTGGTGCCTCCACAACACCCACCCATTGGAGTTGATGTCTCTACAGGTGTGACAAATCCTAGAGATGACAAGTATCCACTAGATCGATGAGACAAAGACACTGCATCGGTGCCTCCACAACACCCACCTAAGCCATCCTCTCTAGAACCTATACAAGAGTGAGGAGTAGCACCCCTCTTTGGAACTGACCACTGCAGGCTCACAACATCCACATCTTCACAACACTTTTCCCCCCCAGAACCACTCCCTCCATCTGAGACTAGTCTAGAGCATTGATCTCGTCTACTGGAAACAAAAGCATTAGAGTGTGCCAAAGTAGATCTCACAGAATGACCCGATGATGTCCGAGAATATCTCCTACATGTCCTCATTGCTCATCCCTCGACTCATCCTACTCTCCAAGTATCATCAAAGGTAACCTCAATATAAAGATTTAGGTGAAGCATGATAATATAACTCTAAAAAATGATTCTAATTAAAATGCATATTCTAAAGTATCCTTAAAAGTGAATCATCAACAAATTGAGTAGGTAAATGTAAATATGACTCAACCTATGGCCCCATGTCAATCTTCTAGCACAACTCCGCGTACAACACTGGAGGTCTATATAGGTCACCATAAAAGGAGGAGTCCACTTCATTCTCAAAAAGTTCATAGCCTTCTCTCTCTTTGTTCACATTACCCATGTTTGCCTCCTCTACATGCTCTATGCCCTCTTTGCCCTCCACCCTTCACAATATCAACCCCTCCACCTACATACTCTCCTATTCTATGCTGGGAACATTGCTTTCATCATATACTCTTGCACTTCGAGGAGCTCATGGCACAATATACCACCATTGATGTTATGCGGGGGATTTGGATAGAAGATTACTTGTTCAATATCATATATAAGAGTGAATTAACATTTGTGAATTTTTCGTGTCGTGAAAAAAATTTTAAAAAAATAGATCATGCACCTGTTCACAATGGGCCGATAGGACAAACATGTTGCGAAGATCTGTCTATCTTTTCTCTAAATCTACTTTCAAAAATCCAAATGGACCTCCCCGAGTGGTTGCCCGCTGACTTGGGGAAGTTACTATATGTATATCATCTACATCACGTGCATTCAAGGCCTATTTATAAATATCATTATCTATGAATTTTTATTGAATAAAACATGACACTTTTCTATTCAATATATAAATAAACCCTTTATATTACACCCTTCTGATGGGACCTAAAACAGGCCGGCATTGGCTATGGCACTAGCTAGACCTCATGCACACAACAGACAACCCCATCACACGACCTTGCGGGCTAGGAGCATTTGTAATACACCGATGTACACTAGATAGACTCAATTATGCATTTGTAGCTGATATGTAGTCCAACGTTTACCATCACTTCTCCTTAGAGGGAGATCCCATAATATGTAGGCATAGTACCTCGTCGCACAAAAATCAGGAAGCTCCCTTTAGCTGATTGCCACGGCTCCGCTGCGACTCTCCTACACCTCGGGGATTGGCCCCAAGATGCATCGCTCCAACATTTAAGACATAACGCACAAACTCCAGTTTTTTCTTGTTTTGCATGATCCAGGAATATATAAGCTCTCACCAAACAATCCCAAGGAAAGCGTACAACTGATCTACAGCAAAGGCTCCTTTCCACTCAACGTGTAAGTCATGTCCCAGGAAGACAATTGCTATGCAATCAAGGACTGATACCATGCCATGCATCATGCATAGTGCATATGATCCTAGTGCACCAAAAATATTCAACAAATCAACATTTCATGATGTGAAAAAATAGCCTTTTCACGATTTTCACTAAATGTATGCTTCTATTTATGAAGATTAGCACTAATTTCTTGTGCTATTAGCCCCTTAAACAGAATTATTGCAATTCTAAATGGAATACACAATCAAATGTTTCAAAAAATTCAAACCCTCTCAGCCCTCTTAATCTCTTAACATCACCCTTTCTCTCTAACGTTTAGATTATGCTGCGCTGCATAAGTGTAGGGTATTATTTTGTATGTATTTTTTGCATAAAACAGAAAAACCATGAACTAGGACACATAAAAAAAGCCTAACTAAACCCAAAATTCATACCTCAGCTTTGTTATACAGCCACAACCACGAATCATAATTTTCTAAATTTTTATAGCGCGAAAATCCTATTTTTGTCCATTTTTAGCAAATTTTCTCTATTTATTTGTGCATAAAAATAGATTATTTTGTGACTTATGATTAGTGACTGATCATGAAAGCTAAAAGATATTTTTAATCAAAATTTTGTCCCATGTACATCTCCTTTCCCCACCTGAAACCAATACAACCTTCATTTTTACACTAAAAATACACTTTTCGGGCTATAATTTAATTATTGTGACTATGTATTATTATGGATCTGCAATTGTTTTATGCATAGTTGTCAATCATAATGAAAACAAGATACAAACAAATTTTTGTTTCATATGAACTCCATTTCAACCATCAAACATCAACAAGAAGCAAATTTCCTTTGTAAAAATGAGACATACCGCTTATTTGCGTATTGCGAATTTTGTAATGAATTTTTTTGGGTTGCTAATGGACCAACCAATAGCAAATATTTAATGCTAAACATCTCCTCTCAACCTCCTCTTGATCTTGGAGCAATCTGGTTCATGTCGGGCAAGCATCCTTCGGCCCCTTTTCTTTTAGATTTCTCCCACATGAACCACCTCTTGGAAGAGAGAGAGGGAGGAGAGAGAAATATTGGTTTTGCACCTTCTCATCCAGGCAACCATTTTAGAGGCCGAAGGTAGCAATGGAGAGCATAGAGAAGATGAAGATCATGTATGTAATCTTTTGGGGGGGGATGCTTTTGGCCTCCATAGCCCCCCCTTCTCCAAATCGTCACCTAGGAAGCCATGGCGCCTTCATCCTCTTCATGTGAAGTTAAGGGGGCCCCCCAAGGGTCACACCCTTTTGATTCCCAAGAAGGTTAGCCAATTTTTGGCACTCCTCTCGTGGCGGGCATCCGAATTAGATTCTGAAATTTCTTGGGCCTCTGTTTCGAAGTCCCCCACTACCTGGCATCTCTCGGGATCTCATCTGACATGCCAAGAAATTATTAGAATTTCCCAATTTTCACTTGTGTGTCTTTAAAGCACTTTTGGGCTTGCCTCTTAAAATTGTACTAATTTTACAGCTGCCACCTTTGACGAAGTCTAATTTTTCCCTGAAATTCAAAATTTTTGCCTATTTTTAAGCACTTCTCGATGTCAAAGATCATCTGTCATTGGCGACCATGGGATAGGGTGACTCAGCACGTCGCATCCCACAAAAAAATTTGCACATAAACATAACCACAAAGAGCATCAATCTGATACAAAAAATAGATACACATCACAGCTCTCACCCTACCCCCTGACAAAACCAAGGAATAAAATCTACGAGGAATATGCCTAGCATAATCTGATAGAAAGCCCAAAGCTAGTCACTAACAGACTGCTCCAACAGGGCCAAGCAGAAAAGAACTATCAAAGAGGTAATCCTAAGTGTTGGTCTGAACTACCTACCTAACTAAGGCCAACTCAACTAGGAGCTCCTACTAGGCGAGGACTCCTATAGCCTGATCATTAAATGGTGTCTTGTAGCACATTTTTCTTTTAGCTTCTAATTGTCCATACGCGGGCATGTAAAAAGGAGGGAGCTGACCATAGTGACCCAAGGAGAACAAGGCATCGGGCTCAGGTCCTGTCTTGGTACCCAAGAACCTACCAAGCCCTCGCAAGGTGACACTAAATCCTTTTCTAATGCTCACTTTTATTTTCGCTCCAATGCGCGCTTCTTTTATTTACTTTGCTTTTCAACTAGTTGCCATCCCTAGGAAGACAAGGCATCAGCCATGGGTCTTGTCTTCTCCCCAGGAACATATCAGGTCTTCGCAAGGCGATAAACTACAGCTTAAAGATTTTTCTTTCTTCTCTATTTTTATATGTCACTACAAGGAAACGCATGTATAGCAATGGCAGGTAGCGACGCAGGAATAGCGGTGTCGCTATTTGCATCGCTATTAATAGCGATGCAAATAGCGACGCCGCACAACAGGGAAAGAGACATTCGTCAGACATTTGGAGAGGGAGAGCGAGTGTTTTTCATAGAGGGTGAGAGAGGGAGAGAGAAGACTGACTTGCCACCGCCGCCGCCGCCATTCCTGAAGGAGAGGAGGAGCCGCCAAACCCTCGCCAAATCTTTACGGTGAGTCCATTCTCTCTCTCTTTTACTTGTTTAGGGTTTAATTTGTGTATATTGAGAGGGGGAGAGGAAATGAGAGAGAAAGAGAGGGAGAGGGAGAGGGAGGGAGAGAAAGAGAAAGAGAGGGGGAGAGAAACAGAAAGAGAGGGAGAGGGAGGGAGAGTGCATTCTCTCTCTTTTACTTATTTTTATATAATTTGTATATATATTGAGAGAGGGAGAGGAAATGAGAGAGAAAGAGAGGGAGAGGGAGAGGGAGGGGGAGGGAGAGAGAGAGAGAGAAAGAGAGAGAAAGAGAGAGAGAGGGAGGAAATGAGAGAGGAAGAGGGAGAGACAAAGAGAGAAAGAGAGGGAGAGGGAGAGGGAGGAAATGGAAGAGGGAGGGGATAAAATGAGAGAACGAGAGGGAGGGAGAGTGTATTCTCTCTCTTATTTATTTATTTTGTGTATAATTTGTGTATAATTAGAGAGGGAGAGAAAATGAGAGAGAACGAGAGGGAGAGGGAGAGGGAAAGGGAGAGGGAGAGGGAGAGGGAGGAAATGCGAGAGGGAGAGGGAGGGAGAGAGAGATAGAAAGAGAGGGAAATTAAAGAGAGGGAGAGAGAGGGGGAGGAAATGAGAGAGGGAGAGGGAGAGGGGGAGGAAATGGGAAAGGAAGAGGGAGGGAGAGAGAAAGAGAGGAGGAGAGAGAGGGAGCTAGGGAGAGGAAATGAGAGAGGGAGAGAGAGAGAGGGAGAGGGAGGGAGAGAGAAAGAGAGGGGGAGGGAGAGGAAATGAGAGAGGGAGAGGGAGAGGGAGAGGGAGAGGGGGGGGGAGACGAAAACATAATAGGGAAATGAGAGAGGGAGAGGGAGGGAGAAGAAATGAGAGAAGGAGAGGAAGAGAGCAAAAGGAAATGAGAGAGGGAGAGGAGAGAGAAAAAAAGATAAGATGTTAAACATAATAGGAAAATAGAGAAAGAGAGGGCGTGGGTGAGGGTGAGGGCAAGGGAGGGAGAGGAAATGAGAGAGGGAGAGGAAGAGAGAAAAGGAAATGAGAGAGAGAGGAGAGAGAAAAAGAGAGAAAGATCATTACACCTAATGGGAAAAGAGAGAAACAGAGGGTCAGGGTGAGGGAGGGAGAGGAACTGAGAGAGGGAGAGAAAGAGAGAAAGGGAAATGAGAGAGGGAGAGGAGAGAGAAAAAAATGAGAGAGGGAGAGGAGAGAGAAAAAGAGAGAAAAATCATTAAACCTAAAAGGGAAAGAGAGAAAGAGAGGGTCAGGGTGAGAGAGGAAGAGGAAATGAGAGAGGGGGAGAAAGAGAGAAAGGGAAATGAGAGAGGGAGAGGAGAGAGAAAAATAAATGAGAGAGAGAAAGGAGAAAGAAAAAGAGAAAGGGAAATGAGAGAGGGAGAGGAGAGAGAAAAAGAAATGAGAGAGAGAGAGAGGAGAGAGAAAAATCATTAAACCTAATAGGGAAAGAGAGAAAGAGAGGGTCAGGGTGAGGGAGGGAGAGGAAATGAGAGAGGGGGAGAAAGAGAGAAAGGGAAATGTGAGAGGGAGAGGAGAGAGAAAAAGAGAAAAAAATCATTAAACCTAATAGCGAAAGAGAGAAAGAGAGGGTGAGGGTGAGAGAGGGAGAGGAAATGAGAGAGGGAGAGAAAGAGAGAAAGGGAAATGAGAGATGGAGAGAGAGAGAGGAGAGAGAAAAAGAGAGAAAAATCATTAAACCTAATAGGGAAAGAGAGAAAGAGAGGGTTACGGTGAGGGAGGGAGAGGAAATGAGAGATGGAGAGAAAGAGAGAAAAGTAAATAGGACCTTACAATAAGCTCATCCTAGGCTCATAGGGGTTAGGCCGATCCTCAACAAACCTAAGGGATATATGGCTAGAGAGCCCTAGCATAATTGTGCCTCCTAGCATAATGTTCTTCTTGCAAAGAGACCTCTCATACATGGGGCTTGTCCTAGCCTCCACCACGCAAATATACAACGAAGGCAATCAGCCTATCAGTATGAAAAACATTCATTTTTCATAACATAATCCCAAAAATAACTTTGGATATTCCATAAAAATCAATCTCTTGTTAAAAAAACAAATACAGAAAACTAAAACAACATCATTCATATATATGCTTCGCAAAACTAAAACAACATCACCACAAGATCTCTTAGGAAACTCATCTTCAACTATCAATTTTAATTAATAAATATAATATAAAATCAAGGAATGACACTCTTTTATCATTAACCCTCTTTCTTTCTTAAAATAGTCTTAGGAACAAATTTATGCTCTAACCCTCATATATTTGAGCATAATAACTATTTTAAGGTTTATTCCATGAGTAGTAGTAGTATATATGCAACCATCAAGCTAGAGACCATGCTTTGGTATCTGTGGAGATCCCAATTGCATGCTCTTATAGAGATTGTAGTGTGCAATAGTGTGGAGAGAAGATGGGTGAGTTGTAAATGGTAAATGAGAATTTTATTGATGATGGAGAGAAGATGAGGTGAATCGCCAATCTTATTCTTAGTAAGTGCAACCTACCTATAGTCATGGTCGTCGTGGTCGTGGTCGTGGTCGTGGTCGTGGTCGTGGTCGTGGTCGTGATCATAGTCGTAGTCGTATTCGTAGTCATGGTCATGGTGGTCGTGGTCGTGGTCATAGTCATGGTCATGGTCATCATAGTCGTGGTCGTGGTCGTGGTCATGGGTCGTGGTTGTGGGTCGTGGTTGTGGTCGTCGTAGTCATAGTCATGGTTGTGGTCATGGCCATGGTCATAGTCATAGTCGTAGTCATCATTGTAGTCATAGTCATAGTCGTGGTGGTGGTGGTTGTAGTCGTAGCCGTGGTCATGGTTGTGGTCGTGGTCATAGTCATGGTCGTGGTCGTCATAGTCATAGTCGTGGTTGTGGTCATGGTCGTAGTCGTATTCATAGTTGTGGTCATGGTGGTCATGGTCGTGGTCATGGTCATGGTCGTAGTTATGGTCATGGTCATCATAGTCGTTGTCATGGTCGTGGGTCGTGGTTGTGGTCGTCGTAGTCGTAGTCGTTGTTGTGGTCGTGGTAATGGCCATGGTCGTAGTCGTAGTCATGGTCGTAGTCGTCGTCGTAGTCGTAGTCATGGTGGTGGTGGTGGTGGTAGTCGTAGTCGTGGTTGTAGAAAAAGAGAGAGATGGAAGGAGAGGATAACAATTTAAGAAAAAAAAAGAATGATAACAAAATCAAATTGTTTGTTGTAACGTAGACAAAATGGAAAACAATGAAGGTCCTGTTGTTCAAGATTGCAAGGTGTATCTTAATCAGCGTGTCCCATGTCCTTGCTCTCAATGCAAGCTGGCAATTAGACGAAAACGTCGATTATCTATAGAACACGTACGAGGATTTGACGAGTTTCAATCTGAGATCATTGATTGGGCGATTGCAGATTTTCAGCAAATGGTAAGAAAAGTTAATATCAATCATGCATTGTACTCGCAAGCTAATTGAATACCATATACAATAAGATTGGGTCTCGTTGGGTGGCAAATTTTCTATCCAGGAAGGTGATGTCTCATCCCAAGGAGGAGTGCACCCTTTGCAGCCAATTAGAAGAGTTCGTGGGCGTGCAATGGATGGAGTGCATGAGCTAATCCATCACTTGCAAGGCCAATCTATACCGTCAATGCCAGAGGAGACAGGTAACCTTCCAGATCTGCCTATAATCTTGGAGCCTGAGATGGAAGCAATGATCGATGCATTGATTCTCATGGATGTCAAGACTTCTGATCCACTTAGAGAGGAAGCATCCATACCATTATATGATGGGTGTTGAGTATCTCGCCTAAAGATACTGCTTGCACTCTTAAGTGTGCAAGCAAAATACGGGTGGAGCAATAGGAGTGTGACCAAGTTGTTCAGGTACCTTGTACATATGCTTCATTGATTTTTTTTTTCGACACTATTATTAAAAATATTTGTGCTTTTTCAAGGTGTTTATGATTTTTTTCATGTTATTGAAATATCATATATTACCACCTGCAAATACCATACTTGAGTCTCGTGATGATGCACGACATGTTTTACGAAAGCTTGGCATGGACTATAATAACATCCATGCATGTATCAACTATTGCATATTGTTTCGAGGAGAACACGAGACTATGGAGACATGTCCAAAGTGTGGTGCTCACAGGTATCGAGAGGACTTGTAAGGGCAAACCATCCCTAAAAAAGTTCTCAGACACTTTCCACTTATCCCCCGCATAAACCACATGTTTCGTACGTTCGGCATGGCGAGCTTGACAATGTGGTATGCGCAGAATAGATCCACAGATGGAGTTCAACGAATGTCAATGAATTCACGTGCATGGAGCCACATTGACTCTACCTTTCCAGGCTTTGCGCGAGAGCCAAGGAATCTTTGACTCGGTCTTGCAATGGATGGCGTGAATCCATTCGGTCTGCTCTCAACTTCTTACAGTGTGTGGCCTATAGTCCTTGTCAACTACAATATCCCTCCATGGCTTTCTACGAAGAAAGGACATCCCATCCTTAGCTTACTCATCCCCAGCGACTGCTACAAAGTCAAAAATATGGACATGTATCTTCGTCCATTAGTTGATGAGCTTAAGATTTTGTGGGAGCAGGGGGCCACTATGCAAGATATGAGCAAGCATGATGGTCGGCGGTCGATCAGCCAATATTCGAGCCATTCTCATGTGGACAATGCATGACTTTTCGGGATTCGGAGAGTGCTCAGGTGAACATGCCTCCATTCTCATTGGTAATATCTATATTTTATCTCATTCAAGCAAGTATTTACTGGGTCATGGTATTGGAACAGGTCTAGTTACCTCAGGTCATCATGCATGTCCATTGTGCGGGCCACAAATAGACTCCCGAAGGTCACAATCCATGAAGAAGATGGTATATCAAGGATATGCTGCTTTCTTGCTAGAGGATCATGAACTCAGGTAAGGTTTCCTTGGACGACCTCCAACATGTATGAACACCACAAGATAGTACAAGCTAAAAATGGTCCACGCGGAATCACATCCAAACGGAATGCAGTGGTTCTCAGTTTTCTACAAGTTGTCATATTGGATCCATTTACAGGTCAACCACTTGTTGGATCCCATGCATATTTTCAAGAATTTGGGCAGCTTGCTATGGGACCACATCATAAGAAAGAGAGACCCTATAGGGGCACGAATGGATTTTAAGGAGGTAGGTAAGATGGAGGTACTTTGGCCGCAGTCAATGCTGATGGTCGCATGCAGCTTCCTCGCGCTCCTTGGGTTTTGTCCACTAAAGAAGAGTGCATTGTGAAGCAAGTTTTCAAGTCTATCTGCACTCCGACGGGTATGATGCGTTCTCTCAGGTCTACATTTTCTAAAGACAACCAATTATCAGGGCTAAAATCCCATGACTGGCATAAGATTTGTCAGGTTTGTACTACGAATGGATTGTAATTGGCGTGCGCATTTTGCTATTTGGAGTGTAGCCATTATTCATAATACTTTCTCATTTGTGGCAGTTTGTACTACAGATCGTGATCCCAGGATATCTTACTCTAGAAATACGCATGGCCATTTACAGGTTATCGACTTTGGTATAATGGATCTCATAGAAGGAGATGAAGACATCCTCTATTGAATCTGTGAGGCGAGGAGCAGTGGAGATGGTCTGTCTCTTTGAGAAATATCTGCCCACTAGCATGCTCATAATACAAATCAACCTTCTTGCGCATCTTGTAGATGAAGTGGAGATTGCTGGACCTGTCCATACACGATGGATGTTCTTCTTGGAGCACTTCATGAAAACCTTGAAAGGCTTTGTGCGACAAGGTAGCATGGCTGAAGGTTGGTTGGTGTTGAGGTGCTAGTGCATATTTCACAATAGCCACCAACGGTGAATCCAAACAACGAAATGCTATGGTCGCTGAAGGACGATGATAGACTAACTGGAGGTGTGGTGGTTGGAAATGGGGTAAAAAAATAATGGATGCCTTAATGGAGGAGAAGGTGAATCGCTTTTGTATGTTGCACCATGCCTTTATGGAGACGTGGCTCGCCAAGTACTAGATCGCTAGGCAAGATTGAGGGGAAGCACGAGCTGAATTCCGATGTAGTACACATCATTGACCGATTCGATATCCCGAGGGCATAGAGGAGATGCCATGGTTCATGTCAACGCGATGGTTGCATGGAGCTTTGACCGTAGCATCTTGCAAAGGGACAGAGGTCTCAATGGAGGAGTGGGAATTCTCGAGGGGATATAGTCCAAAGGTGATGAGAGGTTTAGGATTTGTTGTATCTAAACTTTATATGTGATATCTAATTTGAGTGTTTCAATGTATAGTACAAAATATATAGTGCAACATGGTCACGCGGCAGCATTTTCGTGTGGAGCGCATTGACAAAGTGCGCTCCATAATGGACTGTGGTATCATGGCAAGGTTCGAGCAAGAGAGCCGGCGACGAGCAACGGATCCAAACATGGTTGTGGATAAGATGGATTATTTTGGGAACTTGCAAAGTATTGTTACGGTGGATTACCGTATCTTCTCCATGATACTATTCGATGTGCAGTGGTTCAAAGTGGTACTTGGAGGATTGGAGCAACAATTCGACGAGGTCCATCTGGATTTCTTGAAATAGATTCCAAAAAATAATAGACGGATTTACACAACACCTTTGTGTTGTCGGCCCATTGTAAACAGGTGCATGGACTCATTTGTTTACTAATTGTATTACGACATGGTTTATGTCCCAATGGTTTAAACTCTCTTGTACGTGTTTGTGAACAAGTAATCTTCTATCCAAACCTGCGACAACCTCGATGATGGTATGTTATTTCTTCAACTCCCCGAAGAATGAGAATATATGATCAAAGCGATCTTCCGAGCATAGATGAAAATAATATGCAAATAGAGGGGTCGATATTTCAACCAATGATCCCGAATCAAAACCAATCTCTATGTCGAGCCCCAAGTGTCAATACATCAACATATATGCCCGAAACATAGCCCGAAAAGCATAGGCATAAGTATACATGAGTAAAATGACTTCAGTCCAACTGTGTACATCAGTGATTTACTGTTCAAAACTGAGAATTTTAGCACCAAAATCAGCTCCAAATGGTTGCCAAACAATAGGCATACATTCCCCTAGCATCCGAGCATCAAACGGGACCAAGCAGGCATCAAATGACAATGACAAACAAGCTATAGCATCAAATGTCAGTGTAACACTATCATAAACTGCTTGTGAACTATTATGATAGTGCCCAAACAATGTTAAATAAGTCCAAATGCTATGCCAACACATCAACCATCAAAGCCAAGCATCCAAGCATGTTCATATGCCCGAAATGGAGCCTTTCCAAGCGCCAATGGAGGGGGAGAGCTGCTGTTGTGACTATCAATGCTGAAGACACATATGGGAGGGTTGCGTGATTCTGCCAACTGTAAATGCTGGTCCTGGGGCTGCAAAAAATGGTGGCCAAGATTTGGAGGAGTCCACTCAAAGCCAAGGAAGCCTCAAACAAGCTCCAGCAAGTCTTGTTCAAAGGCAAGTGAGATATGAAGCAAGGGAGCTTCAATGGTGGCTGTCCCAATCTTGTTTACAAGCTTGTGAGACCTGAGAACTGAAGTAAACCCTAAAGAAAATGATCAAATACCTCTGATGTAATCCGTTAAAGGTTCCCACCAATGCCGGGAAGGTGCTCGGGAAGCCAAGGAGTGACAGGAGCTCGAAGGAGTCGGATATGGCTGCCAGGAAGGAGACCCAATGCAAGTAGGGAGTCGATGGGATGCTAAGAATGCCACGAACCAAGCTCAAGAGTCAGAAAGCAAAGCTCTGATACCAGTTGAAAGGGAGGGACGGATCGAAGGTTGGACTCGAAAGCTATGGCGGGAGAGCAAGAGCAAGAAAGGGAGAGACTAGAAATGGGAACTCCAACAGTCATAATATGTGACCAGGCCTTCCTTTATTCAAACTGTCACTAAAATAATAAAGAATAAAGTGACGGTGATGGGTGCCCACCACCTGTAGTGTGCAGTGGTGGTAAGACTGTCAGTATAGTAATACACAGGCGGCTAGGCAAAGGCGCCTTTACCCCCAACAAGGCAGAGGTAGGGGTAGAGGCCTAGGAGGGTAGACCTAGGAGCCGATTGCATGCTGGACTTGGGTCACCAACAACGAGGGCATATTTCTTTGTACTTCCCTAAGAGAGACAAAGCCAATCAAGAGAAGGATACCGTTAGATGCCCAGAGTGTGGAATCACCCACCTATTTGCCAATTTTCCTAGACCAACGCCACCCTCTAGTTTGGTGATCATGCCATTAGTACCATTGGAGGGGGGCAGTTTGGAGTTCAAATACTCAATGAAGAGGCTACATTTATCCCATTTCATGTTATGACCCAAGCACATAGATGAAGTAGCTCAGCATCTCATTGCCAAGGCCTAATAACTTAAACGGAGCCTCAATAGGAAAAATGAGCCATATAGGCGACAGAGGAAGATAACCATGTCAAGAATCACGTGGTGGAGGGACTTGCTCAAGATGCTGCGCCGAACACACATAGAATGCACAAGGAGAAGCTCACTCAAGAGACAAGAAGAGAGATAGAGGCCAAAACGTTTTCTTGCTGGTTTCTTCTTCTTCTTCCACATGCTTTACAATGTACACAAAATATAGATAAGATACAACATAAAGAAAAGTGGCCTACTAAGTGAAACAATGCATAACTGACTACACTAGTCGATTGGCGCTATAATATGCCAGCTGTAAATAGGTGTAACAACTTGAATATAATAAGTAATGAGTCAGTGACCATGTGAGGGTCATAATGACCACCAACGTGCTAAGTGTAGACGTGTGGACCCATCTAACCAGGCGGTCCATCATCAATGTCCGCATGTGTTGAGCTTGTCATCTCAACAAACCAAAGTGAAGGTCACGCTTAAGATAGAGAGTGCCATGACACTAACCATAGAAAAAAAAGTCACAGATGTAGAAACAAAAACATCTGCTCCAAAGATTGTGGAAAAGGGGAGTGACAAGGTTGGAAAGTTATGCAATGCATACACAAAGCTTAAGTGCCATGGGCCTGCAATCGAGCAAGGGGCAGCTAACTTACATTATCATGACATAGTAACTCAGATACCTAGCTTGGCACAACACTCAGTGCTGCCTAAGTCCTTACATATTAATGCTTTCAAGGAAGGCATAGATATGCATGTAGTCTTGCTAGTCTTAGCAGTAGGAGATGCTATGAGGAAAGGGATTGTGGATATAAGATCTGGAGTTAGTGTACTTAGCCACACAATGATCCAGGCTTAGGGTGACCCGCTTGCTAAGAACACTAGGTTTAATGTCACACTAGCCAATGGGACAAAGTTAGGCCATTTGGAGTATTCAAGAATTGATCATTTAATATCACAAGAGTTTAGCTTTCAGTGGAATTCAGTGGGATGCATGAGTTATAGAAGTTTTGGGCAACAGTCTAATCTTCTTGAGAAATTGAATTGAAGCACAACAAACATGGACACCTTGAAGATAATGAGAGTCAACCTAAACACCATCTGTATTATGTTGAAGGGTGATGCTCAAGTTAGGAAATCTTAGGGGCTGCTAACAAAATATATCCCTATCCTTGAGGATGAGTGAGATTAGATGCACGTGCTAGCTACCATCGCTCTACCATTCTTGGATAATGAGGAGGAATATGAGAAAGCTACTAAGATATCTTATGAGCCCGTGAATAAGCTGTCAGTACCATTATGTATGATGGCCCAAAAGCTCTTGTAGTATCTGACTCACCTTTGTCCTATTCCATGTCCGAAACAACAAGTTAGAGCTCCATGGGATCTTAGAGTACTTGACAAAGAAGCTACATGCCAACCTAGCACCCTAACCTTAAACCCCTCAAGGATCTCATGGACAAACCCAAGTGGAAGTGGACCAAGGTTCATGATCTAAACCTAATGTACAATTGGGCCTTAATCATGATGAGAAAGAAAAAGAGCATAGAAACCTAGGAGATGATGAGCAGTCATATGAGGACAATTTGGATGACAAGTACAAAGACTGTTGTTTCCTCAATGATGATGAAGAGAGCAAAGAAGAGATGTACACAATAGAGTATGGCACTGATTGACATATGATTGAGCAATTACGAGTATATTCCAAACCGTGGAAGGAGAATACCCTTAAAATCAAGAGAGGAATCATGAGAAGGGAGTGCAATCACATGTGGTTGGAACACTTAGGGAAAATTGACTATGAACGAGCAGGGCTCACCCAACTAAGTATGGGACTTCTATTTAGAACAAAATCTACTTCAGAGCTATGAACACCACGAGAGAATCCCTCTTCTAGCAAAGACGGAGTTCAATTTTGAGTCAGAAGTAAGCATAGATAACGATCGTGAAATACCCCAATCACCTAAGACCAAATGCACCAAGGGGAACCTACCAGTCCACCTAAGGTGTAGGTTGAAGGAGGAAAAGAAAGATACAACCTAGGGATTTGAAAGCTAAGAAGTAGAAAAAATCGCAATATATACCAAAGTGATTCATGAGATTCAAGAAGGGCAATAGAGTAGTGATCTTGCTAGGTGCCAAGAGGCAAGGACAAGCAAACAAACCCATAGAAGGGCCTACCAAAGTCAAGGAGGTTGACCTAGCTAAGGAAGGGAATAAACCCCAACCTATCTTTATACACTACAACAGAAACGAGGCATGGACGCACATGTTAGACGTGCAAAGTTGGGCGCGTCTATCATAGCGTCTATAAGTGCATGTAAACCTGCATGTAAATAGACGCGAATTTTGCATCTATATATCCGCGCAAATAGATGCTAATATAGATGCGCCAGCAGATGCACAATTATTTAACCACCTAAAATTGCAATTCACATAATTAAAAAACCAAAGTTAATAACTATTTAACCGCCTGAAATTGATTATTGAGCATGCACGTGTGCGCATGATAAAAACCATAGAATTAAGAATACACATTGAATCATTGAATTAAAAAAATAGAGTTAATAATTACTTTTTCATTGCTCTCTAATGAATGGCAGTTCCTCCAGTTGACAAGCCTGATATAAGTAATTAGCGGCAAGCGACAGAAACCTTACAATTAGTAGCAAGCATTGCAATATGTATCTCGTAATTTCTCTACATACTTGAAGATGATAAAAAATACTTCCTTTTTATTATGGAAAATTCAATTTAGCTTTAAACTTGACTATTGATTCTTGAGTATGCACGTGTACGCATGATAAAAACCATAGAATTAGGAATACACATTGAATTAATAAGAAAATTAAGTATGTTACAGTGAATGATCCATCTCATCTTCAATGAGATCAGCCCTTGCTAAACTCTGTACTTCTAGGTCTATGTTACCAAGAGGTAACGAAACAAATAAGTCTATCCCACTATCATATGTGTTGCTATATTGCTCAATAACTTCTTCAATATCATCGACAATCACATTATTGTCTTCTTCTGTGTTTCCTTGAACATCCTCGTGAGGTTCATCTTGTACTATATCACACCTATCATCCATTATGGTGTCATCATGCACATCATCATTAATTGTTGGATTGTCATTTGCTATCTCCATGTCGGTAATATTACCATATATTGGTTTTGAACGATTAGATATAGGGATGACATACCACCATCGGTTATTGTTTACCATTGGATGATACACAACCTGTATTTGAAAAACAAAAGCAAAAAACTTAAGTACTTGTTATATTGTGTATATGTATCACATGTATACATATAAAAAAATTAGGCTTTGCATATGTACCTGCTCGCATTGTTGAGGTAGTACTAATGTGTCATTCTTGTTTTGGTGAAATTTTGTGGAGTCAATGATTACAAAACCACTTGGATGACGTCTGATTGTGCAATGCTCACCATTTGTTACCACTTCTTTAAACCACTTCACATCCAGTACATATATAAAGAATCATCTGAAGTCAAGCTTCAGAATATCTTGGATCAAGCCACAATAACCTTCCATGGTACCATTGGCATCCTCGAAGTGAGCAAGGACTTCACAATCTTGGGTATTTCTCTTTTCATCTATACGTTGAGTTCGAAGATGTTTACCCTCACATCAAAGTCCATTGAATAATGTGCACTAGTAGTAAAAGATAAAAGATCAAACATGTCAATTATTTATATAAAATAAAACTTATAGAAATAAATTAATTGATAGTATGTCTCACCTTTGATAAGCAACCTCGTACGTATTCCCACTCTTCTTGAGATATATTAATTTTCTCCTCTTTTTCCATTCTCTCCATTTTCTCATGTAACCAATCTATATCAATATGACGTGGGAGCGCATTTAGATGATCTGGAAATGAGACATTACGTCCATATCTAGTGCGAAATTCTTGTCTTTCACTTTTTCTTCTTGCCCTTGCTTCATTATATAGTGTCACCCATTTGCTCATTACATCACTATTGAGCACACAAAAACTATTTAACTTACGAAGTTCTTCTTTTGTTAGCACTTTACTCATTCCTTTTCCTTGAGGTACTATAGAGGTCATCCTCAAGTCTTCATCATCTTTCCATAGTCGTGGTTGAGAGGGATCCACTTCAATAAGATATTCAGAGATATAAACAAGGGATGATTGCACAAACCAACCCTCAGCCATGCTTCCCTCAGGCCGTGCTTTTTGCCTCACAAAATCTTTCAAGGTTTTCATGAAGCACTCAAGAAAAAACATCCACCTTACATGAACTGCCCCACAAAGTGCGATCTCATCAATCAAATGTACGAGTAAATGTAATTGAGTAGTTAAAATGGATTGAGAAAAATTTTCCTCCACCAAACAAACCACCTCAACAGATAATACTCAAGCATCTTGCAATGTGTTTGGATCAATTTCCTTCGAGCTCACGTATCTGTCAAGATGTATGATGTGCTTGTTTATTTTTGTGTAGAAATTCAAAGATATATAATGAAAAAATACAATGTATACACACCTCACAAGCTCTCCCATCTTGTAAATGATATCACATACATCTTTGGATACACAATGGGATATGCTAGTAGGAAGTACGAACTAAATGTAAACAATATTCATAGATCAAATGATTAGTTGAGGAAAAAGTCATCATACCCCAAAGTTTACACATAGTTACTCCACTAATTACTATATTCATGGTTAGAGATACCCTTACTTGAATCATTTTGTGCCAATCGTGGGACTTCAAACCAGATAGTTTCTCCACATCTCTTTTCTTTTTCTTTATGAAGGCTCCCTTGAGACATCTCATACATCCTGTGGGTGTTCGAAAGCTATATATTTGTTCCTTCACTATTTTTTCCTCGTTCTTTGACAACATCCAAGGTGCATGGGGTAGCTCAATCTTTCCTCTGGGTCCAATGCATGGCTAGGCTCGTCTCATGCGACCAATGTTACGTAAATCCTCCCTTACATTAATTGAATCATGAGCCCCTATCAAGTGATCCCATAATGTAGATACAACATTTTTGAATATGTGCATGGGGTCCAACAGGTGATTGATCTTGAGTTCAGTCCAGTACGGAAGATGAAAAAATATAGAGAACCTAACAAACAAACAATATATTATGTAAACAATTCATCATGCTAAATACTTTAAAGTCAATCGAGAGAAATGCACTTCTTACTGACTCATGCCGAGTGGAGGGTGGCTGTCAGCATTAATCCATCTCTCCTTCCAATCTCGAATGGTTAGAGATTGTGGAGTCAGTCCATTAGTAGGGAGAATATATTTGGGATGGTCAATAGGAAGAAATCGATGATGATTGTCGTAGATAACCTTTTTTAAACATGCCGGCCTAGAGGAAACTAGAGAGGGACCGCAAATAGGACATGCATTATATCCTGACATGGTTAAACCTAAAAAAACAAGTGAATTAATAAAATGCAATTGATTCAAGTCTTGAATTTCAAATATAGAGTTATATACATGTACCTGAACACTCTCCGTATCTTGGAAAGTCGTGCATGGTCCACAACAACATGGCCTTCAATGTGAAATCTCTTAAGGATGCAGATGCACTTGTATCTTGCACCTCAATACCTTCCCATAACATTTCTAACTCTTCAATCAAAGGCTCTAAGTAAATGTCCATGTTTTTTACCTTGTGCTTTCCAGGAATCAAAAGGGACAACATTACATGTCCCTTTTTAATTGCCATGGATGGAGGAATATTATAGTTCACCAATACCACTGGCCATACACTGTATGATGTGCTTTTGATGCCAAATGGATTGATTCCATCCATACCTAAACCAAATCTCAAATTTCTTGGCTCTTCTTTGAAAACATGCCACAAATTATCTATATGTTGCCATGCCGGTGTGTCTGCAGGGATCCTCCATTTTCCATCACTTGAATGATGACTAGCATGCCATGACATGAGCTTTCCAATAGACTTACACTTGAACATAAGTTTTATATGTGGAACAATCAAAAAATGTCGCAAAACCTTACGAGGCACATCCATTGACTTCATCTCCACTTCGTATCTTGATTCGCCACAAACAGGACACTCTCGTGCGAACTCATGAATCCCACGAAATAAGACACAATCATTGACACATGCATGGATCTTGACATAATCAAGGCCTCCCAGAGATGTCAAGTAATGTCTTGCTTGCTCTCTCTTAGTTGGCAATTTGCTTTTGGAAGCATTTGTGATAATAACCTACATATATTTTTAAAAGTGAGTTAAAAAACCACCAACATATATTTCTATCTGATTTCAAAATAGAATAATTAATATTATGATTCATAAGCCAAACTGAATTGATACCTACTTCAATAACGCATCCAAATTGACATTACTCCAACCATAAACTGTTTGCAAGTTAAGTATCTCGAGGGATGCACGAAGAATGGAGTATACAACCTTCATACAACGGAGTAGATGATGCTACATATAGTGGATCATCTGGCTTCGTAGAGTGACATTCTCCCTGAACCGGTTGCGAAAATAGATGGTGTACCACGTTGTCCAAAATCTCATCCTCTACGATTTGATGGGGCATTTCATGAGGGCTACTATCATGGTCGTCAGTCTCTACTCTTCTTGAAGACTCTGCCTCCTCGGATCGACATTTTGCAGCCTCTCGACGCCCGGGAGGGAGCATCTGAGGATGTGGCACCGCATCCTACTCAACCACAAAAGGGAGTTTCATGTACGTTGATATATAATTCCTGTAACATAGACTAGCAATCTTAGTGGTAAAAAAAAACAATGAATACTGGTGATTTTTCTCGGTCCCATTCTCCATACAAGCTGAGGTGTGACATTGCAATTCGACGTGCTCAAAAAATACACCCTCGATAACGATCACACATGCATTTAATTTTTTGTCGTAGCCATGCATCTCGATTATGAAGACGTAATGTTTCATCCTCACTTGAGAATGTGCTCATTGACTCATCAGCTTGCACCGCACTAGGTGATGACGACGTCGACATGATTAAACCTAATTCATGACAACATCAAAATATTTGTCATTCATATGTTTACATAAGATCTCAATTTTAAACACACAAAAATCATCATAAATACATTAAAACTTATGATAAGAATTCACTATCAAAACTTATCTTAAAAACAAAAAATTATGATAAAGCCTAAATGCGCCTCTATATCCGCGTTTACCTACGCGTCTATATTGGTGTCTATTTTCGCATCTATGTTCGCGTCTATACTCGCATCTATCTGAACAATAGACGTGCATATACACGCAAAAATAGACGCACACGTCAAAATTCAAACCATACTTAAATAATTTCTTTTCAAACTGCGCCTTTCCTTTCCTGCGTTTTTTGCGGTTCTGAAGCTTGAGTTTAGCCGACATGCAGTCTCTTCATGCCTCACCTAGTCTCTTCATGCCTCACCTCCTCATGACTCATCTCTTCTTTCATTTCAAACACACAAGAAGGGAAAAAGGAAAGCCAAGGAGAGGAAGAAAGAGAGAACAAGAGAGAGGAGAACAAGAAGAAGCAGCAAGCAAGCAAGCAAGCATCAAGGGAGGGTAACTTACCAAGGAGAGGAAGAAGGAGAAGGAAGAAGCGCCACCACCCGCCACACCAAACACCCAAGGTGAGGCTCTCTCTCTCTCTCTCTCTCTCTCTCTCTCTCTCTTTGTTTCTCTCTTCCTCTCTCTGCTTTGTCTGTGAATTTAGGATTTGTGATTCCATTATGTATTGCATTTTGTAAATCATCAATGGCGGTTGTCGGTCTAAAATCAGCCGACCGAGCGCGTCTACATTTCAGTGTAGATGCAGATATAGACGCGAAAACTATTTCCTCTCATAGCGTCTGAGGGCGCGTCTTAGAGCGCGTGTGCTCTGAAGTCTACACGCGATGATACACGCGCTGGACAGAAGGTTGACCTGCAGTCTACACGCGATTATACACGTGCATTGACCTTGAATGTGCATCTGACAGCGCGTCTGTGCTGCATCTTAGATGCGAAGATAGACACGTTGGACAAAAGGTTGACACGCACCAGGTCTCCCAGTTCTGATAGTAAACAATATATTTTTGCAATGATGAATGTGACCAATCCCATGTTTGTGTTTATCAGTTTTCTTGTTTATGAGAAGCATTAGCACTTAAGTTTTATGCTCAATGTCTAAAGAAAGCTCTTTGAAAATGTAGGTAATATATGATTTTTTGTAGGCAAATAAATTTATCTTTTTCCTGTGTTTTTTTTGCAGATGTCGTATCCTGGTTCATCTAGCAATGACCCAGATTTGGATCGCATGAATGATACATTGGCCTCCTTTCGCAGGGGGGTCAATGCATTTTTTGGAGGTTTTCCTAGTAGGGAAGACTTCATGGGAGAGATGACCAGACACCTTGGCCGCTCTCCCACAGCGGATGAGGTATTCAATGTCATGTCTGGGACGTCTTTGACGTCTTTACTTGGCACTACTTCCCAAACTCCACATGTAGGTACTCCACATGCAGGTACTCCACATGCTCCACGTGCATCGGCTGAAGCACAAGCATCTGCAAAAGCACGTGCATCTATAGAAGCTCGTGCGTCCTGGGAGGCAGAGGGTAGTTGACAGAGAGGGAGGAGGGAGAGTCAAGGGGGAGGACGAGGCTTGTGTGGGGGTTGCCTAGGAGGTGGCGAGCGATCACCCTCACCAGTAGATCACGTAGAGGAGGTTGTACGCCAGTACTATAGAGTTATAGATGCGGGTGGCATCTTTCATGATGATGAAGGAAGGTATGTAATGGCATACATGAGGAGCGTCGTGCATGCAACGTATAAAGATTATTTCATTGCCTTCAAAAATCAGAAAAGCGGATTGTGGCAGGAGGTGTTGAGGGCAGTCCATAGGAGGTACCCAAATCCTGAGGGTCAGCGATTCTCGGATGATTGGGGATGCACAAAAGTGAGGGATATGCTTCACAACAAAAGATCCCACCTCATGACACGGGCCAAGGACTCACTGCGGAGGCAGGAGGAGGGGCGTGGAGCTTATAGCCAACCACCTATGTGCCACCGCATAGAGTGGAAGAAAGCCAAGAAGAAAGCAGCAAAGAAAGTGAAGAGTCGCCAGCACGCAGAGGCGCGACAGATCCAAATGGAAACCATGGGATCATCGCATTACGATTCGGGCGGTAGAGAGTCGTGGGAGGCAGAGTTTGTAAGTATATTTCGATTTCTAGTTTTTTAAAATTTATATTTCTTTCAATTCTTTATATATTTTATTCTAATATATTGTGACTCATAATTGTTTGTATATATCTAAATGTTTTGCAGACTACCATCGTTGGTAGGATACCTACTCCTAGAGAGGTAGGTTACCATCGAGGCCATAACCGCACAGCCACATGGCTTCACTTCTATGAGGAGGGTCTCATCACTGAGGACCAATACAACCGGGCCATGAGGATTTGACAGGCAGAGGAGGTATGTTTTTCTTACTTTCTTATTAAAAGTATATCTAATTATAACTTTTTCTCCACCTTGTCTATGTAAGAAACCCTGATTTTTTGTGTGTGTAGGCGAACCCAGATGTGGAGCATAGTGAGGAGGGGGATAGCGACGCTAGTAGCCATGGTGGTACTAGCGAAGATGTTTCCTCTTCAGATTCGTAGAGGAGCACCATACATCCTCATGAGGCCTTCTTTTCTTGTATATGTATGATCCATCTTTGAGCCTACTGCTTGCGGCCACGCTTTAGGTCGCAAGCACTTAAACTTCCCATGCAAATGCTTTTGATATATAATGAATACATGGACTTTTATTTTCAATTCTCGTGCCCGTAATATACATTGTCTTTTTCCCAAATGCACAATCTGATGTATGGGAGGGGGGAAAAAAAAACCAGAGAGCATGTGGTTGCTTTGCAACCACATGCTCTCTGGTTTTTTTTTTCCAGTTCTGTTTTGTGCATCTATCCGCGCGTCTAAATTGCAGATAATTCACGTTTATACGCATGTCTATAGTGCAGACTACACCCGCTTATATACGTGCTTCATAATTCAAATTTAAAAAAGAAATTAAATATCTTTTTTTAAAAATGACATTTTTTGTTTTCCGTTCGCGTCTACCAGTGCTTGTAAAAACACGTCTACCAGCGTATCTATATGCGCGTGTATATGTGCTCTATTGCGCGTCTATTTGTGTGTGTAAATTCGTTGATACATGCGATTATAGACACAAAATGGTAGATGCACAAATAACGGGCGGATAGACGCACCCGTAAGATTTTCTCTATATTCAAAAATCACGTCTAAATGTGCGTCTATGAGGCATTTTTGTTGTAGTGATAGTTGATGACATGACTGAGTAGGAAGAAGCAAATCTCATTGCACTCCTACGAGAGTACATAGACATATTCACTTGGTCCCTCAAGGAGCTCAAAGGAGTATATCCAAGTGTAGTGACTCATAATATTCCCATGACACCACACACAACACTAGTCAAGAAATGACCATATCTGATGAATCGGAAGCATGCTCATGCAGCCAAGGAGGAGATAGATAAGCTATTAAGAGCTTGATTCATCTATGAAATTGAGCACATGGGTTGAGTTTTTCCTAGAATGGAAAAATAAGAGTGTGTCAATTATAAGAAAGTCAATGCTACTACAAAGAGAGACAACTATCTACTATTGTGCATTGAGTATATGCTCGAGAGAGTGACTGGCAAAGAAGCCTATAGTTTCCTAGATGACTTCTCAAGTGAAGTGCATCCTGATGATAGGTATAAGATCACATCTGCTACCAAGTGGGGTTTCTTTGCCTACATAGTCATGCCCTTTGGGGGCTAACAAATGCACTAGCCACATTCCAACAACTCATGTTTGCCATCTTCAAGGGCATGCTTAGGAAAGAGCTAGAAGTGTTTGTTGATGATCTGTGTATTCACTCAAGTTGGAGGGAACACCTAGACAAACTCCACGTAGTCTTTGAATGATGCAAATTGTATCCTCTCTCATTGAACCCCCTTAAGTGCCAATTCCAGGAGAAACATGGATGCATCTTGGGGCACATGGTGTCCATCAAGAATGGCATTTCTACCAATTTCTTGAAAGTCAAGGTTATTGTTGACCTTCCACCACCAAACAACTATAAGGGAGTTTAGTGCCTCCTAGGACATATAGGGCACTATCATGGTGATTTATATTGAACTATACACTAATCGCTAGACCACTCTACAAACTACCAATAGTATTCAAATGGACTAGGGAATGCCAACATGCATATAAAGAGTTGAAGAAGGCCTTAGGGAAGTTACTATATGTATATCCTCTACATCATGTGCATTCAAGGTCTCTTTATAAATATCATTATCTGTGAATTTTTCTTGAATAAAACATAACCCTTTTCCATTCGATCTATAAATAACCCCTTTATATTATAGCCTTGTATATGTAAAAAATGTATAAAAATAGTATTTTTAAAATACCTTATTTTGAACCCACATGATGCACACATATATTCATGAGTAACTTACCCAAAAAAAAGGCTCTGACAACCACACCAATCCTAAGAGCCCCAAACTTGAGCATAACCTTCCACATACATATTGACACCTTGAAGTTTATTGTGGGGGCTATTTTGTGCCAACAGCCTGGTGAACACAACTAGTGAGCTTTGCTAGCAAACAACTCATGGATACCGAGATGAACTATTCCACAATTGAGAGAGAAGCTTTGGCCATGGTATTTATTTGTGAAAACATTCTGGCATTATCTTTTAGCTACGCCTTTCACTTTCTTTGTAGACCATCAGGCTCTAACATATCTCGTGAGAACAAACCCTATGCTATTGGACACATAGATAGGTGGCTACTACTTCTACAAGAATTTGAATTCTTTGTGGTTGTACGCAAGGGGAAGCAACACTACATGGTTGATTACATGTCTCATATACCCACGGGAGAAGCTGTTGGACAAGGTATCATAGTAGATGACTTACCAAACATGCATATTTCTAACCTATCTATGAAGAAGGATTTATTTAGAGATGACTTGATGCCATAGTGGGCAAATGAGAATCTATCGAGAAGGCCTGGCTTCGCCGACTTATCCTCAAGATACAACCCTATCAGTTTTGATAGTTGGTCAGCTCTATAGACTAGGGCAAGATGGCTTACTATGATGATGTGTGCACGAATATGAGACGTATGACATACTTGTGGAGGCACATAGCGGAATTACAAGAGGACACTTCAATGGTGACACAACAATATGCAAGGTATCGCAGTCTCAACTATGATGGCCCACTCTTTTTTGTGATGCAGCATGCTTAGCTATGTGATAATGAGTGCCAACGAACCAAGGTCCCTATTCACAAGGACATGATGGAGCTAACCCCAATCATCACAAGGAAACCACTTTAGAAATGGGGGATTGACTTCATTGGGCCGATTAATCCTACAACACACTACTCACAAGCCAAGTATATTATAGTTTCCCATAGAATACCTCACAAAGTGGGCAGAAGCACCAGCCACTAGGAAAAATGACAATAGGACCACGACCAAGTTTCTTTTGGAGCAAGTGATCTCATGATTTGGATTCACCATTGAACTAGTTATGACCCAGGCACGCACTTCATCAATGAAGTGATTGCCACCTCTTATCTACTTTCTTGATCATCCATAGAAAATCTTCACCCTTCTACCCTCAAGAAAATGGCCACACTGAATCCACAAATAAGATCTTTGTGAATGTCCTAACCAAGGTAGTCTCTACTTCACATAGTGATTGGGACAACAAGCTCATGGCAACCTTATGGACCTATCGAACAACATATAAAATGGTTGTGGAGCATACTCCCTTTAAGTTGATATACGGCACTAAAGTCATTCTACTAGTGGAATTCTTTATCCCTAGCCTAAGAGTAGCCATCCAAGAGAGATGGGATGGAAAGGAGGCATGGACGAAACACCTAGTTGAGCTAGAACACCTATCAGCGACTCGACTTCTAGCTACCCATGCACCAATTTGCAAGAAGGCATGACATAAGAGCTGGTTTGACAAGCATGTCAAGCAGTAAGACTTTGACCAAAACTTTGACCAGAACACCATATTGAGGAATATGGGAATTTTCCATAAGTTTGGGACACGTGGTCAAATATTTGGATTTGTCATAACTTGAACACTATAACTCCAAATTGAGCGCTCTATAGCTCAATAGATTCCATTTTTCAAGAAATTTCCAATGATAGGTCACATCATATGGTTTTGAGAAACTTATGGGTGTGTTATCTGAGTGCCACCTTTTTAGTATTCAAAAAATGGGAATTGGGGGATTCCCAAACTCACTAATATTGTGTTCCAGGGCGACCTAGTATTTTTATACTCAGTGATATGAAAGGCCATTAAAAAACATGAAGCTTAGGGGATTAAGGCCTTTCAAAGTCCACACTATCAGCACAAAACCAACAATGTAGAGTTTAAGACCCTAGATGGAGAGGGGATAGGCTTCTTCAATGGTAGCCACATAAAGAAGTACTATCCTCCCACGCATCCACTACACAAGCATCCGATGCTAGAGGCCCCTATGAATGTACAAGTTGCCAGAATTACAGAGGTTGAGGATGAAGATGAGGAAGTAGTAGCACCCACTTACCTATACATAATGATCACTCTGCAACAAACACATACTTTTGATGGGTTGATGGATGAGAGGGCCAACTTTTATATCTTAATTCACGATCATTGAACTCTCATTTATTGACCACAACTACAATCCACAAATGCTAAACACAACCCATTTGGGGGTCAATCATATGTGCTTTTGGAAAAGTGCAAAGTTGTAGTCTCTATCAAGTCTAAGAGCATACCCATGGTCTTTTATGTGTTGTGAAACACAAAGGATGATAGTAAGAAATCACTATTAGGACATGCATTCAAGAAGCATGTACATTACAATTTCGATTACGATTCATAGCGCATTCACCTAGCCAATCGGCAACATACACATAGTGACAGCTTTCAGCAAGGGCAGCGCATCTCCATCAAAACCCACAAATCCTGCAAAGCCATCGATAGATAAACCTACAACCAAGTTTAAGGCTCAGGGGGGTTGTAACTTATCACAACCCGCCTAGCTTGAATGCTAGAAAGTTTCTGAGAGCGTAACTAAGGCCACTGAACCCAAGTTCAAATGGGTGTCTAAGCACCAAGAAATACCACCTAGAAATAAGCAAACACGACCTTGCACTGCTAGACACTCATACTCGAGATCTAGGAGGCAAAAAAGACATTAAAGACATAGACAAACAGCCAAGCTACAATGGGTCCCCAAATTCCTATTGCATGCGCAAGGCTATTATGAGGGAAATACCTAGATATGGGTACCTAAAGCCAAGATTTCCAAGCGCACCACTTAAGCGCACCCTCAAACTTGTGTAAGGAATAATAGTTAAGGGACCAAAACCATAGAAGACTCAAGCTGCAAAGCCTATAGAGCCCAAAACCGCTAAACCTGCAGGGTCTCAACAAGTTTACTGATAGAAATGGTAGCTTACTGCTTCCAAACCACCTCAACCTAGCTCTGCTAGTTTCCCAATGGCATCACAATCATCTAACAACACCACATCAGCATCGCAAACCATGTGTATCGCACAAGTGTCTAAACCACACCCTCAGGATCAATCGAAGTCACAGACACCAGTTGGTTGTGAGCCATCTAGTCTAGTCAACCCAACCTCCTGTAGGCCTTAAACCCTCTTATGAGCACTGATCCATCCTTAACTTGGCCTACAACTTGGTTGAAAATACGAGGAATGACTTGGTTACTTGCATTCGACATTTTCATTCTACATTTACCATACTTGCTAAAAGCTATGAGCGATTGGACTTAGGTATTTTAAAAGAGCCTTTAGCAATAGAACTATGTACAACACTACCTTCCACATGGGAGGAATCGGAATTTGTGTTCTTAAGGCCTCCATAGTGTCTCAAGAGTTAATTGCCAAGGAAATTCCTCACCAACAAGTGCGCAAACAATGACTCATCACATCTTATGAAAATAGCATTGTCTCTACCACAAACCAAAAAATTTAAGAGTTGAAAAACCTAGCCCACAATGACTCCTCCTTCTTGCGAAAATGGTATGCCTTTTGACTTCAATGGGACAAAGAGAGCTACCAAATTATGACCAATGCTAAGTAGAGATGTGCAATCAAAACCTCTGAGTACGACCCAACTTATGTAGTTCCCACCTCCTATAGGGTATTGGCCATTACTCGTCTCGCAACTAACCTCTAGAAGAGCATATTATGACCCACCCCTATTTATATCTCATTCTTACTAAGGAAGAGCTCCACATTGCCAACAAAATCAACTCCGGTGACTTCCTAGTGGAAGTCATCACCTACATTACTCACATAGGCATACGACCTTTTGGCATGGACCACTATGCTAACTTGGAGTACAACTTGCACTTCTATGCTTGGCTCGTGCGGAAGTAAACCACCATGAGCATGCATTGAATGCCCTTAACAATTCAACCTATAATCCTTGACAGGATTCACATCATTCCCGGGGGGAGGGGATAACGTGGAAATAAAAGACCAAAAAGCAAGCAAAACAAGTATGGAAAGGAAAAAGAAACAATAAGGGAACCTCAAAACTAAAACTAAAAGCAGAAAGAAGGGAAAAGTGATTTTATACTTAAAAAGAATAAGGAGGAAATTCTTGCTTGAAATAAATGAATTCCTTAAAGTGAAATTTGTGTTGAAATCCCTTTGTCTTCTTCTGGAGAAAATGATCTTGCAAATGAAATAATGGAAGATTCTTGTGCTACAACAGGAGCTAGAAATGGTAGGATAGCAAGAATACGCCCATCGACTTCACAAAAGAAGAGAGAAGATGATATGGCATTTCCTCGAGAAACAGGCCTATAATCAATTGAAGTTTAAGACCATTCATAATGTGAATGAGGTGGTGGGCGAGGAGAAAGCAGCTAGAAGAATCATAGAATAGTGCAACCTAGAAAAGTACATTGAGAAGTTTGGGTAGGAAGCCAACTATAATCGGTGCATAGAGTTCTTGAGAACCTACGATTGTGATAGAACATGTGGCACCGTGACTATGGAAGGAGGTGAACAAGCCAACATGTGTAGGTAGAGCTGAGCAAGGCCTTGGTGGAGAAGGCACTAGGGTCAGCATACAAGGTGGAGAGAAGACCAAAAAGAGATGTTTATGCCATGCTCAACATGAACAAGGACGAAGTCCTAACAAAAATGACGGCATCAACATCCAAGATATCCCTAACCCTAAAGTAAGACTCCAAGCCAAGGTCATCCACATAGTGTTTTCAAGCTAGAGGTTCAACTCACTTATGCATAGGATTGGAGTGCTTCTGTTGGAGAGCCTGGTAGCCCATTTTCCTAATGAGATTGACTAGAACGGCTATGTGCAGAAGACAATCGATCGATCTACCAAGGCACTAGCCTTAGGGAGCAGGCCAGCTGGGGAGAGTCCCCAAAGTATCAAAAGCTGGAATAGAAAGAAAAGAACTTTCCTCAAAAGATTTATTGATAGGGTTCCTTGGAGTACTAACTACCCTCATCGAGGAGGCAATAGGAGAGGTGGTAGGTGAAGAGGAGGTAGGAGACACACTCGAGAGGACACTGTCTCATGATCAGGAACAATTATAGTGAAAGAACAATAAGAAAGGGAGAAGAACCCTATCAATAAGATTTATTGATAGGGTTCCTTGGAGTACTAACTACCCTCATCCAGGAGGCAATAGGAGAGGTGGTAGGTGAAGAGGAGGTAGGAGACACACCCGAGAGGACATTGTCTCATGAGCAGGAACAATTATAGTGAAAGAACAATAAGAAAGGGAGAAGAACAAGAGACACAATCTAGCCAAGGAGGGCTTCAAAAGCCAAAGAAGAAAACTTCCAAAAAGCAGTAGCAAGAAGTCGGGGAGAGAATGATGAAAAAAGAGATGGCCAACTTGCAAAAAAGGCTCAAAAAGAGTCAAAGAAGTTTGAAGAAGAGAGATAGAGGAAAGAAGAAGCCAAATTGCAAAGGATACAAGAGGAGTCTAAGACAGAAGAAGAGGAAAGAAAGAGGAGAGTAGAAGAAATCAGAAGAGCTACGTAGAAAGGAAGATGAAGACATGGATCAAGCATTACTCATGTTGATAGAGCAGCCCTCCAGGTAGGAGGAGTTAGCTGCCATGAGCTTGTGAGGAGAAGAAGGCCTAGGCAAGCACTAGTTCCCAAGTGCCAAAAACCATAGCACCACCAATAATAGAAGGCAAGGGCAAGAGACTATTGCATCCACTTCCATCTATTCTCATTCCTACTACCCTTGCTACCACACCCACCCAAGGCACCTCAACCACGGTGGATGGGAGAAATCGCATGGCTTGGGTGCATCTCATAGTGAATAAAGGGCAAGAGGTAGCTCCAGATTCAAGTGGAGGAGCCCAACAACTTGAAAAAAGAGACAGGTAGTTGCAGATGCCGAATCAAGACAAGACCCAAAGAAGCAAAAAATAGAGGCATTCACAGCATCCATCCCTACAAGAGTATTGCCATCCATGGGCTATGATGAGTATGGCAAAGATCTCCTGTTATCAAAAAGAGATAAGTGAGTTGAAGTCAGAGATTAAGGCAAAAGAAAGAGATAAAGACAGGTGGCAAGAAAGGCTTAAAGAAGAAATGCAAGAGCTAATTGTCTTACAAAGATAGTACAAGCTACTAATGAAGACCTAATGGGGCATATGAGAAGGGTTCAAGAAGCGCCATGAATCGGCTCACAACAGGCAAAGTAGAGAAAGCTCAAGTAGGAGAAAAGCATCAAAGAGAGATAGAGGAAATGAGGTATATATTGATGGTGGAGATAAAGGAGCAAGGGGAAGGTTGGAAAAAGAAATTGAGCACTTGGAGGAAGAGAAGAAAAAAGTGACCCAAAAGTGGAGAGACCAAGAGCCAATGATAGTGGCCTTATCCAAAAGGTAGAGTGAGAGCCTAAAGGAGATGAAATAAAAGGCCACAAATCATGGGTGACCTAGAGCAAAGGAAGATTAAAAGACCTGGAAAGCCATGTAGCCCATGCAGAAGGTGATAGAGTATTAGCAAAAACTAGGGTACAGAGGCTCACGAACATGATATTAGAAGCCAACAATACGCCTTCCTCAATACCATCTTGGACGTCACACACTCAAAAGAGGAGGAGGCCATTGCAACTCTAAAGAGGAAGCTTGAGATAGTGCGTAGAGCCATAAGTCATGGATTGTGTATCCAACCACAAGGAGCAAAAACAAGCTTGATCTAATAGGAGCAACAAGAGTATTTGTTAAGGACATGGCTAATAGTCCAAGAGGTGGAGGTGTTAGCTTTAAGGAGGGGCAAGGACCACAGGATCCCATGAGGAAAATCGAGCAATAGTTTCCACTTTAAAAAACAAGTCTAGATTTTGAGATGGGGCAACAAGACAAGGAGCATGTTCCACAACCTCCCTCTCCATGATGAGAAGCATAATAGGAGGTGGACACAATTGCTTAAAGAAAAATGGAGGTCAAGAAGAAGAGAATGAGGATGTTGGTGCATCAGCAGAGAAGGTTGAGAGATCAACGAATAGTAGTCCTAGAAGTGCCCATTTCACAAAGAGAAGATTGTTTACTAATGAATTGGAATGCAGAGCTCGCAGTGTGGGAGCAAAAAGACAACAACCGTCAACTTTACTTTTTGATTCTCCTCTATAGTAAGCAAAGTTCTATCAACCAAAGTGGTGGAGGAGGTGATCAACATGGGTAGAAGGCTTGGAGGAAAGTGAAACCAAGAGAGAGAAGAATCCAACACTATGGGGGATAGAAGCACATGATTACTCAAAAAGTAAAGATATGGAGGTGCCTAGGACTGTGAAGGTATAGGAGTCCCAACTAAAGTGGAGGAGAAGAATCTGGGATGATGGGAACATGGATGCCTAGATGTCATTTTGTAACACACTACCCTTTGAGAGAAACAACCCAACAAACATGCCATGTCCGAGAAGGGTAGGAGTGAACTTCAACCACCCTAACATCCATGGTCATTATGATTTTTTTAAAAATATAGAATGCAAAATTCCACTAAGCCGAAGGAAGCCCTTACCTTTTCGGAGGATGACTATGGACCTCGATTTCCCATTTTCTTCGTGAGTTTTCTCCTTGTCCCAATCCTACCTTCATCATAACATGTAACTATCTTAGGTTGCCTTTTTTTCTTTTTTTATTATTATGGACTTGTAACTTATTGTTATGGACCTCAATCAATCAACTCTATGTCTAACCCCCTAGCCCCTTTTGTTCCCAATTTCATGCTTAGGGCACATCAAGGGCAGGACATACCTAGCGAGCTCATGCTTGTATGGTTAGACATGTCTCCTTGAGTTACACCCACTGCACCTCCCCTATGCCCAAACTAGGTCCTCAAGTGTGGGACAACACCATAGGCTTCCATGTGGTTCAACCTAGCTCTTAGTTCCACTAGCACATAGACAGAATGCACCACACGGTAAGGTAGATGCACCCCCTAGGTAGTGCACTTTTATTTTCATTTTCAGGTAAATATAAATGTGACCAACCACCGACCTCCAAGGCCCCTATCAACCACTCTATATACCCTCAGTCTCCAAAGCCTTGACCGTTTTGACATGCTTCTCTTCCATGTCAAATCCCTACAAAAGCCCCCTCCTCAACCACATGAAAAACCTTCAATCACCGAGCCCTCACTAACAAAGACCCACAAGTGCCACGAGATTAGCACTCGGCTAGGAGGGGGTAATGTTAACCCATGTGTAAGAGAAGGAAAAATAAAGAAAAAATAAATCCAAGAAAATTCAGAAATGTGGACCTGGTGATGGAGGAAACAAGACAAGAAAAGGCAAAAGGTATAAAGGAAACCTTAAAGAAGGAAAAGGGAAAATACACACTATTGATGTAACAGAGCTCTACTACAATTAGCCAAGCCTCTCTTTCTCCACTCATACGTAGAAGCACTGCCTGAACCCATCAAGCTTCTTCCATGGCTCCTAAGAGACGTTGATATGTTGAGCGAGGTCACACTCAAAGAGCTCCCCAACACGAGGAAGTGGTCGCTACTATTGAGGGAACTCGAAGGTATAATGTAGATAGATGGGAATAGGAAAAGAGAACCTTTGGCAAGATGTGTGGTTATGTAAAAAGGGTATGGGTGTCCAAAGGAATTAGGGCATGTATAAAGACTAAAAAGTGAATGGAAGAGCTCATTCTTGTTGTGTAGCTAAAGTGGCTCTCTTCTTGTCTTCTTCTCTTCTCCTTGCTTGTGCTTGTATACTTTTGTTTGAGAGAGGGAGTGTGAGAGCATAAGAAAGTGAGTGTGTGAGGGTGAGGGACCGTGGTTTTGGAGAAGCTCCCTATATTCTTCTCTCTTCTTCTCTTCTCTTCTCTTCTCTTCTCTCGTGCACGCAGCTATGGAGGATGAAGCTTGAATAAGGTAGAGGATTAAGCTTGCATCTCAGATCATGGAGATACGAGAGTGCTTGAGGGAGGAGGCTACATAATAGGGCATCATGTAAGCTCACTACACTCATAGGATTGAGAGTGCATATGGACTAGGTGATAGATAGCCATTATTTGCTCTCTTGAAACACTTGAAACAATAAGCGATCCCTAGGGTCTTCATGATCGACGGAGCATGAGCTTCCACTTCAGGATGGGTTCCTTTCTCCATAGACTAAGCCATAGCTAATTGTCTTCTTAGCATATCTCAAAACTCTCTTCATTGCATCCAAGTGTGACTTGCATTTCCTTTCTATGAATTGGCTAATTACTTCAATTGAACAGATCAAGGCTAATCTTATTATGGTTAAGTAGATCAAGCTTTCAGCCAATCCAAGATCTTTGATGTCATTTCCTTGTGTAGAATATCCTTTATTTCAACAATCTCTCTTTCAAGAGTACCTATTATGATTTGCTGAAATCAAGCATGCTTTGCTAAAATTCCATGATACATGAAAGCCTATTGATCATTTCACACCAAGGTCTAGCTGCTTGCTTCAACCCATACAATGCCTTCCTTAGCTTGCATACTTAATGTAGATACTCAACCAAAAGGGTGCACAGAACCTTTTGGTTGCTCCATATATAATTCCTCTTTCAAAGTTCCATTCAATGAAGAATTCTTAAAATCCATTTGATATAAATTCTTCCTTGAAATCAAAGCCAAAGCAATCAATGATCTAATTGAATCAATCTTTGCAGCTGGATTGAATCTCCTCCTAGTCAAATTCATATATATATATGCATAACCATTTCCAACCAATCAAAGACTATCAATAGCACTTTCCTTGGCTATCAAGTTAAGAAGAAGGTTTATAACTATTATGATCCTACAAATAGAGATATTTACATAAGTTAGGATATAAGATTTAGTGAACATGACTCATAGTATAGACCTAAAGCTTCTTTTGAGATGAATGCTTATGAAAGAAGTGATGATGATAGTGGAAAGAAAATTATAGCAAACAATAATCGAAGAAATAAACATATAGAATACATATCTAGTCCTCAAGTCAATGAAGATATCAATGGAAGCTATAGTCCATGGAGTGATAACTGGAGAAGTACACAAAGGAAGGCATAGATGGCAAAATGAAATAAGCCTATGGGTTAGAGTTCAAAAGATGAGTCTATGGATGATGAGTTTGCAATACCTTATGTTATACCACCACATGCAAGAATGATTGAGACATTATCCATTATACCTTAGTTTGAGAAGATCGAAAATAGTAAGGCATCTAGTTACCAAGTTGACATACAATGGTTTTACAAAAATGCATTATGATTGCATAATATCTTATGTTCATCATGTAGAGTCTACTTACTTTGAAAAAGAAATCTAAAGCCACAATTTGAAGGAAGCCATAGATGTGGAAAAGGATGTGTTGACCAAGAAAAAGACTCAGGACTTAGTCAAGCTATCTTATGGGGCAAGAAAGCAATTGGCTACAAGTGGATGTATAAGATAAAATGCAATTCAGATGGTTCATTCAAAGAAAGATAAAAAACAAGATTGGTTGCAAAGGGTTATGTACATATAAATGAAATTTATTATGAGGAGACATTCAATTCAGTTTTACAAAGATGATTTCAATTAGATTTTTGATTGCCTTGGCTTTGATTTATGGCTATACCAAATGGATTTCAAGAATGCTTCCTTGAATGGAACTTTAAGAGATGAAGATTATATGTAACAACCAAAATGACATTTTCACCCTAAGTATCTACATTATTTATGCAAGCTAAGTAAGGCATCATATGGGTTAAAGTAAGCAACTAGACCTTGGTGTGAAAGGATTAGCAGGCTTTTATGTAGAATGGAATTTCAACAAACCATGGCTGATTACTCACTTTATGTTAGACACATTGATAGTGAAATGGCAATTGTTATTATTAATGTGGATTATCTTAGCATAACATCTAGTCTTAAAAGAGATATCACTAAAGTAAAATATGGTTTTCACAAGGAGTTTTACACCAAAAACCTTTGATTGTTGAGGACCAAAAACAAAAAGATCGTTGATGATGGATAATATGTTGAGGATATTCCAATGTTCAAGAATGTGGTTGGTAAATTGATCTACATAACCATAATAAGAAAATACTTGAGCTATTCAATTGGAGTGATCAGCCAATTAGTATAAATCCCATGTAAGTCACACTTGGATGCAATGAGGAGAGTGTTGAGGTATGCTAAGAAGACAGTTACCAATGTCTTATTCTATAGGAAAGGGATCAATCCTACCCTCTTTGGATACACAGATGCTCACTTGATAAGAAGTCTCATGGATAGAAGATCCACCAATAGTCATGATTTTTCATGTGGCTTAGCCATGGTTAATTAGAGAAGAAAGAAGCATCCCATAGTGGCTTTTCTAAGTACAAAAGAAAAGTATAGAGAAATAGCATTGGTAGCATGTGATGTGATTACTTCTATGTGACATGGGGATTGAGATGGATGGTGGAATTACCATGAATTGTGATAACTTCAATAGCACCATGCTTGCAAAGAAACTAATCTATCATGCAATAACAAAGCATATTGAAGTGCACTATCATTTCATCAAAGGGAAAGTCATGGATGGAGAGATAGACTTTGTACATGCTAACACTAATGACCAACTTGCATATATCTTTACCAAAGCATCAGATAGAGATAAATTTGAGTATTTTAGAAATGAAATTGGGAAATTATGTATGCAAGCATTTTTTGAGCTTGAGGGAGAGTGTTGAGAAATAATTCATAGTTTAAGTCATATCCCATGTTTTTATGGAATAAAAAAGAGATTACATGCAAAGTGTCGTAAAGTCAAATTATCTATCCACTTTGGGAGATACTTATTATGTGAAGAGAAAAGTGAAGATGAAGAGAAGATGGGCTAAGACTCCAAATCTTGTGCCATCTCTCTCCTATTGTGCATGCAAATCGATTCCTTTCATGGATGTACAGTTGGAAGTATGGTTCTAGTCTGGAATCTCCAACAAGTCACACAAGCTTTCTTAACGTAAAGAAATTCCAATTGCAAAAAATTCCACCTTTTGAGACTACAAATAATCCGTTTTCATTTATACCATGGATCCAATTAGTTTTCTTGCTCAAGGTTCTTTCTAGCTAGCATGCAATCCAATTGTCTACTAGCTAGATATTGATTCTTGCAAGGATATATTCTCACTCAAGTGTGCCTTGACTTATAATGTTGGTTGCCATAATCAGGATCCCTAGATTGAGGATGATTTCTTGATGTTAGATAGACATGGGCCTCTAAAAAATGAGATTACGTGTCACTACCTCAATCAACAAATTTCCCTAGAGCTTAAGCTCAAAGATAGGATGAAGTTCATATTGTGGTTTTTAAAAGCAACCCACAACAATGTGAATGTCTTCAACCAAACCAATCTCTTGAAGCTTGAGAAGTTGAGATGCTCCTAGCAAGAATTGCAAGGCACTTGATCATATTAGCACAACACTTTCCTTTTATAAGGGGCATCGATTTGATAAAGTCTTCAGTATGTTGATGCTATGTTTCTAGTACCACAAACTCACTTTGTAAGTACCTCTAAAGCAAGGTAGAGAATTCAAGGGGTATAGTAGTACAAAGTCCAATGAGTCTTTGAGTATTCCTTAGAAAAATTTTGTGTGATTTTATCCTACATGGTAGAAGCCCTTATCTCAATAAGACCCAAATTCTGATTTGCTTCAGGCTATTCATGTGGCTTTTATAGCAAGAATATGTTCCATTGGTGCATAGGGCCCAAAAATACCATATTAGAGATTTCATGAATATCCTAAGTTCCACTTTCAAATGAGGAGTAAAGATTTGACCAAGTGGATAAATCTGAATCCCATATTTGAGAGTGGCACTTGGGGGGGATTGCTTATATAGTATCTAGGGAAAATTTCACCTTCAAGTAAGGGGATACAATTTGACCATGTGTCCAAATATTAATCACATTAGGAATTTCCAAAATTTATAAAAATTCCCAAATTCTTGAATATGTGGTGCAAAATAATTGTGATTCTAAGTTTGTATATTCTCAATGTGGTGATGCACCATTGTATATCATTGATGGCTTGAAGAACATATCCTAAAAAATTACCTTAGAGGTTGTCACTTCCTGTCTAGTTTCCAATAGTGTTAGTTCATATGATAGAGTGAGAGTTGAGTAATATGTTGCATGTGAAATTGTGGTACAAAGAACACCCATTCTGAAGGCACTATTTATGCCAATACTCTGTAGGGATCCTTTACCAATTATGAAAACCTTCTTGTTGAAGAAAGAGCAATAAGTTGAAGTCTTTAAGTGTCCAACAAGAGAATTGTAATATTAAATTTTTGGGTCTCTATGCACAAGGTTCAAGCAATTTCAATGACTACTAGTTTTATAATTTCTACTAACACTCATTATCCACTATCATCATTATCATGTTGCCTTCACAATTGGCTAACATAAAAGATCAAATGGAATCTACTAGAGGATGATAGATCTAATTTGTATCCAATTTCACCAACACATTTAAGGATTGTAAATGGGCCACAATAATGTGGAGACAATTTAGAAATTGATCCAAACTTTAACTTTCTTGAATAACATAGAGCATGTAAGTAGATATTGTCATATGTCTCAAAAGTGACCATACATCTATGTTCATTTGTATATTTTGTATCATGGTCTTGAGCTTTCTCAACATTAAAGTGTGGCTTTTTTATCATATCAAAATGACCTTGGGGAAAGTTATTGAGATGTTGAATTTTCTCATTAACTAATTTCACCATAACTAGTGATCGAGGTTGAAATGCATGCATAGAATGAATGGAGTAAACCCTATAGCCACTACAGAGCACTATTGTAAGCACACTCTAATAGGGTAAATAATCTTCCCAATTATATTTTTGTCCTTACATATGCACATATCATATCTTCTAGAACTTGACTTACATGCTCAGTTTTCCCATCATTTTGAGGATGATCAGTGCTACTTACATTATGCATAGTATCTAACTTTTTGAATATAACTCTCTAAGAATTCCTATTCAACTTTTGATCATGATTGCTTATGATATTGGTGGTTGGAAATCCATAAAGCCGATAAGTATTCTCCATAAATAGTCATGCTAAGTGTTAATAGTTATCTTTGTTGGAGTAAATCTATACATCTTAGTGAGTCTATCTACTACAACCAAAACGGTGTCATGATGAAAATTGGTATTAGAAAGCTCAACAATTAATTCCATAGAGAGACTTTTCCTATTTTTGGTCACTTGGCTTTGTTCACTTCACATTTTTCACATTGAAAAACATATTGTTCTATATCCTTATGCATTGCAGACCAATAAAAGTGTCTACGAACATGTGCATAGCTATTTGTTATGCTAGGATGACCTACAATAGGAATATCATGACATTCATAAAGAATTTAGCACCGTGTATCTAAGTCCCAAGGTAAACATATTTGACCTTTTTGAAACAAGTATCCATCATCCATGGTAAAGTTCTTCCATCCATTGAGCTTGCCACATGTAAGAGAGAAGCCCTGTGTTGAATTCATATCTTGTGCATGAGTTGATGAGAGATCTCTTCTTTTAACTATATTCCATAACTTTTCATAAGACTATTCATACTCATATTTGCCTTGTAGAGATTCTAATAGATCACTCTTCAATATAGTAAATAAGATTATTCATACTCATATTTTCCTTGTAGAGATTCTACTTAGAGCATAAGCTACAACATTATAATGGCCTTTGCAATACCATAGGTTGCAATCAAACTCTTGAAGAAATTGAGCACGTTGAGCCTTTTGTCCTTTTGAATCATTTTGGTAGTAAACCATTTGATACTCTCTTGACCAAATACTACCTCAAATGCAACACCCCACCAAGAATGGTGCCTTTTCTTCAAAGCATAAACAACTGCATAGAGCTCACGTTTATGAGTAGAATAATTTCACAAAGCCTTATCTAGTGAAAGGGAGTGACAAGATCGAAGGTTGGACTCGAGAGCTATGGCGGGAGAGCAAGAGCAAGGGAGAGACTAGAAATGGGAACTCCGACAGTCACAATGTGTGACTGGGCCTTCCTTTATTCAAAGTGTCACTAAAAGAATAAAGAATAAAGTGACGGTGATGGGCGCCCGCCACCTGCAGTGTGCAGTGGCGGTGACTGTCAGTGTAGTAATACACGGGCCGCTAGTAGGTGGAGGCGCCTTTACCCCCAATAAACTCCCACTTAAAGGAGAATCTGCCCTAGTGAGGAGTGAAAAGAAAAAGAAAAAAGACAGTACAACATGTACACATGTACAATAGGATGAGAAAAGATGTCATCTCATCCCATGCCCATCAACTTCCTGAGGAAGGCAAAGCGGTCTATAGAGAGGCTTTTCGTGAGCAGATCTGTAGGATTCTTGTCAGTCGAGATCTTGACAAGATCAACAGACTTATCCTCAACGACCCCACATATGAAGTGATACCTGACCTCAATGTGTTTTGTCTTCGCATGGAAGACCCGATTCTTGGCTAAATGAATAGCACTCGTAGAATTAGAATGCAGTGTAGGGATAGCATCAATACCAAGGTCAGCAAAAAACTAAACGACCCAACCAAATGGCCTCCTTGCAAGCCTCAGTGGCTGCAACATACTCGGCCTCTGTAGTAGAAAGGGCCATACATTTCTGCACCACCCTGGACATCCAAGAAACAACACCTCCAGCATAGATGAATACATAGCCGGAAGTGGACTTCCTACTATCTGCATGTCCTGCATAATCAGAGTTAGTGTACCCTATGACTCCTATATCCTGGCTTCCATAGCATATGCACATATCTGTAGTGTCCTTCTAGTACCTCATGATACCCTTCATGGCATCCAAATGCTTCTTGCCAAGTGTAGCCATATAGCATGCCACAACACCAACTACAAAGGCAATATCTGAACAAGTGGCTATCATGGCATACATAAGACTACCCACTACGGATGCATAGGGAATCTTGGCCATCTCCGCCCTCTGCTCATCTGTCTGCGGACAATCAGCCTGTGATACCTTCACATAAGAAGGCAATGGATAACCAATAGGCTTTACGTCCTGCATGCGGAAGCGCTCAAGGACTTTATGAATGTACCCCCTCTATGACAAGTAGAGGAGTCCCTGATGCCTGTCGCATCTAATGTGTATACCAAGTATGTGAGTGGCCTATCCTAGATCTTTCATCTCAAAGCGCTTCTTGAGTTGAGCCTTAAGAGCATCTAGCTCATCATGAGCTTTCCGTGCTATCAGCATATCATCCACATAGAGTACCAAAATCAATAAAGAACCATCATGGGCTTTCTTCATGTAAAGACACAGATCCATAGCAATCCGGTTGTAGCCCTGTGACTGCATAAAGGCATCAAACTTATGATACCACTCCCTAGGTGCCTGTTTCAAGCCATAAAGACTTTTCTTCAATTTGCACACTAGGTGCTGCCTGCCAGGTTCTGCAAAGCCCTTAGGCTGCTCCATATAAATCTCATCATACAAGTCCCCATGTAAGAAATCCGTCTTGACATCCATCTGGTATAAATCCAAGTGAAGTTGAGCAACCAAAGCCAAGACTAAGCACAGGGTGGTCATCTTAACCATAGGAGAAAAGAGCTCGTCAAAATCCACACCATGCTCCTGCTTAAAACCCTTTCCTACCAATCTAGCCTTGTATGTCAGCTTGGGGTGTCCAGGGATACTTTTTAGCTTGTACACCCACTTGTATGGCAAAGCCTTCTTGCCTGTAGGCAAGGAAACCAAATCCCAAGTGCCATTCTTATGCAAGGAGTCTATCTCAGATTGCATAGCCCTCTCCCAAGAGTGAATGTCACCCCTGCGCATAGCCTCATCATAGGTGAAAGGCTCTCCTGCATCTGTAACCAAGACAAAATGCATCAAGGGCTGGAATCTATCAGGTGGACGTCTGTCTCTAGTAGACCATCTCACGGCAGGCTCTGCTACCTGCCTAGCTACCTGTCCAACAGCTTGACCATGAGCAACTGCTGCAGTTGTAGGCTCTTCAATTGGCTGTGCGATAGCTCTTAGCTCCTCCTGAAATATGACCCTACGGATCTCAACAACTCTCTCAGGCTGCCTATGCATTTTGTCTTCATGGAAGACTACATCATGACTGCGGATGACTTTCCGCGCCTACGGATCCCAGAGACGGTAACCCATCTCGCATGTATCCCCATAACCAAAGAAAATGCATTTGACACTCTTGGGATCTAGCTTACTTCTCTTGTCCATGGGCACATGGTAAAATGCCTCACATCCAAAGACACGGAGATGTGCATAATAGGGAGGTTTTCCAGTCCATACCTCCTCTGCAACTTGGAAATCCAAACCACTAGACGGTGATCTATTTATGACATGCACAGCTGTACTAATTGCCTCAGCCCAAAAGTTCTGTGGTAGGCCTGCATGGCTAAGCATACTGCATACACACTCCTGGATGGTTCTATTCATCCGCTCAGCCAAACCATTCTCTTAGGGGGGTGTAGGGGGTGGTCAACTGACGCTTAATACCCCTCTCATCACATAACTGCTCAAAAGAATGTGAGACATACTCACCCCCATTATCTCTCCTTAGGCATTTTAGCCTATACCCAGACTGGTTCTCAACCAATGCAAGCCATCTCTAAAACATAGCCAAGACATCGGATTTCAGCTTAATGGAATAAGCCCAAAATTTCCGTGAAAAGTCATCTATGAATGTAACAAAATACTTTGCACCACCCATAGACTGACAAGGCATGGGCCCACATACATCCAAATGTACCAATGCCAAGGACTCACTCATGTGTGTCCTACCAGACTTCTTATGCGTAGACCTAGTTTGCCTGCTATAAAGACAATGCTCACATGAATCAAAACATGCATAATCAAGGGGCGGTAAGTACTGCAAACCAGAAAGCATTTTCATTCCCTTCAAAGACATATGGCCCAAATGGGCATGCCAAAGAGATACATGTGGGATAGAACCCACGGACAAAACATGATCAAGGGAAGAAGCTGATATAATCAAGGGGTAGAGACTACCAGCCTTGGCACCTCTCGCAATCACAAGTCTGCCACGAGTGATCTTCCATGCAGAGTCTCCAAAACATACATGATATCCTGCGTCATCAATTTGTCCAACTGACATGAGACTACGTGTCAAAGCAGGTACATGACGTACATCCTGCATAACAAAACTCATGCTAGAAGAAAACTGCAGTCTAACACCACCAATGCCCACAATATCAAGAGAGTTTTCATCATCCAAGCGCATAGAACCCAAAACAGTACGGTATGAATGAAACCACTCTCGGCAAGGTGTCACATGAAAGGATGCACCTGAGTCCAAGAGCCAACACTGTGCATACATAGAGTGTATCTCTATCATCTGCGAAGCACTAGAAGAAGCCGCTGGGATATAATCATCATCATCAACATTCTCAAGGTGCATAACATTGATCTCTTTAATTTTAACACTAGACTTTGCAGGTACTATGCTACGATCAGAAGACTTATCCTGCACTTTTTCTTTCCCCTTATCTTTGTGCCTTTCATTGCTCAATTCATGGCATTGTGGCCTAATATGGCTCTTTTTCCCACAATGGTGACAAGTAACATCTGCATTTCTACCACGGGATTCGTTACGTGACTTCCCACGAGACTTGGACCGAGATTTCTGAGAATCCCGTCCACAGCCACTACCACTACCATGATTTCCATATCCATCACTTCTACCTCTAACTATCATAGCATGAGACACACGAGAGGCATCCAAATTCTTACGATTAACCTCTTCCTGTAGAAGAGCACTCTCAACATCAGATAATTTCAAGGTAGCAGTAGAGGCACATAATGCAGTGCGGAATACATCCCATGACTCATTAAGAGTACCAAGCAAGAAAAGAGGAGTGACATCCTCTGCAAAAGTGATGTCCTACGAAGCCAAGTTCTTGAGTATAGCATGGAACTGGCTCAAGTGAGTAGACATAGTCACATTCTCCTTCACGCGCAGATCCATAAGTTGCTTCAGCCAATACATTTGACTGGCTAGACTTTTCTTGTCATAGAGATTTTTTATCTTTTCCCACAATTTCCATACACTTTTTTCTTCCTCAAAGACATTATAATAAACCTGTTTTGTGAGAGACAATACAATAGTGGACTTGTAAAACTCATCAAGCTCAAGCCATTCCTCATCTGGCATAGTTGTAGGCGGATGCCCGCTTAACCTCAAAGGTTTGATCTGCGATTTCTGCACTAACACCTGCCAAATCTAGCTCTTCCAATAAGAGTAATTCATACCATCAAGCTTAGTGATGCTGAAAATAGCATGATCAGTGGATGAATTCGCCATAATGCAGGCTAGAAGACTGTAGACAGTTCAAAACTGCTTGCTGTTTACTGTAGAAAATGACAAAAAAATCACCAAAATTGAGGAAAAATGGCAAAGAAAGTGGAACCAAAGCAGCTACCCACCAAGTACTAGTGAAAATACATCATTTCACAGTGTTTCAACATGAAAAATCCATGTCAGTACATATATGCTTGATGTAATAAATTTCATGTTTCAGTAAAAGAGAGCTAACAGTGCCAAAATCAAATCCCAAGGCAATCAGATACTGCCAAGACCAAAACCGGCATCATGCAGGCATAGCATAAGCATATGACGTTCGATAAGCATGAATCCAACACCCAAGTATGTCATACAAACATCTGCCAATGAGTAGGCACACCCCCCAGGCAACGGGCAAAGTGTTCCTGCCACTACCAAAACTTGGCACAAGTAGGTGTCAATTCACAAAGATACGAATCCAAAACTAAGACTTAGCTCATCAGCATATAGTGAACCAAGATATATGATGTATCATCCCAAAAGGTAAGAAGTCCCAAAGTCTCAAGTGTCTCTAACTGCTCAATAACATGTAACGGCTCAATGCATAAAAGTACCACATGCTCAATGTCTCATAAGCATTCAAGAATGCTCCCACTGGCACAAAAGCTGTATGTACGAGCTCAAGAGCTCAAGCCAAGGCAAGACATAGTGCCAATGACATAAGTCCAAGACAATACATCAATAGTACATTCCAAACATGTAGGCGGTAGAGCATCCGTATGTAGCATCCATAAGCATGTAAGACATCAAGTACATCCCAAGATATAGCTTTGGCAAGCCAATAAATAGCTCAAGTAAGCACCAAGAATCCAAGGTCAGGCCAAGACCGAGCTCCCGTAGCAATAGGCTCCAAAACAATGTAACTAGCATGTAGTAATGGCATAGGCTAAGCATGTCAAGACTGATCAGACATAAGCAACATGCATGCCATAAGTACATCCAAGACGGAGCATCCAAATGCTTTGTAGAGCAAGCTCAAGCTCAACCAATGATCCGGAATCAAAACCAAGCTCTATGTCGAGCCCCAAGTGTCAATACATCACCATATATGCCCGAAACATAGCCCAAAAAGCGTAGGCATAAGTATACATGAGTAAAATGACTTTAGCCCAACTATGTACAGCAGTGGTTTACTGTCCAAAACTGAGAATTTCAGCACCAAAATCAGCTCCAAATGGTTGCCAAAAAATAGGCATACATTCCCCTAACATCAGGGCATCAAATGTGACCAACCATGCATCAAATGACAATGCCAAGTAAGCTATAGCATCAAATGTCAGTGTAACACTATCATAAACTTCATGTGGACTGTTATTACAGTCCCAAAATAATGTTAAATGAGTCGAAATGCTATGTCAACACATGAACCATTAAAACCAAGCATCAAAGCATGTTCATATGCCCGAAATGGAGCCTTTCCAAGTGCCAATGGAGAGGGAGAGCTGTTGTTGTGACTGTCAATGTTGAAGACGCATATGGGAAGGCTGCGTGATTCTGCCAGCTGTAAATACTAGTCCTGGGGCTACAAAAAATGGTGGCCAAGCTTCAAAGGGGTCCGGTTAAAGCCAAGGAAGGCCTCAAACAAGCTCCAGCAAGTTTTGTTCAAAGGCAAGTGAGATATGAAGCAAGGGAGCTTCAATGGTGGCTGCCCCAATCTTGTTTACAACCTGTGAGACCTGAGAGCTGAAGTAAACCCTGAAGAAAATGATCAAATATCCTTGATGTAATGCCCTGAAGGTGCCCAACAATGCCAGGAAGGTGCTCGGGAAGTCGGGAGTGACGGGAGCTCAAAGGAGTTGGATATGGGTACCAGGAAAGAGACCCAATGCAAGTTGGGAGTCAATGGGATACTGAGAATGCCACGAACCAAGCTCAAGAGTCAGAAAGCAAAGTTCTGATACCAGTTGAAAGGGAGCGACGGATCGAAGGTTGGACTCGAGAGCTATGGCGGAGAGAGACTAGAAATGGGAACTCCAACAGTCACAATGTGTGACTAGACCTTCCTTTATTTAGATTGTCACTAAAAGAATAAAGAATAAAGTGGCGGTGACGGGTGCTCGCCACCTGCAGTGTGTAGTGGCGGTGATTGACAGTGTAGTAATACATGGGCGGCTAGGTGCCTTTGCCCCCAACATCTAGCTCTTTACTTTCAAAAGCCATAGTTCTACCCTCCTCTGGCAATAGCATAGCTCCAATGGCTGTGGAACTAGCATTATTTTTCACCACAAATGGTTTGTGTGAATCCATTATAAATAGGATTGGAGTAGTAGCGATAGCTACTTTAAGTTTATTAAAACTACGTTTTTGTTTCTCATCCCAAGAGAAAGTGCAACCTTGAGCTTTCAATTGGTTTGTCATATATCAGAACCACTATCTTAGCATAATTTTTTATAAAATTAAGATAAAATTATCCCAAACCAATGAGAATTTGTAACTCCTCTAGATTTATAGATTGAGACTATATTAAGATAGTTTGGAGCTTTTCATGATCCATTCTAATACAATAAAGATGTTACCAATGTTCTCCTTTAGAATAACTATAGATAAGGATATCATCAAGGAAAACAACAACAAATTTTGAAGATATTGATGTAAGACTCTATTCATAAGGGTCGTTAATGTGGCAAGTGCATTTGTTAGACTAAAGGGCATAATAAAAAAACTCATAATGGCTAAAACACATTTGAAAGGAAAATTTAGATACATCTTTAGTGCATATTCACACTTGATAGTATCATGACCTCAAGTTAAACTTTATAAGGTGTCTTGCTCCTTTAAGTTGCTCAAACAAGTCCACATGAGGAAGCACATAATTACTTCTTATTTTGTGAGCTCATTTAGACCATGGTAGTCAATATACATATACATGGAACCATCCTTTTTCTTCAATAACAATATTAAAGAAACCCATGAGAAGATCTAGATTGAAGGAATCCCTGTTGGATATAATCAATTAGTTGCTTCTCCACTTTGCTAGCTTCACTAGCACTAAGTCAATAAGATAGTTGATTAATGGGTTTACTTAGTAGTAAAACATCAATACTATGTGTTACATTACCTTTAACCTAGAGGCCAATGTAGAGGAAACAAGTCATTATATTCATTAAGTAGTTGGTGCATCTTATTATGTACATGTGGAAGAGAATGAGATGAAGATTTCTAATAGAATTTTGCAATGAGAAATTTTCTTTTAAAGAGAGAGAAGAGAAATCACGTAATTTATTTATCATTGGATTCTACTAAAGAAATGCCCACAACATCATTAATACAAGACAAAAACTTGTACAAAGAAACAAATGAAGACAATGCATAATATAAGTTGATATTGTCTATTCCATTATGTTTGGACAAATAATGAAGTTGAGTTGTAAATATAAGAGAGAATTGTGGAATATTCTCCTCACCTTAGCAAAACATGTATACCATTGTCCTCAAATGCAATAGTATTATGCTAATAACTACATGTTTTTGAGTAACCCAAACAATACAACCACCCTTGGTCCAATGTCGCATATTCCCTAGTCATATTCATAACTTAGAATCTTATTTTTTAATACTTATTCCCTTGTACTTCTAATGCAACAACATAAACTTTTATATTTCACACATCATTTTCATTCCCATTCATAAGAGAGATGACATAGTATGAGTACTGGGCACTTGGGGAAATTGTAGCTTATTAACCAATGTGTGGGTACTAAATTTGTGAGTTGATCCATGGTCCATGAGAATATAGGTTCATCATCCATTGAAAATGACATGAATATAGAGCAAGATGTGGAGACTAAACATGGGTTGTCATGGTGTACTAGTTAAGCAACATGCATGCTCATCAGTTTAATGGCTAACTTGTGTAGTCGTTGAATATTTAGAAGAAGCTTTCAAAGGAAGCATCTACACCATGTGCACTACTTTTTCTTTGTTCTTATTCTTATCAAGTCCATCGCCTTTGAGTTTTGTACAATATTTTTTTCATGAGAACCTAAGAAATTGAATCATAACTTCTCCATGTGCCCTTTCACAAGCTCTTTGCTTGAGTGTAGCCCTCTATCCCCTTTGGGCCTCTTAGTATTCTCATCTTTGAATGTAACATTGAATTTTCTCTTCCCTACTAATGTCAATGCAAATTTTGAACATGCAGATGTATGCACAAATGTTTTCTATCTAATATATAATCAAAAACCTATGTACTCTTCATGGCTTATTCTAATGTTTTAGGATATTGAATTTTCACCTTAGCCTTGTACTTGTTGTCCAAGCCTCAAATGAGTCCTCTAACCTTTTGAGAATCATCTAAACCGTCAAGTTCTACTTGTAGGCTTGGCCCTTAAGTGTGCCTCAAGAACTCTAAAAGAATTTATTGTATGATGTGATTCATGCAAGTACTCCACTTTTGTAAAAATGTATTGAATACATCCTTATTACGATCTCATTCCTCTCCTTGAAACACAAGTGGATTCATATTCTTTGACATATTGTTAACCTCATGTGTATTGAGAAAGCCAAAGATGTGAACACCTTGAGGCAGTCTTATTGACGGAGTACATCTAGGAGTAACCCATCTTCAAGAGGCATACAAGGGATGATCAACAATTGCTCTTGTTATATCATTAAAGCTAATAAGGCACTTCTTTGCATCATTAAAGCTTGTAAGACACTTCTTTGCATTAGCTCAACTAATAGTAGTTTTATCCATTTCACCTTGTGGTATCCCAATTAATACTTTGATGGCTACTCGAGCAGAGGTTCCATTTTTTAAGTTTGTTGCCTCATTAGACAAGGACCTAGATGCCTTTCTAGGCAATTCAAGGTGGCATATACTATAAATTTTACTATCCAAGTAGATCTTGCCCATAAGGTAACCGTAAAGAAAAACAATTGGGAAATGATTAATCATGCTTAGACATCATTCCAATCATGATTCTATCCAAAACACGGGACCAATATTCAAAAATTACAAAGACTATGTAAGCTAAAACAAGGTAGTACCACAATCCAGAGCTATAAAACTGAATTAAAGTTTTGAGATGATCAATTTCCCCCATGTCAAGAATCACATGGTGGGGGGACTTACTTGAGCTACTATGCTAAACATACATTGTATACACAAGAGGAAGATCACTCAAGAACAAAGAAGAGAGATGGAGACCAAAACATTTTCTTGTTAGTTTTTTTCTTCTTCATCCACACACTATACAATGTACACAAAGTATAGATAAGATACAACATAAATGAAAGTGACCTATTATGTTAAATAATACATAACTGACTATACTAATCAAGTGACACTATAACTATGCCAGTTGTAAGTAGGTGCAACAAACTAAATATAATAAGTGATAAGTCAGTGGCCATGTGAGGATCATAATGACCACCGACATGCTAAGTGTAGAAGTGCGGACCCATCTAGCCAAATGGTCCATCATCATCAATATCTGCACATATTGAGCTTTCCATCTCAACACTTCCCCTCCAGCTCAACTATATCTCTATAACTCCAAGTAAAGTTCAAAACTTTCAAAGCTTCTCTACACCCAATGCCTTTGTGAAAATGTTAGCTATTTGATGTTGTATGCTAACATATACCAAGTTAATCTCTCATGCAAGTACATTCTCCCTCACAAAGTGGTAGTGTACCTCAATGTGTTTTTTCCTAGCATGGAACACTAGGTTTGTAGCAGTTGTATGCTGCTCATGTCGTCATAGTGAATGAAAACTGGACCATCTCCTTGCACATCCAAATAACCCAATAAATTTTGCAGCTATACCACCTCAATTTTTGTTATAGCATCACCTCTATACTCATCCTTTGTACTCAATAAAACAACTATAGGTTGCTTTTCGTTGCTCCATGTAACTGATGCACTACCAAGAAAAAACATGAATCCATTGGTAGATCTTTTATCTCGCATACTACCAACCCAATCAGTATTTATATATAAAAAAATATGTACATCCTTACATGCCTCATAAAAATGTCCATAATGTAAAGTGAACTTCACATACCTCAATATGCATTTAAGTGCATCCAAATGAGGCTTTCTAGGCATAAGCATAAATTGAATGACAAGACTAACAACATAGCTCAAGTCTAGGCTTGTGATAGTCATGTAGATTAGAATCCCTACTATCCTCTTGAACATAGTAGGGTCTTCTATCTCATACATGTACTAAGAGGATTACATGTTATCATACCATACTTGAATAATATATCCAAGCCATATTTCCTCTAGGATAGCCATATACTATCGTCACATCTGATCACCTCAATACTAAGAAAGTATCTGATCACCTCAATAATAAGAAAGTATCCAAGCCATATTGCCTCTAGGATAGCCATATACTATCGTCACATCTGATTACCTCAATACTAAGAAAGTATCTCAACTCCCCCAAATTTTTCATCTCAAACTTTTTCTTCGAAAATTCCTTAACTTTAACAATCCCATTGCCACTGCATAATCAAATCATCCACATAGACGACTATAATGACCAAACCTACATCTTCCTTTCTCACATAAAGTGTGTGATCAATATCAAAAATATAAAAGCCAATATTAACAAGATACTCTTCGATCTTGTCAGACCATGCTCTAGGTGCTTTCTTCAACACATAGGGTACCTTCTTTAATGTGCACACATATGTGGGATGCTCTAAATTCTCATAACCTACTAGCTGCTCCAGACATACCTCTTCTTGTAATTCACTATGCAAGAAGGCATTGTTAATATACATCTACTGCAAACTTCAACCTTTGGTTGCTACCAAAGTAATTATGCATCTAATAGTTGCCATCCTAGCAAGTAGATTAAATTTCTCTTCATAATCTATGCCATATGATTGAGTATAGCCTTTCGCAACCAGCCTAGCCTTATACCTGCTAATCAAGCTATCTTCATTCTGCTTGATTTTGTAAATCCACTCACAGTAAATAGCTTTCTTACCTTTAGGCAAGGGTACCAGGTCCTAAGTGTTATTGGCTTTTAATGTGGCTATCTCCTCATCCATTGTTGCATCCCAATGAGCATGATCAATAGCATACTCAAAATAAGTTGGCTCAACATCCTCAACTACCTTCACCATATAAGCATAATACAGAAGATCATCAGAACCTCACAACTCATACTCAGACCATTAGAAACTATCAAAAAATATTCAATAAGCTTCCAAAAGATCTCAATCTTGATCAATCATCAATCCATGCTTCATACAAAAGAAAATCAGAACAAAATAGAAGCTATACAGAAGGTATACAGAACCAATTAGAACCTCAACAGAACCTATCAGAACATCACAGAGCTTCATATCTCCACTGAAAATCATCATGAACTTCTAAAATATAATCAATATCATCCAAAACACTCTCAAACACTTCCATTATCAACCATACATCACTCTAAATCCATAAAAAATCAATCATTCAAACCTCAAAAACAACAAAAATCAGTCAAAAATTGAGTCTTTTTCCACTCTTAACAACATACCCCTTATCTACCCCCTATTTATGGGACCTTACCTTATAAAATATACATTCCTTCCCTTAAATAACCCCCCTCCCTTACACTCACGTGGTACCATATGGTAAACCCTAGTGGATCCCTTGGTGACATATCAAGAATGAAAAAACTTCACATGCATCTAAGTTGGACAATTTTTTAGAACATCGTTTTAGTAAATAAAAAGACACAAAAGATTCAACTCAAACAAACAAGAGTTGGATATCTTGAAGAAATGAAAAATGTTTATCAAAGTATGTTTTGAAGGTGAGGAGCAATTGCAGATTCTTTTTTATAAGTGTTCTGTAGAAAGTATGTGTGACTTTGGGAAATTTTTCTAACTTTTGAAAAGGATGAATCTAAGTTCAAAAGAGCTAAAACAAATAGAAGAAGCAGCTGCTGAAGACTGAAGAGAAGACTGAGTGACAGTGACAGTAGTGAGCTGTGAAAAGACACTGTAGTGGCTCTGGTGACTCTTCATATTAGACATACCTCTTGGGAGGTGCATACAATACCTAAGAAGGATTATTGAGATTTATTATGAGAGCATTGTAGTGAGGAGATAATGTACTATTGATAGAGAGAGAGAGAGAGAGAGAGAGCTAGAGATAGTCAATTCTATCAAAACAATGTAACTGTATATGAGAGATTGAGAGAGAGAACTGTGAAGACATTGAAGATGAATACTATGTGATTAATTTCCATTCAAAAATGGTGTATTATTCTATGTTCTTTGTTCTATTGAAGGATCCTATGAAGAAGTTGAAGATTATGGTTGATTCTATCAAATCCGTGGGAGATATGTACTATGATGCTACGTGAAGAATTGTTGTTTTCTTTGTTTTGATGATCAAAAGAATGAAATAAAAGATTGTTGATGTTACAAGATAGATTTTCTTGCAAGATAATTCCCTTTTCCTTGGTGTTCCTCTTGGGGCTCCATGTTTTTGGTGCGCGGCCAGGGAAACTTACCATCAACAAGCATCAGAAGAGGCTGAAAATGAAGGAAATGGCATTGCCAAGAGGAGGAGAATTCAATGGATGTTTGCCAAGTTCCTTCTTCCATTGAAGAGTTGGATATTCTTATTATCAAAGCCACTTTTCACAAGAATTTCGTCCCACAATGGTGAAAACATATTACCATCATGATGCATGCTCCATGTGGTGGACTGTTTCCTCTTCCTATTGAAGCAGCAGAAACTTGCATCTTGGTGGCAAACTATTTGGGAACAAACTGAAGAGCAGAAACAAAGAAAATGACCATCCATGGAAGATTTGGCATTCATTGAGAAGTTTACAGACATCATCAAGTGGGAGATTGTGAAGAAGCTTCAGGAGTTGTGGTTAGTGGAGGTTCACGAAAACAAGAAGGAAAAGAGTTGGAATTTGTTCGTGGATGCTCAACAGCAAGATACGTGGGATGCTTGGTGTACTGGCAATCTTCTGTTTGTCTAATTAGCAATCCACTGGAAGTTGGTAGACAGAGTTTTTTTCACAACATACACTATTGAAACCCTCAGAAGTTGGCATTATTATAATGGCACAACAACGATCCTAAGAAGAATGAGTTTTGATACTTTCAAAATGGAATATCTTCCCCTCTGTAGTGACTCTTGAAAGCTGAATTCAGAGATGTTGAGAAGAAGGAAGTAGAGGAGATGTTGGCCAGAGAATCCCTTAGAGACTGAAGCCCTCATGAATGTTTCTATTCAGCAAATGTTGGCCAGCAAATGTTGGCCAGCAAACTCAAGATCAGCAAATGTTGGCCAGCAAATGAGAGGCCAGTTTTTAAGGGAGAGTACAATGAAGACCCTGATCTTCATGTAACAAAATTTATGGTACCATGTGTGGCTAACAATGCCAGAACCCTTGAGCATTGGTTAGCAATATTCCTTGCCACTTTCAAGGGCGCAGCATTTTAGTGGTATGAGAGACAAGAAGCATGAACTTTTGGCACTTGGGACGATCTGAAGTTGGCCTTCCTCACTAACTTCAGGCGTGAAGGTTTTGAAGAGCGGATGCGAGAGGAGTTCATAAACCTAAGTCAGTCCTCTGGAGAAAGAGTAGAAGCTTATGTCTCGCGAATGGAATCCATCCTGAAGAGATGGAATAACCATCATTTGGATGAAAGCATCCAGAAAGGAGTGTATCTTAGAGGTCTACAACCAGAAGTTTGTAAGTTCGTGGAATTGAGAAGGCCAGTCAATCTGCAAGCTGTATTGAAAGGTGCAAGATTGTATGACAAATTTGAAGCAAGGCTGTCAATGACTCCAGGAAGAGGAGTCTTACCTCCTCCCATGCCAGGAATGGTATACCCACCAAATGCAGTCCCAGGGACAGTTTCCTATCCCTATCCCTAGATGCAAATAGTGCCACAGTATAATGCACCTAATCCACTGTGGTCACCACAGACGAAAGTGCCTCAAATGATGGTTCAACCACAACAACAGTGGCCTCAAATAGTTCCTCCAATGGCAACTCAAAAATACTGGAATCCTACCAACTGGAATCAACAACCCCAAGTCTCAACAGGAGCTCTGAATTAGAGCCGGAACAGAGGACCTTTTGGATCGACCCAACCATTTTATACAGTAATTATAGAAGCTTCCCAAAATCCCACTAGAAGTACTTCAGGAGGTGAAATTCTGAAGTACTACTTATCCAACTCAGTTGCAAGTATCAAGAAAGAGCTTCTGGATATGATTATAGAGCAGCTACAGATGCTGAAGGTGAATACTGCCAATATATCCACTCATGTGGGAGCTGGAAGAGATGTGATGCGCTCTAATACATGGTGCGGAAAGTGTCATCAAGTAGGACATTTAGCCACTAAATGTACTTAAAAACCAACCATTCCTGGAGCCTTCTGTTCCTATTGTTTGCGAAAGAACCATACAGATAATATTTGCTCTCTGAAAGAGATGCATGAACGAAGACAGAAGGTTGAAAATGCAAGATTCAATTTGCTAGAATCCAAAATGACAACACAGGATATTGGACCAAAGCCTAGTGAACTAGGTCCCAATTTCGGTCCAAGGAGGTTTCCCTCTCAAAGTTACAGAGGACGACAGTCTGGCGGTTGTCAGAGATCAGAGGTGGAATGTTATAGGTGTAGAGAAAAGGGGCATATCTCCCCAAACTGTCCAAACCCTAGACGATTTGTGGATTACAAGCCCTTATGCAGTCGATGCAAAGGAGAAGGCCACACTACAAAGGACTGTCCAAGCCCAGCCCTTGTAAAGGCCAATGCCACTGATAGCCAACAGAAGGTACAAGAGCCTACCTCCAATTTGGTAGAGTTGGAAGTTGTCGCTATTACATGCATCAAGAAGAAGGAATCAGTTGTTCAGAATGAAAATAACTCTCCTGCCAAGACTGTGAAGTTCAACCTACCAACAGAGGGGCAGAGTAGTACAGGACAGAACAATGCAGTACAAAGCACTGTAGTGTTACATAGTGATTCAAAATCATCTTAATAAGAAGACGTGGACTAAGGATGGCTCTTTCAACAGCGACCAAGACCAATAAGGCCTCGGAATCTGTAAAGGAAGTAGATGTGGCTAATGCCTTCCTAGATCCTGGAACCCCATAGATTAGTGTATGGATAGAAGGATGCTTTATTTCAGATGCATTGATTGATGGAGGCTCATTAGTAAACATAATGACGGATGTGACAATGAAGGACTTAGGGTTACAAGGAATTCAACCTACACAGTGGCTTATCAGATTGGTAGACCAAAGCAGAATTAAATCGTTGGGCATTCTCCCATATGTAAAAACAACCCTTGTAGGAAGAGACTATTGGCTGACATATCTGGTGGTAAAACCAAATTCTTATGGGACCTCATACCCTTTGTTGTTGGGAAGACCTTGGCTTTTTGAAGCAAGAGCCAGGATGGACTGGTTCAAAGAAACCCTAACCCTAGGCAGAGGACCCAACAAAGTGGTGTTAAAGCTGTATGGATCGCAAAAAGGCAATGGATCCACATCCATCGAAGTCATAACTGACTCCTCCAATGAGGTAACAGATGGTACATCAGGAGATGAAGAGGCTGTTAAGTAGATCTTTCCTAAGAAAATAGAGGCACAGTCCTTAACAGTGGGCACTATAAGCCAACTGCCAAGGGAAGAAAAATCCTTGTCCATGGATGAATACCTCCTGCCTCAACTAAAATTAACTTTTGAAATCACCTCTAACAGTGAGATAGAAGCATGGATGTACTATTCTCCCGGTTACATGACAACCGCAAAGACAGAACAGAGGCAGAACAGATATAGAGCAGATACAGAGACAGAGCAGAGACAGTACAGTTACAGAGCATATACAGAACATACAAAGAAGATACAGAACATAGACAGAGCAGATACAGAGACAGTCATAGAGACAGTGACAGATATAGAGCCAGAGGCAGAAGCAAACTCAGAAACTGTGACAGAAGCAGAAGCAAATACAGAGGCAGAAGATCTGTTCTTCTCCTACAAAGCCTCTACAGAAGTGGAGAAAAACCCTCTAGAGGAAGACGATGAAAATGATGAGGAAGAAAATGAAGCAAGTTATGAAAGTACAAATGAAGAATTTCCTCTAATAGCGGATGATCTTATTGATGTCCCTACAGAGACCTCAGAGGCTAAAGATCTCAGGGTGCTGAATGGAATGACCATGGTTCCATTTGGGTTGACCAATGGACCAGAAAGTATGCAGAATCTGTATAAGCAATGTATTAAAAGCATAAAAATTAAGTTCATCAGTAGCTCCTGTCGCCCTAACTGTTCAGTCCAGAGAAGAGATTATGATGATGCCCCCTGCAACAGAAGATAGATCCATCAAAGCCTCGGCTTCCAGAAGGTCCATGCAATGTGACATTGCTAGACGCATCTTTAGAAGATGAATACCTAAGTCCAGAAGAAATTACCACTCACACAAAAGTAAACAAAGCTCTAATACCCTTCCAGCAACCTCAATAGACAAATGAGTCATTTGTTCAAAAGGAGGACACTAGTTCTAGTGGAACATCAAACGAGGATACTACTCTCTTGAAAGAGTCAGATCTCTACCCAGAAGCAATCTGTGGGACATTTATCCGTGAAGTGGAAGGTGAAAGGCAAGTAACATTCTTGGATACTAATGGTACTGAATGTCACCTAAAAGTAGATCTCAATCTTCCAGAAGAAGAACTAGTGGTCCTGTGAGACCTACTCAAAGAGAACTTAGATGTGTTTGCTTGGTCATATAAGGACCTAAAGGGGATTGATCCCATAGTATGCCAACATCACATTGATCTAGAGCCCGATGCCAAACCTATAAGGCAAAGACAAAGGTGTATAAATCCTAATTATTCTACTCTGGTGAAGGTTGAATTATTGAAAATTCTTGAAGCGCAGTTCATTTATCCCGTGGCTAATAGTGAATGGGTTTCGCCCATCAAGGTAGTACCCAAGAAGAATGGGAAACTTCGAATATGTGTCGACTTCCGGAGGCTGAATTTGAAGACGAAGAAGGATCATTTTCCTATCCCTTTACAAATCATCTATTGGACAAAGTGGCAGGATATGAGCTCTATTCCCTCCTGGATGGATTCAGTAGATATAACCAAGTCCAAATTGCAAAAGAGGACCAATCCAAAATAACCTTCACCACTGAATTGGGGACCTATGCTTATAGAGTGATGCCATTTGGGCTCTGTAATGCTCCTGCCACCTTCCAACGAGTAATGATGGCGGCCTTCCAAAATCATTTGCATGATTTCATTGAGGTGTATCTTGATGACTTTTGTGTCTATGGTTTGATCCGAGAGTACTAGGGACACCTAGAGCAATGTTTTGATAGATGCCGAGAGTATGGGATTTCTCTCAACCCTGACAAATGTTTCTTTGGCATCTCCTCAAGAGTTCTTTTGGGCCATATTGTCTCTACAGAAGGGATTGCAACAGACTTGAAAAATATTGAGAAGTTTGCCGCCTTACTAGCACCAACAAACCTCAAGAAATTGAGATGATTTCTTAGCCATGTGGGCTACCACAGAAGATTTATTGCACATTTTGCAACCAAGGCAGCCCCTCTACACAAGCTCCTAGGGAAATATGCAGATTTCCTTTGGACTGATGACTATGAAGATGCCTTTAATACCTTAAAATAGTGCCTTATCCAAGCACCTATCTTACAGCCTCCTGAATGGACGAAGGAGTTCCATGTGCACACATATGCATTAGTTGAAGGGCTACATCCTGTCCTATGTCAAAAAGGCCCCTCTAAATTAGATCAACCAATATATTATGCAAGCCAAAATATCACGGATAGGGAACGGAACTATACAGTGATAGAGCTTGAGTGCTTGGCAATTGTGTTTGCACTAGAGAAGTTTCGACACTATCTACTGTCAATGCATTTCAAGTTCTATGTGGATCATGAAGCCTTGTCCTTCATGATGAACAAAGCAGATGTTAAAGAACGATTGATGAGATGGTTACTCCTATTCCAAGATTTCGATTTTGAACCTGGCCGTTCCCATGTCCTACCTGATCATCTATCACCGATCCCTCAAACAGAAGTAGAGGAAGAGGATGATCCATACCTTCCTGATGCTTCCTTGTTTCTAGTTGAAATGGTTACTCCCTAGTATGTAGACATAGCCAACCTCCTGGCAACTCAACAGTATCCTCCTGGCATCTCAAGCCATGAGAAGAAGAAGCTTCTGTTAGAATCAGCCCCCTACACCTTGCTAGGCAGTGCACTATACAAGAGAGGCAAAGATGAAGTGCTGCGAAGATGTGTTGCAAGGGATGAAATTGGCATAGTATTGAAAGCATGCCATGACGAACCCTGTGGCGGACACTTCGCAGGAGGAAAGATAGCTAGGAAGGCTCTGTTAGCGAGATATTGGTGGCCGACCCTTCACAAGGATGCATATGACTACTGCAAAAGATGTGATGCTTGTCAGCGAATGGGAAAACCCACCAAAACAAGTGCCATGTCATTGCAACCCATTCTTCCCCTAAAGCCATTCAAGAAGTGTGGGATTGATTTTGTGGGTCCCATTGATCAACCTATGAGATGGAAGCAAGAACAGATACATCCTAGTATGTACGGACTATGTCACAAAGTGGTGTGAAGATAAAGCCCTGAAGCGGGACGATGGTAACAAAGTAGCCATGTTTATGTACAAGAATATTATCACCCATTTTGGCAGTCCCCTTAAGTTGTGAGTGACAGAGGTACTCATTTCCTTAACAAAATCATGGAGGAGTTGACAAAGCTGTATAAGATCGGCCATCTTAAGTCCACTCCCTGTTACCCTAGAGCCAATGGCCAAATTGAAGTCACCAATCGCATCCTCTGCTCGACTCTAACAAGAACGATTGTTCCACATCATCGCGACTGGGATGATCGACTTACAGAGGCCCTCTGGGTGTACAGAACCTCCCATAAGGCAACTATAGGATAGACCTCTTTCCAGCTAGTGTATGGTACCGAAGCCGTCTTCCTTGTTGAGCTGGAATTGCCCTCTTTGCGAGTGGTAGTTAAAGAATGCTTGGGAGATGATGAGTCACTTCAACGGCGCCTCCCGCACTTGGAATGCTTGGATGAGATACGGCGGATGGCTCTATAGTGCATGGAAACCACTCAAGCGCGATGCAAGGTCTATCATGACAATTTCATCAAGTACAAGGAGTTCAAAGAAGGTGATCTTGTCCTAGCCTATGATTCGAGATTTGGCAAGTTTCCTAGCAAACTTCAACAACGGTGGATGGGCCCGTACAAGGTACTTGCTATCAATCCTAACGGCTCTGTTCAGTTAATAGACCGTTGATGCCTCTGATGATCCTTTCCTCATCAATGGCTATCGCCTGAAGATGTACTTCTCTCCTTGGGGATCTTGACAATCACAGTCGACCTACCCTTTCCCTTTTGGGCGGCGCACTATCCTTCTTGTCGTGCTTCTGATAGCCCTTATGATTCTCCTCGTGAGGCGGTCTCATTCTGCTATCCCCTCGCAAAAATATTTCAACCCAACATTGTTCTCTTCTCGTCTGATCCAACAACGGTAGCGAGGTTGGTCCTGACACATGGTATTTCTATCATTTTTCTTTCTTCACGAAAAAAAAGAAGAAAACAAAAAGAGAGAAAAAAAAGGAAAACATGAAAAAAATAAAAAAAATAAAAAATAAACAAAAACAAACAAAACTGTTATGGGAGAAAAGGAAGAAATTCCTTGTCATAAGAGGTCTTGTTCCAAGAAAAGTGGAAACACCCTTGGGCAGGAAGCTGACTGTGGAAAAGGTGGTAACACCCCGCAGTTCAGGATAGCTGACTCACCAGCAAAACCTCTTCAGCAAGTAATTTGAAGCCACCTCCCTTGGTGCGCTGTCTCTACAATATCATTCCGTCTGCCCTTCTTAATAGATGACTCTTTCTACAAATCATTACAGTATGAGATTTTTAGGTTGCCTCCCTAGGTACACCGCCTCGTCTTCAAGATCTTGATGAGAACAATAGCCTCCATGATCTTCATCACCAACCCCTTGAGTGATGTGCGCTTTCATCCTAACAGGATAGGGATGTGAGTATGGGTTGCCCTTTATATTTATCAGAGCATGAGATAGAGGGTGGGGTGAATGACCAGCCTTTCCCTTCAAATCAAATGAGAGGTGAGATGTGTGAATGGAGTGTTGCATGCACGGGATGGGCCTCTCAATGCATGAAGCACGATTTGTTCCTGTGCACTGCACCATAAGGCTCCCTGGCCTTCCTTCTTGCACCGTATGCCGGCACAGGGTGGGATGCACAGTTGCACCATCAAATGCACACAAGGCATACAACCTCTGCACAAGTGACGGTGAGGATTACATCAATGGGTTTCAGGAATGGGTTTTCCTCTGTATCTTTCAACATACCCCTCTTTCAACAGAGCGTGAGACAGATTATCGAGAGGTGAGGATTGAGGGACGTTACGACAATTGGAGTCAAGAACGTTTCTGTTTCCCTGTACACCCACGAGATGGGTCTCTGCCATCAGCACAGGACATGTCATTCTGTTATGTACACTATACTACAAGGCTCCCTAGCCTTTCTCCTTGCACCTATGCCAGATGGGGTTGGACGCACTAATGCACCATCAATTATGCACCTTGGCATACTCTCTCTGCACCATCCCCTTGTCGATTCTTAAGCCGGGTGTGAGCTCTGGGTTTTCATCATTATTTTCTTTAAGTGACGTTAGTAATGGGGCAAGTGAATGCTCTTTCAATCCATTTGAGTGATCGTTGACTGCAATATCCCTCATCATCGACGACTTTCCTGCGATTCCTTCAACCAGCTACCTCCTTGGGTGCTGCAGCTTGGTCCCTGCCATGAAGGACGAAGGACATGTGCTGTGACGACACCTTGTTACCTCCTGCAGCCAGCCGACAATGATACAAGACACAACCTCGATAGTCGATATTCCTCCTCGGCAATATGGGCCAAGTTTTTCTAACCCTGCACCTTCTGTTTTTTTAGTGACGGTTATATCTTAAGTGTGGGGATGTCGTGGTTGGTCTGATGTGAGGTACTCGGTCCTTGATGTTTGGTTTACCCTTCCTGCTAAGGTTCTAAGTGTGGGGATGCATCCCTGTGCGTCTATGTTACATACCCCCATGCATATACCATGTTATGATCATGCATCTATGCCATGACTTCATTTTACCTTGCTGGGGTCATTTCCCCACTCTTCTGTTCTATTTCACCCTGTCCCCAGAGCTGTTTCTTAATCGTTTGCCTTTATTTTTTGTTTTGTGATTTTTCCATGTGAATGCACCCTACGTTCCCTAGAATCCCAAGCCAACCTTACAGTCATGTTCATCCCTTTGAACTGCCTATTCTTTCTTTTTACCATCCCTTGTTCCGACAGATGGTTCTAAAGATATTAATTTTTGAAGCCCTATCCTATCCATTCCCCTTGACACTTTTCCTTTTTATTCCATGTCATTCCGATGCATGGTTGATCCGTTATGAATTTTTACGGGTTATCGGGCCTTTCTTGTGTCTATTTTTCACATTTTTCCATGTGAACCTGCCCTATTTTCATTGGAATTCCAGTTTAACTTGATAGTCGTGTCCTGCCGGCCTTTCCCCCACTTTTTCCTTTTTTCTCCCCCTCTTTCAACTACCGGATTTTTAGTTATTAATTTTTTCGAGTGTTTTCAGATGCGTTTTTCATTCCCCTAAACTGAGTTTTGATACACGAACCCTGGGAATTCCTTTCTTCCAAACATTTTTCCTTTTTCCTATCCTCTATTCCAGTGCATGGTTCTTCCCGTATTCATTTTCGAGTCTATTTTCAGGCCCATTTTTGGGGTTTTTTCCATGTGAACGCATCCTATCTCAATCAGAACTGTGTTTTGTCATGATAGGGTTTTAGGACACATTGTTTTGCACGCTTTTCCTTCTTTTCGCACTTCATTTCAATGTGCGGATTTTCCGATATTAATACCTGTCTGTGTTTTCGAGTTTGTTTTTTGTGTTTTTCCCATGTGAATACCCTGATTTTGCCCTAGACCCAGTGTTGCATGTTTCCATCATTTTCCCCTCGTCTCCTAGTACATTTTTCCTTCTTACGGTTTTTCAATCCGACAAACTGGTTGAATTTTATTCATTTTTATTCATTTTTCCCATGCGACCACGTTCTCGTGTCGCGCGTGAACGCGCTTGTTTCTGGCTTTATGCGCCCCGGGACGCCCCCGTGGTGTTTGTGGCTTGCGCATTGCCATCCCTGCCCCGTTTTATCCCGTCATTGCAAATTTTTTTACTCCCGCCCCGCACATGCGCACGAGACATGGGTGCATTTTTTCCCACCCATTTTCCATTTTTTTCTTTTATTTTTCTTTTTCCATTAAACAACAAAAAAAACACCAAGAAAAAGCAAAAAGAAAAACGACACGAAAAAAAAACAAAAAACAAACAAGGACACAAAACGAAGAAGAAAAAAAAACAAATGAATACATAATCATAATAATAAATAAAATAATTTATAAAAAAAGAAACCACAAAGCAACACCAAAAGAGAAAAAAAAAGACAACAAAGAAAGAAAAACAAAGAAAGAAAAAAAATGAAACAAAGAAAAAAAATGAAAGACAAAAAGAAAAAAGAGAGAGAGAAAAAAACACATACATGTTTTCCCGTTGTCCCCGCGTCCCGCCCTGCATCTCCCTTCTTCTTCCTCCTTTCCTTCTCCCTGCCCTTCTTCTTCCTCTTCCTCCTCTTCCTTCTCCCTTCCTCTTCTTCTTCTTCTTCTTCTTCTTCTTCTTCTTTCCTCCTTCCCCTCCTTCTCTTCCTCTTTCTCCTTCTTCTTCTCTCCCCTCCTCGGCCACCCTGTTGTCGTTCGTGACACCGCCACTTGCTATCGGACGACACCCTCTACTTGCCGCCCTTCGGCCGTGACGCCGCCCCAGCGCCTGTTGCCACTGCCCTCCTCCTCCTCCTCCTCCTCCTCCTCCTCCTCCTCCTCCTCCTCCACCACCATCCTCCTCACCCTCCTCCTCCTCCCACCCCCTGGTAACCACCTAACCTTACCGTGGTAACAACTAACCTAACCTTAGTTAATAGTTAAACTAATATTAGTTAGGTTAAACTAACCATTAGTTAAGCTAACTAGTTAGTTCCCAGTAACCCCAGCTAACTAACCCTAGTTAGTTCCTACTAACCCTAGTTAGTCCCCCACTAACCCTAGTTATTTGACCCCTAACCCTAATTAGCCTAACTCACCCTTAGTTAGTCTACATTAACCCTGGTTACTTGACTCACCCTTGGTTCAATTAACTAACCTTAGTTAGATTGAGAAACCCACAGTTAATTAACCTAACCCCTAGTTAGCCTAACTTCAGACTAGTTAGTCTAACCTAACCATAGTTAGCCTCCCTATCCCAATTAGATTAACTTACCTTTAGTTAGACCCCTACCCTTAGTTAAACTTACTGACCTTAACTAGACTAACCTAATTAACTAGACTTAACCTAGTTGACTAGACTAACCTAATTTACCAGACTTAACGTGACTAACCCTACTAGCCTAATTTACCAGACTTAACTTGACTAACCCTCCTAACCTAATTTACCAGACTTAACCTAACTAACCAGACTGCCCTAACTAAACTAACTTAACAAACTAACCTAAACTAACTAACCTAAATGATTTACCTCACTAAATTAACTTAATCAATTTTTTCAGACTAGGCTAACTTAATTCACTTAATCTACTCAATTAGCCCCCGTTCCTGCCCTTTCTCCTCTGTTGTTTTTCCGTTGTGTACGGGTGTGCTAGCAAGAGTTCACCCACGAGGACGCACTTTCGACTTGTCCATGCGATGGAGTATTGCAGTCAACTGCTCACACGCAGTCATCCTTCGTTGTTCACATGCAGCCCGGTCAGTGGTGTTTTTTTTGTTTGATTGGATTCATTGCTTTTGGGGGACTACTCCGTGTGCCTTCAGTCTATTGCATACACACCCCTACCAGGTATTCTTTGTGATTGTCTGTGTTTTGGTGTGTGTGTTTTCCATCTAAATGGCGCCTCACGCTCCTCCTCCTATCCAGTATGTCCAGCTGGTCAGTAGGGATTATTCTTCCCTATTGGCTTTTGAGCCTATAGCGAAAGCAGAACTTGCAACTTTCGTGGCTGCTTCATTCCCACTGATTCCAAATGATCCATCCTTGTGTGATGAGTTCCTTGCCTCATACAGCAAGAAGTCGGGCCTGGTTGATGGTGCTTCCATGATATTGACACCTTGAGGGTTAGGGAAGGCTTTGTGTCTTCCCTACAAAGGAGATCCCTTTGTTACAGCTAGACAATTATTCTCCAACGATGAGATTTTCAAGCTGTTACAGAAGTAGACCAAAGAGATTCTGGATGTCAAGAAAGTGATCAACACTTCAGGCATATCTTTTTCCATGATCATTGTTCCTCTTTGGAAGTTAGTCTGCCAGTTCCTCCAAGATAGGTTTATGCCTTCCAAAACACCATCCCATTACTTGTCCAAAGAGCTCTTCACAGCTTCCAGGATGGTGTTAAAAGGGGTAGCTATTGATTGGAGTACTTACCTGCTTACAAATATGAACCAACATTTTGTCAAAGTAACGAGAGGAAATGTCACAAATGTCACCTATGGCTCCTACCTGTATGATTTCTTGACATACTCAGGCCTAAAGAAGGGTGTACTACCACCTCCTCCATCTAATCCAGTACCTCCCCCTCCACCTTCAGAAAAGTCAAAACCTATTGATATAGAGGATCTTGATTCTCCTCCTCCATTGGTCATTCAGCAGAAGCGCTTGAAGCATGTGGAAGATAAAACTCCTTCAGTTCTTCCTTCAGTCACAATTTCTGCTACATCTGGCAGTGACCTCCCTGCTCACCTCACATGTAACAATTTGTTCAGAGCACATAGAGAGGGTTCTTTGGACATATCACTCCCTTCACTGAACAGTTTAGTATCGGGAGATGCCATTCCATTCCTCTGTAAAGACATCCAGAGTTCGATTGAACTTTCAGTGACAACTTGTGTTCAACAGCTGTATGCTTCCTTTTATGAAGAAGTGATGCAGTCCAAAGACCAGTTGCATAAGGAAACATCAGAGTTAGCCTCTACTAAAGACACACTTGCAGATCTGTTTAAGAAGATGGAGCAGCAAACACAAATGATTGAGACTCAAAGAGAAGAGATATCTTCTTTGAAGATTCAGTTAACAGAAGCTTAGTCAGAGGTCACTAAAATCTCAAAGGAGAAGGAGAAAATGTCCAAAGAAGCTCAAGAGTTTCAGACTCTTTTAGATGCAAAACTCTCAGCCTTACAGACTGCTCATAACATAGTAGAATCACAAGCTTCCCAAATCAAGCAGTTACAAGACCAACTGACATAGTCACGGTCTGTTCCTCCAAGCCCCAATGTTCCTATGATTCCTTCTATCTCTAAGCAGGACTTGGCAGTTCTCCAAAGACAGGCCACATTGTGTCCATTGTTTCAAGATAAAGTGGAAAGATTGTAGTCCAGGATGGATTTGTTATGGTCAACATTTAAGCATTTCCAGGAGTATGTTCCTCCGGACCATTCTTTCTTTGTCCAATATTATCAATTGCAGAAGTTGGCCTTTTATATGAAGCTTTCAACGATGGATCTTTCTCTTCTAGAGGATGGTTGGCTTGGTCTCCTCAGTTGCTGACAGAAGTGGTCCGTATGGTGTTTGAAGATTCTATGATGACGGATATCATGTTGCTGTCTTACATGTATCTACTACTGGGTGATCTGTTGATTCCAGATGAAGTAGATATGGCTTAGTATGTGGGGGACGTGGTTTTGCAAGCTGTTTTATATGTCAACTATTTGAAGTTGCGGATAGATGACATGTTCCAATGTTACTCCTCAAAAGTGGCTACTTGCCTAGACAATTCTTGGCACTCAATGATTGATTATGTAGTCTTGAATCAACGTCAGAACACAGCTTCTACCTATGTATAGAGCACTAACCAACTAAGGGTGGATCTCTTAGCTTATCTTTCCAAAAACCATCCATTTGATTCAATTTTTTTAAATGCCTACCAGAGAAGATCTGTCTTAGGTCCCTCTGTTCCTAGCCTATTGTACTATCAACAAATGGCTCATCGCTATGATACCTATCTTTTCCTTTATCAAACCAATTCAACAGCAATCTTACCTCTTCTTTTTCAGCCTCAATCTTTTCCTCAAATTCCTATATTTACCTATTATTCTTTTATTGAAGATAGATTATTTTCCCCTTCTCCACCATGCCCTTCTCCATCCATCCATATACCTTCTACTTGTCCTGTTTATCAATTAACACCTTTCCTAACCGATTCCCTTAAATTTTCAGCCACTCCTTTAACTTATTCCTCCTTTTATGATTTTTCCTACCCATCTCTTCATCCTCTTTCACTTATTCCACTTCCATCTCCTGCCACTTCTATTTCTCAACCCCCTCAGTTGGTTAGTGAATACGAAGGGTTTGATCAAGAAGAAGAGGATAGATCTCGACTGATTCTCTTACAGGACCCTCGATAAACTTGCCAATAATTCCAAGAGATTGGACAATAGCCAGTCAAGCATACCAAAATTACCTTTATTTCGCTCACCAATATTCACAATCTCTAGATCCTTCAGTGAGATTGGCAACTCATTTTGCTTGGTATCTAGCATACATGCATAGGCATTCCCATAATGATCAAAAGGCCATTCCAAAGCTTTGTATGAATGTCAATGTGAACATTGACTCCCACCAGCTGGATGTCCTATATTTTCATGCCCTATGTCTCTCTAGTAGATACCTTGTTTTGCTAGAAAGGATGTGTTGCCTGCAGTTCTTTCAAAATCCTCCAAAGATATTTGTAGATGAATCCTTCTCCGATCGTTTTCGAAACCACCAAGCCTTCAAAAGGGATCACCTTCATTGATGCCTTTGCAATGTATTTTGGATGATTCTTAATGATAGATATATCTCTCTTTTTGGAGGTGTCATTTAGATGGTTGTATTCGTGTTTGTGTGTGTGAGTGTTGTAATAATTGTATGTGATGAGTTTGTGCTGATTGAGAATAATTTGTTCGAGAGCTCCTTTCAAACTATTGATGGTGGAATGAACAACTATGGTGGAAAGCTGAAGAGAACCTCTTATATCCTTTACAAATTTGTTATGATTGATTATTAGACGAGTTAATGAATAATGAAGTTTTTCTTTAGTAGTATTTTCTATCAGATACAGGTGATAAGTTGGGGTCGTGATTTGGAGAGACTATTGAAGATCCTACTGAAGATAAGATTGAGTTCTTTAGTGAACTTATATTCTTCTTTTCCTTCGATCGCGAGAACACTTCCTTTCTAAGTGTGGGGATATGTTGAGACTGGAAAAAGACTAAATTTCTAACTGATTTTTGTTGTTTTTGAGGTCTGAATGATTGATTTTTGATGGATTTAGAGTGATGTATGGTTGATAATGGAAGTGTTTGAGAGTTTTTTGGATGATATTGATTATGTTTTGGAAGTTCATGATGATTTTCAGTGGAGATATGAAGCTCTGTGATGTTCTGATAAGTTCTCTTGAGGTTCTGATTGGTTCTATATACCTTATGTATAGCTTCTGTTTTGTTCTGATTTTCTTCTGTATGAAGCATGGATTGATGATTGATGAAGATTGAGATCTTTTGGAAGATTATTGAATAGTTTTTTATAGTTTGTAATGGTTTGAGTATGAGTTATGAGGTTCTGATAACCTTCTGTAACCCTCTGTAGACCTTCTGTAGAGCCTCTGTCTCTGATCTATCTTTGTACTGTAATTGTATTGTAGCTACTCTAGTACTGTACTGTAATTGTTCTGTAGACCTTCTGTAAGTATTTTGTAGAAAGTATGTGTGACTTTGGGAAAGTTTTCTAACTTTTGGAAAGGATGAATCTAAGTTCAAAAGAGCTAAAACAAATAGAAGAAGTAGCTGCTGAGGACTGAAGAGAAGACTGAGTGACAGTGACAGTAATGAGTTGTGAAAAGACACTGTAGTGGCTCTGGTGACTCTTCATATCAGACATACCTCTTGGGAGATTCATCCATGACCTAAGAAGGATTATTGAGAGTTATTATGAGAGCATTTTAGTGAGGAGATGATGTACTATTGAGAGAGAGAGAGAGAGAGCCATAGATAGTCAATTCTATCAAAACAGTGTAACTGTAAATGAGAGATTGAGAGAGAGAACTATGAAGATGAAAACTATGTGATTTATTTCCATTAAAAAATGTTGTATTCTTCTATTTTCTTTGTTCTATTGAAGGATTCTATGAAGAAGTTGAAGATTATGGTTGATTCTATCAAATTCGTGGGAGATATCTACTATGATACTGTGTGAAGAATTGTTGTTTTCTTTGTTTTGATGATCAAAAGAATAAAATAAAAGTTTGTTGATGTTACAAGATAGATTTTCTTGCAAGAGAATTCCCTTTTCCTTGATGTTCCTCTTGGGGATCCATATTTTCATATATTTCTTGTATGCAGGTGACATCTCCCTATTACTACTAGTGAATCCCCTGTGGATATGTCCCTGCATAGTATTTGCATAGTATTATTAATGACTAGAGATAGCTAATACATTACTTTTTTATCTTTTGCATTCTATTCTTTCCATGCCTTTAATTCATTTAAAGTTGCAAGCTAGATACTTAGTTCTGGCTAATTTTCTTTACCTTAAATGAACTCATAAAGGCCCTTTCCAATGAGGAAGTTTATCACATTGAGATTCCATGAAGAGTAGTTGTTCTTATCTAGCTTCACAATGATGGGATTTCCTTTTTTTTTGCGATTATCACAAAAATGATATAAAAAGAAAGCAAGTCTTCTATAACCTTTCACAACAAGTGCATAGTTTTACACGAAGTAACATTTTTTACTAATTGTTCAATAGTACATGTCATCTGCAACCTATGAGTAGATGATTAAACTTATGTTGACTTCTTGACAAACACCTCAAAATTTATAGATTCGAAATATGAAACTTGTGCACCTACTTTCAGTCGATACAGTCGAAATCACAATATACCTTGAAACTGTTGTTTGTAACCTTGTGGCTCTAAAACCTTATTGTCTGCAAAATATATAGTGCTCTGCTCACATACCAAATCTCACAAAAATTTGAGATTTTTGCTCTATCCTACTTTCTATGTGTCCGTAAATACTATCTAAGAGAAAGAGTGGAAGAATAGGAGAGCTTTTTACCCATTTCTTGCTTGCTTGAATCATTGCTTCTTCTCCTTCACTTCAGCTTTCAAAACTAGCCTCTCTCAATGGTGCCACTTTGATACCATGTTAAGAATTGCATGGTGGCACGACTTCTTGAGGTGTTGTACCAATATATATTGTATACACAAGAGGAAGCTCACTCAAGAGTACAAGAAGAGAGTTGGAGGCCAAAACTTTTTGTTGCTACTTTTTTCTTCTTCTTTCACACACTAGACAATGTACACAAAGTATAAATAAGATACAACATAAACAAAAGTGGCCTACTAAGTAAAATAGTGCTTAAATGATTATTCTGATTGATTGACACTATAACTATGCCAACTATAGGTAGATGCAACAAACTAAATATAATAAGTGATAACTTAGTAGCCATGTGAGGATCATAATGACTACCGGTATGCTAAGTATAGATGTGTAGACCCATCTAGCGAGACGGTCCTCATCAATGTTCACACATGTTGAGCTTACAATCTCAACACCCCAACAACTCACCTAATGGAAATTTTTTATATTCTTTATATGTATAAGGCATGAGTAGAAAAAATTCTAAAGTTTTAGCTATGTAAGGCCTATTTTTTAACAATCTAGATTATTTTTACCAGCATGCACTCCATGTTGAGATGTTTAAAGTCAAAAAAAGAGAAAAATCGGTGAAACCTGTTAAGAAGTCTCGATGTATGGAACCCAATAACTTTGATACAAATTCGAATCTAGAGAAAGAAATTAGTAGTGAGGAGGACTCTAACAAAGAGGAATACTAGAAGCCAACTAAGTCCAAGAGAAAGGGAAAGGTCTACCAACACTCAAAGGGTGCTTGCAGAAAACCTGTAATTGAAACTTTTTGGTATGCCAAGTGTAGTTATCTAGGTCACTTGCCTATTAAATGTGGTCTTAATTGGTGGTGGTGTGGAATTTTCCATATATCTAGCCACAATACCCATATTTATTGGTATAGTATCCACAATCAAATAGTAAATATCGAGTCCCGGTGGCAAGGCATGGTAGGAGCACAACTGGCTAGTTCAAATCATCTCGAATACTACAAGGAAATAGGCAAATAGCGATGGAAGTTTGCAATGTAAAATAGTAGTGCTGCTATTTGTGTTGCAGAGTTGTAGTTTGTGACATTGTTTGTGATGCAAATAGTGACATTGCGATGCAAAGAGTGATGCAAATAATGAAGCCGGTTTGAGAAAAAAAACCATAAAAAATTCAAGCACAAAATTTGTCACGAAAATTTTCAAGAGAGAGAAAAAGGGAGAGCGAGAGAGATCGTTGCCTTGAGACAGAGAGTGAGAGAAAGAGGGAAAGAGAGAGGAGAGCTTCTCACCATCATTGCCACCGTACATGAAGAAGAGGGAGAACTGTGCAAGGGAGAAAAAAGGAATGTTGTGAGAGGAGGTGAGGAATCCATCCTCCGGCCTTTGTGGGTGGTAGGTACATTGCCTCTTCTTGCTTTGTTCTTGTGTTTTCTTCTTTTCTTTTGTTTGTTTTTCTTTGTAATGAGATGCATTGAGATAGAGAGAGAAAGAGAGAAAAGGAGAGAGGGAGAAGAAGGAAGGAAGACGAAGAGAGAATGAGAAAGAGAAAAATAAGAAAGGTAACAAAGAAAGAGACGAAGAGAGAAAGAGAGAGAGAAAGGCAAGGAGAGAGGAGAATAAGTGAGAGAAACAACAAGTGGGGGACAGGAACAAAGAGAGAGGTAACAAAAAGAGAGAAAGGGAGAAAGAAAAAGAGGAGAAAGAGAAAAAGAAATGGAGAGTGAAGGAAGAGGTGGATAAAAGGATGAGGTAAAGAGAGGAAGGAGAGTGAAACAAAAAGAGTGCTAGAAAGAGAGAGGGAGAAAAGGGAAAGAAGAGAGATAGAGAGCGAGAGAGAAGGAGAGATAAAAAAAAGAAACAATGAGATAATTGGAGAGAATGCAATGATAGAAAAATAAAGGGAGAGGGGGAAGAGAGACAGAAAGTGGGGTGGGGAGAGAGGGTCTTTCAATGTCTTGTTTTATGAATTTTCTATTTTCTATATTTGATTTTAATTGTAAAGAGATGTGTCGAGTATGAATGGAGAGGAAAAGAGAGAAAGACATAGAGAAAAGAAGGGAGGGAAAGGAAGAGAGAGAAGAAGTGAGTGGGGAGGGAAGATGAGGGAGATAAAGAAACATTGGGAGAGAGAGAAAAAGGGATATAGAGAAACAAAGAAGGATAAAGGGAGGCAAATAAAAAAAGAAAAAGAGAGATAAAATTTGAAAAGTGGGAAGAGAAATAAAGAAGGATAAAGGGAGGCAAATAAAAAAAGAAAAAAGAGAGAGAAAGAGGGGTGGGGAGAGAAATAAAGAGAGGAATAGATAAAGACAAAGAGACATGGAAAGAAAATGAATGGATAAAGAGAGATGGAGGGAGGAAAAAAAATAAAGGGAAAGGGAGAAAAGGAGGAGTAGAGATTAAAAAGAAGGAAGATCCTCAATGAGGGAAAAAAACATGTTGTTTGCTATAACTACACCAAATGGAGACGATGACGGTCATGATGTCTAAGATTGTGAGGCATATCTTAATCAGCCCGTATCCCATGTCCTTGCACTGAATGCAAGCTGGCAATTAGGGGAAAGTGTCACTTATCCATAGAATATGTATGATGCTTTGGCAAGTTTCAATCAGAGATCATTGGTCAGAGGTGATCTCAGACTTTGAGCGAATGGTAAGAAAAGCATGTATCCATCATGCTCTACATTCACAGAGTAATTGAATATCATATACAAAAATATTAGACGTGTCCCCATAAAATTTGTACATGGAGGTGATGCTTCATCCCAAGGAATACACCTATTATAACCAGTAAGGAGAGTTCGTAGGTATGTGATGGATGGAGTTCCTCAGCCCAAATACCAATTGCACGCAATGACTCAATTCTACACCCTCAATACCAAAGGAAAGAGTCGGCCTTTAAGATCTTCCTCCAATCTTGGAGCCTAAGATAGAGGCAATATTCAATGTATTGATATCCATGGATGCCGAGTCATTTGATCCATTAATAGAGGAAGCATCCATACCATTATATGATGGGTGTCGAGTATCTCACTTGAAGATGCTGCTTGTAATTCTAAGTGTGCAGGAAAAGTGCGGGTGGATCAATGTGAGTGTCATCGAGTTGTTTGGATACATTCTATGCTCCATTGATTTTTTTGACTCTATTATAAAAAACACTTATTGTGCTTTTTCAAGGAATCTTCTAATTGTTTTTCAAGTTGCTAAATTATCATGTATTACCACCTAGAAACACGATACCTGAGTCCTATGATGATGCATGATAGGTGTTACGAAAGCTTGGCATGGACTACAATAGCATCCATGCATGTGTGTCAAGGATTGTGTGTTGTTTTGAGAGACTATGGGACTATGGAGACATGTCCAAAGTGTGGTGCTCATGGGTATCGATAGGACTTGTCTTCAAAAGTTCTTAGCACTTTTCACTTATATTTTGTAAGTTAGGCATGGTGATCTTGATAATGTGGCATGTGTAGAATAGATCCATAGATGAAGTCCAAAAAATATCAATAGCTTCACATGTAGCATGAAGCCACATTGACTCCATCTTTTCAAGCTTTGTATGAGACCCAATGAATCTTTGGCTCACTCTTACTATGGATGGCATGAATCCATTTGGTCTCTGCTCAACTTCTTACAGCGTGTGGCATGTAGTTCTTGTTAACTACAATATCTCACCATGGCTTTCTACGAAGAAATGACATCTAATCCTTAGCTTGCTTATTCCTAGACGCTACAAAGTCAAAAACATGGATGCCTAACTCCATCCATTAGTTGATAAGCTCAAGTTTTTGTGGGAGAAGGGGGTTGCTGTGGACTTGGGGAGTATATATTCTCTATGTAACGTGTGTTCATGGCCTATTTATACATATCCTAATTTGTGAATTTTTATTGAATAAAACACAAGTATTTTCTATTCAATCTGTAAGTAACCCCTTTATATGACACCCTTATATAAGTAAAAAAAATATAAAAATGGTGTTTAAAAAATCCATTATTTTGAACTCATGTTATATATACATATATTCATGAGTGACCTCCTCGAGGCTGTGGAAGACATGAGCAAGCATGATGGTTGATAGTCTATCAATATACGAGCCATTCTTATGTAGATCATGCATGACTTTCCGGGATTTGGTGAGTGCTCAGGTAAGTGGGCTTCCATTCTTGTTGGTGATATCTAACGTAGCTCGTTCAAGTTGGTGTTGATGAAATAGGGGTATTGTGATAAGTCTGGTTACCTTAGGTTATCATGCATGTCCACTATGTGGGCCATAGTTAGACTCCCAAAGGTCACAAACCATGAAGAAGATGGTATATCAAAGATACGCCACTTTCTTGCTAGAGGGTCATGAGCTGAGATAAGGTTTTCTTGGATTACCTCCAACACGAATGAATACCCAAAGCTAGTACGAGTTGAAAATGGTCCACAAGGAGTCACATGCAAATAGAATGCGATGGTTCTCAATTTTTTACAAATTTCCATATTGGACCCACTTACAAATCAACCATTTATTGAATCCCATGCATATTTTCAAGAATATGCGTAGTTTATTATGGGATCACATTATAGGAGAGAGAGACACTACAGGAGAACGAATGGATTTGAAAGAGATAGGCACGATGGGGGTGCTTCGAGCAGTCATGGTCGCTTGCAACTGCCTCACGCTCCTTGGGTCCTTGTCTACGAAAGAAAAGCACATTGTGAATAAAATTATCAAGTCTATATGGACCCTGATGGGTAGGCTGAAATCTCATGATTGACATAAGAAATAATAGGTTTGTCTTCACCTTGTTTGTAAGTAGCCTGCTTATTTTTCTATTTTAGTGTCTACTCGATATTTGTAATGCTTCTTCATCTATGACAATTTGTACTAAACACAATATCAGTGAGTTTGGAAATCTCCTAATTCCCATTTTTTGATTACTAAAAAAGTGGCACTCGGATAACATGCCCATAAGTTTCTCAAAACCATATGATGTGACCTATCATTGGAAAGCGCTTGAAAAATGGAATCTATTGAGCTATAGAGTGCTCGATTTGGAGTTATAGTGTTCAGGTTATGATAAATCCAAAGATTTGACCACATGTCCCAAACTTATGGGAAATTCCCATATTCCCCAATATGGTATTACTACCAATCGCAATCGTGGGATGCCTCACCCAAAAAATATGTGAGGTGATTTATAGGTTGTTGAATTTAGTACAATGGATCTCATATAAGGAGATCAAGACATCTTCTATTGAATCCGTAAGGTGGGTAGTAGTGGAGACAATCTATCTCTTTGAGAAGTACATGCCCACTAGGATACTCATGATACAAACTCACCTCCCGGTGTAACTCCTAGATGAAGTTGGGATTACGTGACCCATCCATATGTGATGGATGTTCTTCTTGGAATGCTTAATAAAAACCCTGAAGGAGTTTGTGCGACAATGAGCTCGACTAGAGGGTAGCAAGGCTAAAGGTTGGTTAGTGTCGAAGACATTAGTGCATATTTCAGAGTGGTTGCCATTGGTGGATTTACAAAATAGTATGCTATGATCACTAAAGGACGATGATAGATTGACCAGAGATGTGGTGGTTGAAAATGGAGTAGAAAAAAGGATGGATGTTGCAATGGAGGAGAAGCTTAATCATTTTTGTATGTTGCATCATGCATTGAGAGTGCAGTTTTGATGTCGAGAAGTGCTTAAAATTAGCTAAGAATTACGAATATCAAGGGAAAAATATTCAACATCGAAGGCGGCGACTCGATCTAGGACGATTTTAAGCGGCAAAGTGCTTTAAAGGCGCCCGAGAGACACTTGTTGATCTTTCATAATTTTTCACAATGCCATGTGGGTTGACAAGAGTTACCGGCCAATGCGGGATGTCAAGCCGGACGCCCAAGATTTTTCAGAGCTCAATTCGGAGTCCGAACGGGGAAGGAGCCAAGAAACGAGGCAAGATGCGAAAAGGTGGACCAAACTTTGGTCAAGTGGTCATGACCTTTTTGGGGGGGGGGGGGGGGGTGTAGTATTTGATGTAGCAAAAAACGTGGGCAACAAAAGAGGAGGAAAAAAACGTGAAGGAGGGCGCCATCAGGAGGCGTCGAAATTTGCGCTAAGATGCATGGAGGGGAAGATGCAGGCTGAATACAACCCATACCAATGATCATTGTCCTTGCTTCCCCTCTGCCTGCTGGTCATATTGCCGTGCTTCGCTCGCGCAATGGTGGTCTCTATGAAAAACTCTGATTTCAGTATTTCTTTCTCCTCCCTCTCTCTCCTCTAAGGGCAGATTCATGCGGTGAAGAAGAAGAAGAAGAATGGATGATGGATGCTTGTCCAATGAAGATCGGATTGCTCCATGGTTCAAGAGGAATGAATATTGCTAATTGTGGACTGTCATGAGCATTAATGGTTACTAGAAATCAGTCCCGAGACATGGCAAATAAAAACCCGCAACCCGCAAAGAACGGTAATTTTATTTTTACAAAGGAAATTGATGTTTTATGCAATTTGCTTCATGAATACTTGTTCCCATGGGATGATTATGCATTATGTTGTTGTTTTCTATGAGTTTGATCAGTTATGCTTAGAAAGTCAGAAAATCATAAGTGTTGTGAAATTAATGGTGTAAAATCCGTAAAACACGCAAAATAGGGAGAAATTGGGTGTTTTTGATATATAAATGGAAAATATAATAAGACACACCAACTAAAATTGTGATTTTGCTGCAAATGAACCTAAAGGCCACAGCCCACAACTCATTTGGTATTTTTAGTTATTTAATATGGCAAAAAATACAAGAAAAATAGGAAAAAATAGGTAAAAATAAGAAAAATATAGGTTTTGAGTGTGCGAAAAAAACTAAAAAATAAGATTCATGTTTGTGTATGTATGGGGGGTCTGAAGTATGAGGTTTAGCCTCAGTTCAGCCCTACCTTTATGTTTTAGTGAGTTTTTATGGCTTTTCATACAACAAAAAACATGGAAATATTACCCTAAATCTATGTACCGTGCACAATCTAAACGGCGAGGGGGTAGAAAAGAAAGAAAGAAAGAAAGAAAGTTATATTAACGTCTCCTAAAAACCAAAACTGGCCTATGAGACAAACTGTGATACAACTGATGAGGTCCAGCTATCCAAAATAAAAGTGCTGAATGAAAAGCTAAAAACTGGAAACTGAAAATACGGTGCTGTCAGTGTGATAAGTGTCGTGTATGTGTATGTGCGTATGTAGCTCTGGTACTCCAGATAATGGCTACAAAAGGGGAACAAATGTCGGCTGTGATAGGGGAACAACTGTCGGCTGTGATAAAGTGGTGCGATGTGTATATGTAACAGATGCAGGGAGATATACTATCTTGGGATGTAGTAGCAGTCGTTAAAGTCGCTAATAGCAGGTGATCCCTCCTGGATGTAGGATGTGGTACATCGGCGGTGGAGAAAGAGCAAACTGGAGATCTGAGATCCAATGTGTCGAGTGTCGTCGGATCTCAGTCTGCTGTCGATGTAGATCAAGAATCCTCCGGATCTCCTGTCGGTGTCGCTGTGGGGTCCGAAACCCACGGATCCTCGTGCGGCGTCGGGTACGCTGGTCCTCAGCCTACTGTAGTGTGAGCCCGGAGGTCTAGCTGGAGGCTGCTACAGTAGCTCTCACTTTGTCTGTCAGAAAGAACTGTGTAATAGTCGTCTAGGTGGGCCCCTCTCTGACTGGGACCCGCTGCGTGCTCTGCTCTCTGATGTGCCATGCCTCTCCCAGAAAACGGCCAAATGATCTCTGATCCATATCAGTCATACATCCCTGAAGTGAGCTGCTCAATGTGTAGAGAGAATGAGAGTGGTGTTTAAGTGCTGAGAGAAAGAAAAGGCTGATTGTTTTTATCTATGCATATCATATAGATGGATCGTTGATTTAAAATAAGGATCTAGTAGCATGAGGTCTCCTCGGTGCTAGGTTCATGCAACGTAGCAATTACGCGTCAGAGAAATTCATTGAAAGAATGCTTTTGCACTAAGCACAATGTTGTTTTTTTCTTTGTTTGAGCACATGGATATTCACAATTTGCATGAAGCATAAAATGATAAAAGGTATTAGACAATACCTCCTGGATGCATAGCATCTGTATTCTCTAGATTGTGACCAACGTTGAGTGAGTAAGGTTGTCCAAGCTGTAGGCTAGGCGTTGGGTCTAAGGGGAAAGTAAAGTGAGGTATGGTACATCCTGGAACGAAATAATTGGTACCTTGAGAGAACTATGTGCGAAGTGTTATATATGTTTAGTGACGCATCGAGGGGCCAATCCCCAAGATGTAGGAGAGTCACAGTGAGGTAGCGGCAGTCAGTCGTGGGAGGACCTCCTATGTTTGTACTTCGTGCCATTTGGCAATGTGCTAGGACTCCCTCTGAGGAGTGTTAATTGGGTTAGAGTTGGACTACGATACGTGATACAAACGCAAGATGTTTAGGAAGGCAATGTATGATGTATGTGTCATCAACGCTCCTGGCTGCGAGGCCGTGGGGTTGTTGAGTGCATGATAGAGGTCCGGCTAGTGCATGAGCCAGTGCCGGCCCGTTTTAGGTCCCATCAATGGTGCATCTGCCGGGAGCCACTTATAAGTGGTGGTTTTCGGATTTAGGGTTTCTAGGGACCAAAAGAAAGTTGATTTATGTCCTCTGACAAGGGCTGTCAAGCCGAAATTCAAAAAGCCAAACGTGCTAAGAGGGCTAAACGGCGGTTAGAGATCGTAAGCCGTTATTCTTCTCAAAGGAATAGTCCAGTACGTATACGAAGTGGTGGTCTTAGTCACTTAACTGCTCCATCTATTCCATTAGCTGTAGGAGGAAGTGTAAAATCTTCCTCTCCTCCACCAAGTGTACCCACTTCAAGTGGGGGTGTGAATCCGTCACTTCAAGCTCCTACTGCTAATCTGATTGTCACCATGGCACAACCTATTGCGATTCCTGCAGGGACACCGGATTTACCAGCCTTAGGAGTTCCCTTGCCCATTTTTAATGGGTTAGTGGAAGAGGATGCATAATTTCACATTTGTGAATTTCAGAGATTGATGTTGAATTATCACATCCAAGACAAGGGACATCTCATGATGTTCTTCAATATGACGTTAAAAGGAAGGGCTGCGGTATGGTATCACATCATAGAGTCTGGAACCATAACCACCATTGATCAATTCTATGCAGCTTTTCGAGCGGAATATGCCCCTGAAAGAGGTGGCCAATATTGGTTGCTGGTCTTGAATGTGACACGTCAAGATCCTCACGAGAACGTGAAAGCATATGCCAAAAAGTTGAAGGAAGTATTCCGTAAGTTGTAAACTTACATTCCCATTCCACCAGCTACCCAATTGCAATACTTTTTGTATGGGTTAGATTTTAATATCCAAGTACAATTGAGCAGTGTGGCCTTAGCAGATATAGATACCGCTATTACGTGGGCAGAGGGAGTAGAAGCATGATTACAACGGCCTACTCCTCTCAAATGAATGTTAATGGGGGTTTAGTACCTAGTGGCAATCCAGCATTGACGAATGGAAGCCAAGGGATGCCTATGACTAACCCTGTTGGGAGAGGGAGTATGGTTTCAAATGTACATCTATTACCGGCTCCTCCCAGTGTGACTATGCCTATGACAAGTTAGTTGGCTCCATCAAATGTTGGAGGCCAAGTTTCAAATTTGAATGTTGTTCCTGTGGGTCAACAGCCAATGCCAAATCAGATTGTTAGGCCAATGGAACGACGGGTCGACGATCGAGGCTACGAGTGGAGTGCATCTAATGTCCTTGGCGAAGTTAAGGACATGATAAAGCATTATACTGACATGATTTCCAAACAATATCGATAACTAGCCGTCGACGTTAATTTCTTAAAGAAGCAACAAAATCTGATAGGGAGTCGACGCCCTGAAGAGGGTGGACCCTCTAGATTTAGTTGTAAATGGTGTGGTGGACAGCACTTCCCCAAGAATTGTCCAAATGTGAAATGCGACATTTGTGGGAAGTCATAGAGCGCTAGGAAGCATCCCATTTGTTGGAGTAAGATTAGTTCTCTCCAACAAGGGAGTAAACAACCGGGCCCAGTGAATCATAGAGCGCAGGAAATAACTTGCAGCAGAATGATGCACCTAGGCAAATATTGCAGAGGGGAAAAACAACTATAGAAGAGTTGCCACAAGGCAACGGAGTCAACCTTATTGCGGCTGTACGAGTCATTGATACTGAAACCTCTAACTTAAGAGCCCTGAAAAGAGGCCAAAAGGCTAAAGAGGTTGACAAAGATAATACAAAACCGGTTGAGGGAAACTCTAAACAAGGGGATAGGGGGACGTAAGTCCAGAGTCCTAGCATGGAAGGGGGACCGCTAAAGCCGGTTGACAGAAAAGGCGACCCTAAGAAGGATGAGGAGATGCCAAGAAAGAAGGCAAGAGCTAAGAAAGAAGCACCGAAACCAGTCCAAAGACCAAAAGAGAGGATGGTTTGGAGAGAAAAGAGAGCTTTGGCTACTTATCATGACTTTGATTTAGCGAGTTCTCTTTGCAAAGTTAAACCAGATGTGAACCTCTTGCAATTGATCAAATTATCTCCAGGAGTACGCAAGGAATTTAAGAAGATCCTGCGTATCGGGTATATTGTAGAACCCTTGGGCATAGCATGAGTAGGGGAAGATTGGTTTGACCATGCTGAAAAGAACTACCCTAGGGTTCCAGCTTATGTAGATGAAATATTAGTCGAATATGCCATTGTAGACACTAGATCCTCTGTCAACATCATGAGTTCAGAATTGATGGAGAGACTGGGTCTAGGCATCCAGAAAGACAACTCCACCCTTCTGAGAATGGCTGATGATAGTTTAAGACAACCAGAAGGTTGCGTTACTAAGGTCCATGTTACAGTTGCAAGTGTAGAATGCTTCTTGGACTTTAGGGTGATAAGATTTGCAGGACACTTTAGTGTTGCTAGGTAGGCCTTGGATCTTATGAACAGACTGTCAAGTCGATATACCTACTGGTCGAGTGGTTCTAGGTAGAGGTGCTAATTGAATAATAGTCGATGCTTATCCTAAGTCTCCTCAAAGTGAGAGAGCTCCTTTATTTTCTACTAAATTAGAGACAGCAGACGATCCATCTGGTAGTGAGACATCATCCAGTGATGAATCTAAGGAGGGGTCCACTACAGAGGATATCTATCAGATAACTCTAAATGAGCTGATAGAGCCTCAAGATAGGATAAGAGATGCGGATGTGATTGAGTTAGACCTTGGCACGCCGAATGATTCGCGACCAATTAAATTGGGCTCTATGCTCAGTTCAGCAGAAAGGGAGGACTATGTGTCCTTGATTCAAGAATTTCGCAATATCTTTGCTTGGAGTTATGACGAGTTGAGAGGTATTCCTCCTAACCTAGCTGTTCATACTATCCCTATAAAAGAAGGCAGTCGTCCTGTGTGTCAAAAAGTAAGGCGTATGCCTTTTGAACTGAGGGACGGGCTGTTTGAGGAGTTACAGAAGTTACGGAAAGTTGGTTTGATCTTCCATGTACAACACATAGAATGGTGTTCACCAGTTGTTATTAGGAAGAAGAAAAACAACCAAATCCGATTATGTGTGGATTTTAGAGAGCTGAATAAGCAGACAGTTAAGGATTACTACCCGTTGCCATTTCTTGACCAGATTTTGGATCAATTAGCGGGTAGGGAGATATATTCATTCATGGATTGCTTTGCAGGATATAACCAGATGGCAATTGCAAAAGAGGACAAGTTGAAAACAACTTTTATTACTGTGTTTGGTACTTTTGCATACCATGTGATGGCCTTTGGTTTGTGCAATGCACCTGGATCATGGCAACGAACAGCGGACAAGACCTTTGGTGACATCTCCCCAGATGAGTTGAAAGTATTTATTGATGACCTGGGGGCAGCCACTATAAGGGAAAGGATGTTGATTATTTTGAGAAAGTGCTTTGAGTGCTGCAGACAATTTTGTATCGCTCTTAACCCACGGAAGTGTGTCTTTGGCGTACCTTATGGACTATTGCTAGGCCATGTGGTCAGTTCAGTAGGGATAGCAACAACTGACCCTAAAAAGATCAAGGTTATAGTTGCTATGAGTCCACCACGCACTCCGAGAGAGGTTCATAGCTTTCTGTCGCTCGTCGATAGGGTACTATCAGAGGTTTATAAATGCCTTGGCAGAAAGAACGTTGCCATTAACGAATTTATTATCCTTTAGCTGTTTATTTGAATGGAGCGACCCTTGTAAGGTAGCTTTTGAGGATGTGAAATAGGAGCTAGTAAAAGCACCCGTTTTAAAAGCACCTAAAAGAGGCGAGGTGTTCTATATATTTTCAACAGCCACTATGCATAGTATAAGCTGTTGTTTAGCCCAAATATGGGAGAAAAAGTGGTATCATCCGATAGCTTTTGCTAGTCGAACATTGGGCATTTCAGAGATCAATTATACCTACATGGAGAAGTTGTGTCTTGCGATGGTCTTTGGGACTAAGAAATTCAGGCACTACATCCTCTATGAAAAGGTAGTATTCTACACGAAGGCGGAAGGACTTAGACTGCTTATGAACAAGCTGCAGCCGCCTGATCGTTTGGCAAAGTGGTTAATCACTTCGCAGGAGTTCGATTATGAGATTAAGAGTAAGCCACCAAGGTTGCAGGGTATTGTGGAATGCCTTGTGGATTTCGGGGAGCCGAAAGAGACTTTGGCTGAAGGAAGTGATATTGAGGAAATGTTTAAAATTGATACAACTTCTATTCCATCTTGGTATGCTGCTATTACACACTATCTATCAACAGGAGAGACGGGAGCTAGTTTGTCAAAGTCTGAAAAGAGGAAAATCAAACAACAAGCTTTGAAGTTTTCCTTGATCATAGGGACGCTATATCGGAAGGGTGTTGATGATATCTACCGCTGATGTGTGATGCCGGACGAGGTTCCTTTTATAATGGAGGAGTGTCATGACTCTGCATGTGGAGGGCACTTTGCGGGACAATTGACGGCGCAAAAAGCTTTAAGAGCCAGATATTGGTGGCCGTCCATCTTCCAAGATTCTTTTGAGTATGTAAAGAAATGTAATACCTGTCAGAGACATGATAGTAGAGAGAATAGAAAATACCCACTTACGTCTATCATGGCTATCCTTCCATTTGAGAAGTGGGGCATTGATTTTGTGGGTCCTATTACCCCATCGTCTACTACCCAAAAGAGGTATATTATAGTAGCCACTCATTATTTTACAAAATGGTCAGAAGCGCGGGTGACGAGGCAGGACAATGCAAAAGAGACTGCAAGTTTCCTGTTAGAGCAGATTATGTGCCGTTTTAGTCCACCAAAAGAATTAGTGTCGAACTGTGGAACCCATTTTCTAAATAAGGTGATCAAAAGCTTGACTGAAGCTTGGCAAATCAAGCATAATAAAACGACTCCTTATAATCCGCAAGCAAACGAACAAGTTGAAAGTACTAATAAGCAGCTTGTGGGTATCTTGTCTAAGATAGTCTCTAAGAAGAAAGGAGACTAGGACAAGAAGTTGTATGTGGCAGTATGGGCGTATAATACCAAGTTCAAGCGAGCTACCGGCTATACTCCATTCAAATTGGTTTATGGGGAAGAGTGTGTGTTACCCCTTGAAATCGAATTGGCGACCATACGGTTTGCAATTAACCATTCTTTGGGAGATAAGGATTCCCTTTTTGAATGTTTCACGACTATAGCCCACCTGGATGAGCTGAAGTTGTAGAGCTTACTACACCAGGAGGTAGCTAAGCGTCGGATGAAGCAGTTGCATGACCTTAGAGCAAAGAAATATACCTTTAAAAAAGGGCAATTAGTCCTCTATTACGATGCACGTAGGGAGTTGTTTCCAGGGAAGTTAGAACCTAAATGGGATGGCCTCTACAAGATTGTTAGGTTAGGGAAGAATAGGTCTACGGCTCTATTAGTTGATCTACAGGGAGTAGAGTTTAAGAATAAGGTTAATATTAATAAGATTAAACCTTATTATTTCTAAGTCTGCTAATACAAAGAAAATGCATTGCCGGTCTATGCTGGGGATGATTTGAGACCTGCAAAAGAGCTTAAAAGTTGGTTGATGGGTCGGTTAATTCCTTATTTGGAGCACCCATATCTGGAGCAAAAATACCATCAAGGGAAACTCATCTGGTGGAGCAAAGGATATAAAGTGATTGAACAAGAAGACGGAACCTTTGTGTGGGAGATCAAAGTCTTCTGCCATCACTGCTTACGACTGTTGACAAGTATCCCTGTTGGGTTCAATGAAGAAGGTGGGATGGAGCCATCAGTTCATCCTCTCAACATGCTAAACTTTGATTATCATAATTACGAGTAGAGGGGTTTGTGATGGTAGGCTACGTAAACCCATTGTGGACGTATACATTATATTTTGATGGAGCGTCCAAGGGCCCTAATAAAAAAGGAAGTGTTGGAGTAGTAATCCGAGATCCCCGACAAAGAGTTGCGATGAAGTTAGCTGCTTATCTCAGGGTAGGATTCACTAACAATATGGTGGAGTATAAAGCCTTGATTATGAGACTTCATATTGCCAAACAAGGTGGTATTCGTCGGTTGTTAGTAAAAGAGGATTCCCACTTGATCCTGAATCAGCTAGATGGGACATACACGGTGCGGAATCCCATTCTTTGTATGTATCATCGGACTGCGATGACCCTACTTGAGGAGTTTGAGAGAGTGTCTTTTCAGCTGATTCCACGTTACTGGAATCAGTTTGCGGATTCATTGGCAAATCTTGCTTATGAGGAAGACCTCTTCTTTAATTGTGGTTCTAGTTTGGATATTGTTATCAATGAGGAAACATGACCCGGTCGCTTGTGGGGAATGTTATCAGAACATGCAATATATGGCAGATGATGGTTGATATGGGTGATGCAAAGAGAAGCCGAGACCAATCTACCGTTGTTATCCTGGACCCATAGGTTAATTAGACAACATGTTATGCATACGCCTCTTGCTATCTATGCAGGAGGGATGGGTCATAACCTTATGTATTTAGTTTAGGGCTGCAAGCCTGTTCTTTCCTCCTTGGAAAGGTGCTTATTATTGTATATCTGCACTATTTTAGGGAGGGATGTGTAGGTGCTATTTTGTTTGATCTCATTAGGCCAAGAGGGCCCATTTTGTGAGGTTTTGAATGGTTTATTTTGTTAGGCCAAGAGGGCCAGTTGTCTGTTTAGTGCAGGTATGGTTAATGGTTTCTTGTTTTAGTTTTGTGCTAGACAGGTTCGGGAAAAGAGCTTGGAAGGAGCCTTTTGTTGCGTGGAAGCTTCTCTGGCCCTATCCAGGTGATATCTTTCCTTTATGAGCACTGTGGTTTTTATGCTATATGTGTTTGTGTACTTGTTAAATGGATTTTTCTTTTCTTATTGGGGACCGGCGTCCAAGGCATGAAGTCTCAAGGTTTAGGTTCAGTATGTTTGAGGGAGGTCTGAGTAGTCGTTGCCTCCTGTAAAGACATTGTCAAGCATTGAAAGACCTATTTTAGAAGGGAGTTCTAGTGACCCTGTTCTGCTAGCCTGCTAGGCGGCTATTTTAGGAGTTCTTGTTAGTTGTGAGGCAGTTAGAGAAGCCTGCCGAAGGAAAAAATAATGATGATAGAAGGAAAAAAACCCTGAATATCTTAAAGATAATAAATATATACAAAGGTGTGTAAAAAGGGGTTCTAACCCCTATAAAAACTAGAAACAGAAAAGAAAGGAAAATTTACACGCAGTTGATTATCGACTTGCGAAGGCCTGGTAGGTTCCTGGGGACGAGTCAGACCCAAGGCCGATGTCTTGTCTTCCTAGGGGTGGCATCTTGCTGGAAAAGAAAAAGATAAGGAAGGTTGGAGCGAAAATAAAAGTGAGCGTTAGAAAAGGATTAAGTGTCGCCTTGCGAGGGCTTGGTAGGTTCTTGGGTACCGAGACAGGACCTGAGGCCAATGCCCTATTCTCCTTGGGTCACTATGCTCAGCTCCCTCCTTTTTACATGCCCAAGTATGGAAAAATAAAAACTCTAAAAAAAGAAGTGTGTTGAGAGAAAATACTTCTTGATCAGGCCATAGGAGTCCTCGCCTAGTAGGAGCTCCTGGTTGTGTTGTCCTTAGTTAGGTAGGTAGTTCAGACCACCACTTAGGGCAACCTCTTTGACAATTCTTTTTAGTTTTGCCGTGTTGGAGCAGTTGGTTAGTGACTAGCTTCTGATCTTTTATCAGATTATGCTAGGCCTACTCCTTGTGGATGTCATGCCTTGGTTTTGTTAGGGGGTCGGGTGAGCATTGTGCTGTGTTTAGTATGTATTTATTTTGTATCAGCTTGATGCTTCCTTTGGTTGTTTTGTGCAGATCTATTGTGGGATTTGACGGGCTAAGTCGCCCTATCCCGTGGTCGCCAATGAGAGCGGAGTTTTGATGCCGAGAAGTGCTTAAAATTAGCTAAAAATTACGAATATCAAGGGAAAAAAATTCAACGTCAAAGGGCGGCGGCTCGATCTAGGATGATTTTAAGCGGCAAAGTGCTTTAAAGGTGCCCGAGTGACACTTGTTGATTTAAAATTAGCTAAAAATTACGAATATTAGGGGAAAAATATTCAACATCGAAGGCGGCGGCTCGATCTAGGACGATTTTAAGCGGCAAAGTGCTTTAAAGGCACCCGAGCGACACTTGTTGATTTTTCATAAATTTTCACACTGCCGTGCAGGCTGATAAGAGTTACCGACCAATGCGGGATGTCAAGCCGGACGCCCAGGATTTTTCAAAGCTCAATTCGGAGTCCGGACGGGGAAGGAGCAAAGAAACCGGGCAAGATACGAAAAGGTGGACCAAACTTTGGTCAAGTGGTCATGACCTTTGGGGGGGGGCATGTAGCATTTGATGTAGCAAAAAACGTGGGCAACAAAAGAGGAGGAAAAAAACGTGAAGGAGGGCGCCATCAGGAGGCGCCGAAATTTGGGCCAAGATGCATGGAGGGGAAGATGCAAGCTGAATACAACCCATACCAATGATCATTGCCCTTGCTTCCCCTCTGCCTGCTGGTCATATCGCCGTGCTTCGCTCGCGCAATGGTGGTCTCTATGAAAAACTCTGATTTCAATCTTTCTCTCTCCTTCCTCTCTCTCCTCTAAGGGCAGATTCATGCGGTGAAGAAGAAGAAGAAGAATGGAAGACAAATGCTTGTCCAATGAAGACCGGATTGCTCCGTGGTTCAAGAGAAATGAAGATTTCTGATTGTGGATTGTCATGAGCATTAATGGCTGCTGGAAATCAGTCCCGAGACATGGCAAATAAAAACCCGCAATCCGCAAAGAACGGTAATTTTATTTTTACAAAGGAAATTGATGTTTTATACAATTTGCTTCATGAATACTTGTTCCCATGGGATGATTATGCATTATGTTGTTGCTTGCTATGAGTTTGATCAGTTTATGCTTAGAAATTCAGAAAATCATAAGTGTTGTGACTGAAATTCACGGTGTAAAACCCATAAAACACGCGAAATAGGGGGAAATTGGGTATTTTTGATAGATAAATGGAAAATATAATAAGACATACCAACTAAAATTGTGGTTTTGCTACAAATGAACCTAAGGGCCACATCCCACAACTCATTTCGCATTTTTAGTTATTTAATATTGCAAAAAATACCAGAAAAATAGGAAAAAATGAGTAAAAATAAGGGAAAAATAGGTTTTGAGTGTGCGAAAAAATGCTAAAAAATAAGATTCATGTTTTTTTATGTATGGGGGGTCTGAAGTATGAGGTTTAGCCTCAATTCAGCCCTACCTTTTTGTTTTAGTGAGTTTTAATAGCTTTTCATACAATAAAAAGCATGGAAATATTACTCTAAACCTATGCACCGTGCACAATCTAAACGGCGAGGGGGTAGAGAGAATGAGAGTGGTGTTTAAGTGTTGAGAGAAAGAAAAGGCTGATTGTTTTTATCTATGTATATCATATAGATGGATCGTTGATCTAAAATAAGGATCTAGTAGCACGAGGTCTCCTCGGTGCTAGGTTCGTGCAACATAGCAATTACGCGTCAGAGAAATTCGTTGAAAGAATGCTTTTGCACTAAGCACAATGCTGCTTTTTTCTTTGTTTGAGCACATGGACATTCACAATTTGTATGAAGCATAAAATGATAAAAGGTATCAGACAATACCTCCTGGATGCATAGCACCTGTATTCTCTAGATTGTGACCAATGTTGAGTGAGTAAGGTTGTCCAAGCTGTAGGCTAGGCGTTGGGTCTAAGGGGAAAGTAAAGTGAGGTATGGTACATCCTGGAACGAAATAATTGGTACCTTGAGAGAACTATGTGCAAAGTGTTATATATGTTTAGCGACGCATCGAGGGGCCAATCCCCAAGATGTAGGAGAGTCGCAGTGAGGTAGCGGTAGTCAGCCGTGGGAGGACCTCCTATGTTTGTACTTCGTGCCATTTGGCAATGTGCTGGGACTCCCTCTGAGGAGTGTGAATTGGGTTAGAGTTGGACTATGATACGTGATACAAACGCAAGATGTTTAGGAAGGCAATGTATGATGTATGTGTCATCAACGCTCCTGGCCGCGAGGCCGTGGGGTTGTTGAGTGTATGATAGAGGTCCGGCTAGTGCATGAGTCAGTGCCGGTCCATTTTAGGTCCCATCATGCATCCATGGAGAAGTGGCTCACTAGGTATGAGTAGGCCAAAAAATATTAGGAAGAAGCACAATTAGAATTTGGACGAGTACACACTATTGATTGAGCATAGTTACGTGCATGACATTTCCATGTTAAGCACATCGACAAAATGCACTCCACAACGGATTCTGGTGTCATGGCAAATTTTTAGTAAGAGAGCCGATGATAGGCCAGGGATTTGGACACAATTATAGATGACATGGAGTATTTTGGGAACTTGCAAAGTGTTATCTCTGTGGATTGCCGTAGCTTCTCCATGATCATATTCGATGTAGAGTGGTTCAAAGTGGTATTGGAAAGGAGCTCGGCAGGCTCCAGTAAGTTACTCATGAATATATGTGTGCATCACGTGGGTTCAAAATAAGGTATTTTTAAAATATAATTTTTATACATTTTTTACATATAGAAGGTGATAGATGATTTTTGACATCAAGAAGTGCTTAAAAATAGCCAAAATACCAAATTTCAGGGGAAAAATAGACTTTGTTGAAGGTGGCAGCTGTAATCAATACGATTTTAAGCGGCAAGGCCCAAAAGTGCTTTAAAGACCCATCGAGCGATGGTTAGGAAATTTTCATAATTTCTCAGTATGTCAGATGAGATCTCGGTAGATGCCAAAAAGTGGGGGACTTTGAGATGCACTCGCAAGAATTTTCGAAAGATGATTCGGACGCTAAACACGGGAGAAGTGCCTAAAATTGGCCAACCTTATTGGGAATCAAAAGGGTATGACCCTTAGGCACTCCCTTTGGGGGGGCCCCCCTTAACTTTTGATTTTGGGGGGGCGGGGGGGGGGGGGGGGAGGGGGCTGGTGGTTGTTTTTATGAGCCATGTGGAGAGGATAAAGGCGCCATGACATGGCTTCCTAGGCAACGATTTGGAGAAGGGCGGGCTATGGTAGCTGAAAGCACCCCCCCAACAAATTACATACATGATCTTCATCTTCTTTAAGCTCTCAATCACCACTTTTGGGCTTTGAAATGGATGCCCAGATGAGGATTTGCAAAACCATTCTTTCTCTCTCTTCCCTCTCTCTCTTCCAAGAGGTGGTTCACATGGGAGAAATCAAGAAGAAGAGGGGCTACAGGATGCTTGCCCGGCATGAATCGGATTGCTCCAAGATCAAGAGGAGGTTGAGAGGATATGTTCAGCATTGAAGATTTTCCATTGGCCAGTCCATTGGCAACCTGAAAATTTTAATTACAAAACCCGCAACACGCAAATAAGTAGTATGCCTCATTTTTACAAAGGAAATTTGTTTCTTGTTGATGTTTGATGGTTGAAATGGAATTCATATGGAACAAAAATTTGTTTGGATCTTTTTTTCATTATGATTGAGGGATGTGCATAAAGAAATTGCAGATCCATAATATTACATAGTCGGAATAATTAAATTATAGCCCGAAAAGTACATTTTTAGTGTAAAAATGAAGGTTTTATTAGTTTCGGATGGGAAAAAGAGATGTGCATGTGATAAAATTATGAGAGAAAACATCTTTTAACTTTCATGATCAGTCACTAATCATAAATTTAAAAAATCTATTTTTATGTACAAATAAATAGAGAAAAAGAGCTAAAAATGAGCAAAAATAGGATTTTCGCGTTATAAAAATCTAAAAATTTATGATTCATGGTTGTGGCTGTATAAAAAAGCTGAGACATGAATTTTGACTTCAGTTTGGATTTTTTAATTTGTCCTAGCTCATGGTTCTTCTATTTTATGCGAAAAATACATACAAAATAATACCCTACACCTATGCAACGCAATATAACCTAAACATTAGAGGAAAATGGTGATGTTAAGAGATTAAGAGGGATGAAAGGGTTTGAATTTTTTGAAACATTTGATTGTGCATTCCATTTAGAATGGCGATAATTTAGTTTAAGGGGCTAGTAGCACGAGAAATTGGTACTAGTCTCCATACATCGAAGCATACTTTAGTGAAAATCATGAAAGGGTTTTTTTTCCACATCATGAAATGTTGATTTTTTGAATATTTTTTGTTCACTAGGACCATATGCACTATGCATGGTGCATGGCATGGTATCAGTCTTGGATTGCATAGCAATTTTCTTCCTAGGACATGACTTACACATTGAGTGGAAAGGAGCCTTTGCTATAGGCTAGTTGTATGCTTTCCTTGGGATTGTTTGGTGAGGACTTATATATTCCTCAATCATGCAAAACAAGAAAAGAGTCGAGTTTGTGCGTTATGTCTTAAATGTTGAAGCGATGCATCTTGGGGCCAATCCCCGAGGTGTAGGAGAGTCATAGTGGAACTGAGGGGAGCTTCCTGATGTTTTTGCGACAAGGCACTATGTCTACATGTTATGGGATCTCCCTCTGAGGAGAAGGGAAGTTAAATGTTGGACTACATATCAACTACAAAACACATAATTGAGTCTATCTAGTGTACATCGATGTCTTACAGACACTCGTAACCTGCAAGGCCGTGTGGTGAGGTTTTTAGTTGTGTACATGAGGTTCCGCTAGTGCCATAGCCAGTGGCGGACCATTTTAAGTCCCATCAATGGTGCATTTGCCGAGAGTGGCCAACAAGTGGTGGTTTATAAGCTAGGGTTTCTAGGGACCAAATAGTTGGTTTATGTCCTCTGATAAGAACCGTCAAGCCGAAATACAAAAAGCGGAATGTGCTGAGAGAGCTAGACGACGGTTGGAGATTGTAAGGCATTATTTCCCTCAAAGAAGTAGCCCACTACACATAAGCATTAGTGGTTCTAATAACGTGGTTGTCATAAGTAATCCTTTGAGTGCAAGTGGAAGTCTTAGCACTTTCCCTCTTCTAGTCAATCAACCCATATCAAGTGGGGGTATATTTTTACCTACACAAACTCCTATTGTCAATCTGGTTGTAGCTATGGCACAACCCATCTCAATTCCATCACGAACACTGGATTTGTTGGCATTAGAAGCATCTTTTCGCATCTTCCATGGGTTAGCAAAAGAAGATGGATAACTCCATATTAAGGAGTTTCAAATGCTCATGTTCAACTATCAAATCCAAGACGAAGGACACCTAATGATGTTCTTCAATATGACGTTAAAAGGAAGGGCAGTAGTATGGTATCACAGTCTAGAGGTCGAAACCATAACTAGCACTGACTGATTCTTCACAGCCTTCCGTAGAGAGTTTGCTCTTGAGAGAGGTGGACAATTTTGGTTGTGTGTCTTGAATGTAACACGCCAAGAGCCAAATGAGAATGTCTAGGCCTATGCCAAGAAGCTAAAGCAAGTTCTTCAAAAAATGAATACTTATATCCCCATTCCACCGGTTGCACAATTGCAATATTTCCTACATAGATTAGATTTCAATATCTAGGTGCATCTCAGCAGTGTCGCTTTGACCAACATTGACATTGCTATCACCCAAGAAAAAGGAGTAGAGTCACGTTTGCAAGCGGCTTATGCAACAAGGATAAATTGGAATGATAATAATTTAACATTGACCAACGAGAGTCAAGGGGAACCCATGTCAAATGTGAATGGCAGGGGGAGTATCATGCCGAATCTGCCTATGTTACCAGCTCCTCCCAATAGCATGACTATGTCTATAGCTAGTTAGAAGGGCCCACTACATGGTGGAGGCCAAATAACAAATCCTAATGTTGTCCCAGTAGGTCTGCGGCTAATTCCTAATCAAGTGGTTAGACCAATGGGACGACAAATAGACGATCGCGGCTATGAGTCAAGTGCCTCTAATGTCCTTGGCGAAGTTAAGGACATGATGAAGCACTACACTGATATGATTTTTGAACAATATAGACAAATAGCTATGGATGTCAATTTTTTTAAGAAGCAACATAATTTGATAGGGAGACGACGCCCTAAAGAGGGTGCCCCCTCAAGATTCAGTTGTAAGTGGTGTGGTGGCCAACATTTCCCTAGGAATTGCCCGAATTCTAAATGTGATATTTACAAAAAGTCTGGCCACGTAACTGCTACCTGTTGGAGTAAGATTAGTTCTCTCCAACAAGGGAGTAAAGTGCCAAGTCTAGTTAACCATCGTGCACAAGGGAATAATCTCCAGCAAGATGAGGGACCAAGACAAATACTGCAACGAGAAAAGGCTATTGTAGAGGAGTTGACTCATGGCAGTGAAGTATGTCTTATTGAGGCTGTATGTGTCAATGACAATGAAACTTCTAATCTATGAGCTATAACAAGAGGTCAAAATATTAAAGAGGGTGACAAAGGAACTGTAAAAACTATTGAGGGAAACCCTATGCAAGAGGCTAGGGAAAAACAAGTTCTGAAAAGTGATCTGGAAGGTGGACCTTTAAGGCATGTTGATAGTAAAGTTGATCCCGAGAAGGATAAGGGATTGCCGAAAGAAGGAAAAAATTAAAAAAGAGGCATTAAATCCAATCCAAAGACCAAAGGAGAGAATGATTGGGCATGAGAAGAGAACTTTGGCTAGCGCTACCACGACTTTGATCTAGCAAGTTCTCTTTGCGAAGTTAAACCAGATGTGAATCTCCTGCAATTGATTAAACTTCCTCTAGGAGTACGCAAGGAATTCAAGAAAATCATGTGTATTGGGTATATCATAGAACCTTTGGGCATAGCATGAGTGGGAGAAGATTGGTTTGATCATGCTAAAAAGCATTTCCCTTGGGTTCCAACATACGTGGATGGACTATTAGTAGAGCATACTATCGTGGACACTGGATCCTCCATCAATATCATGAGTTCAGACTTGATGGAGAGGCTAGGTCTCGAAATTCAAAAAGACAGCTCTACACTTCTTAGGATGGCAGATGACACTCTAAGACAACTAAAAGGTTGCATCACTAAAGTCCATGTTACAGTTGCTAGCGTGGAATGCTATCTAGACTTTAGGGTGATAAGGTTTGCATTACATCCTAGCTATCGAGTTTTGCTAGGTCGGCCATGGATCTTACGAATAGACTGCCAAGTCAATATACCTATTGGTCCAATGATTCTAGGTAGAGGTGCCAATCATATAATAGTGGATGATTACCCTGAGTTTCCTCAGAGTGAGAGGGTTTCTTTATCCTCTACTGAACTAGAAACAGTAGAAGATTCATCTGGTAGTGAGACATCATGGAGTGATGGATCTACAGAAGGGTCCACTATAGAGGATGTTTATTAAATAACATTAAATGAGCCAATAAAGTCTCAAGATTGAATAAGAGACGCGCACCTAATTGAGTTGGACCTTGGTACGCCTAATGATTCGCGGCCAATTAAATTAGATTTCATGCTCAGTTCAGAAGAGAGAGAGAACTATGTGTCCCTGATTCAAGAGTTCCATGATATCTTCGCTTGGAGCTATGACAAACTTAGGGGCATTCCTTCCAGTTTGGCTGTGCATACTATTCTTGTAAAGGAAGCTACCCAACCTGTACATCAGAAAGTAAGGTGTATACCTTTGGAACTAACAGACGGGTTGTTTGAAGAGCTATAGAGGCTACAAAAGTAGGTTTGATCTTCCCTGTTTAGCATACTGAATGATGTTCGCTAGTTGTGATTAGAAAGAAGAAGAACAATCAAATCCGGCTTTGTGTAGATTTTAGAGAGCTAAATAAGAAAACAGTTAAGGACTACTACTAATTGCCCTTTATTGACCAAATTTTGAATCACTTAGCGGGTAAGGAAGTATATTTGTTCACGGATTGCTTTGTGGGGTACAATCAAATGGAAATTGTTGAGCAAGACAAGCTTAAAATGACATTTATTACTATCTTTGGTACCTTTGCATACCATGTGATGGCATTTGGTTTATGTAATGCACCTAGTTTGTGGCAAAGAATAGTCGACAAGACCTTTGGTCACATCTCCCCAGAGGAGTTGAAAGTATTCATTGATGACCTGGGGGGTAGCCACCACAAGAGAAAGGCAATTGATCATTTTGCAGAAGTGTTTTGGGCAATGTAGACAATTATTCATAGCTCTTAACCCACGAAAGTGCATCTTTGGAGTCCCTTATGGGCTATTGTTAGGCCATGTGGTCAATTTAGTAGGGATTGTGATTGACCTTGAAAAGATCAAGGTCATAGTTGCCATGAGTCTGCTAACATACTCCAAAGGAAGTACCTAGCTTTCAGTTATCGGTAGGGTATTATTGGTGGTTTATCAATGCTTTGACAGAAAGAGCGTTGCCACTAAAAAACCTATTGTCCTTCAATTGTCAGTTTACATGGAGTGATGCTTGCAAAGTATCTTTTGATGATGTGAAGCATGATCTTTCCAAACCACCTATTTTAAAAGCACCTAAAAGGGGCGAAATTTCAAACGACATGTTATGTGTATAGCTCTTGCTATATATGCAGGAGGGATGGGTCACAACTTGATGCATTTAGTCTAGGGCAAAAAGACCTAATTTTTTCCTTGGCATAGAGCGTATTTTCGTATATCTTCCTTCTTCCAAGGAGGGATCTGTATAAGCTAGAATGTTTGATTTCTTTAGGCCAAGAGGGCCAATTGCTTTTAGGTTTTAATATTTGATTTCTTTAGGCCAAGAGGGCCTTATGTCTCTTTGGTGCAAGTATGTTTAATGGTTTGATGTTTTAGTGATTGCACCATACAGGGCGACTTACAAAGAAGCTTCTTGTGGCCATTCCAGGTGGTTTCATCCCCTTTCTAAGTCTTTTTCCCTTAAGCAAATAATGATACATGTGTATGTAAGGGGTATTTTCTTTTTTGTTTAACTGACGATCAAGGCATGAAGTCCTAGGTTTAGGTTTTGTATGTCTGGGGGGAGGTCTAAGTAGTCATTGCCTCCTCTATTGGCATTGTCAGGCATTGAAATAACTATTTTTGATGGGAGTTCTAGTGACCCTGTTCTGGTGACCTGCTAGGCGGTTGTTCTAAGAGGTCTTGTTAGTGTGGGGTAGTTAGAGAAGCCTACTAAAAATAACCAAAAGGAAAAAACCATAAATATCCGATCGAAAGTACATGAATATATAGAGGTGTGTAAAAAGGGATTTCAACACCCACTACAAGATATAGGCCTTATACCGACGTTAAAAGCGACGAAAATGCAAATAAGAAAATTTGCCCCTGTCCTCGCAAAAAGCATCGTTATTGGTGACGCCATAGAATAGTCAATATCAGCATCGGTATTGGCATCGATATTGGCATCAATATTGACAAAAATACAAGGGCGAGCTACATATCCTCGCCCTCCGAAAGCTCGTCTCGCCGCAAAGGAGCATCGAAGGGACTCTGCAAAAAAAGAAACAACACATTAGTCCACCATATAATAATGCATTCTAATTAAACATGGTAACTACGGATAAGAAAGATGAGTGACTTACAGGGCCGCCGCGTCTATACAATCAGTCGATCAATGAAGTGAGACTGTGCCTCTTTGCATATCGAGTCTCAAGGCTGGTCGGATCGGGATTTGTAATGGAGTGCTCCAAAGAAAACAAAATTCTAACTGTTAAAAACATGATTGTCAGTACAAAGGATATTGCAAAAAAATAAACAAGAAAAACTTACAAAGTCCTTCACATATGTCCTGTGGCTGCCACTCCTAAGATGATGGACCACTCAAGCCTTGAGTTGTGCCCTCGTCGCCTCGCACTGCTGACTCCAATGTCCTGGAGAATCTGTAGCCTCCTCCCTCAGTCAGCACCACTCGTCCACATCTAACCACTCGGGCTTTGCAGTCCCACTCTTGATTGCCTTGCGTGTGTCGAATTGTTTGTGTGACATATATGCACGCATGCAATCCATCATCCTGCCCATAAAAATCTATCTACTGAAGCTGGAACTGGAAACTCCTCATGCAAGGATGCTACTATGTAGTCCTTGCTCCCCTCTGGTATGTTCTTCTAATGATCCAAGATATTGTGCCGAAAAACATGGCACAACTCTCTCATGCGAGCCATCACCCTCCTCCCCTCATCATTCATGATAATGGCTCTTGACCTATCATCGACTAGATATCCATATCCCCTTGGAGTCTGCCTAACATGGGTCCTCTCCCATCTGAATCCACGCTCCTGGGCATATCCACCAGGAGACCCCTGTGCATCCAGTGTATTGATCGGGGTAATATCTCTCGGAGTGGCACCCATAGGGGTACCACCTGCTGCTCGCGGCTGAGGAAAAGCCAGAGTAACTAGAGTAGACGTCCCCACAGGTGTGACAAATCCCTGAGGTGACACAACTCCAAGTGAACGATGAGATGGAGACACCACATCCGTGCCTCCATAGCATCCACCTGAGCCTAAGCCACGCTCCTTGGAAGGGCCACGAGAGCGAGGAGTCACACCTGTATCCCGTCTCGACTCTGGGCTCATTGCATCCGTATCTCTGTAGCATCCCCTTGATCTTGAAGCACTCCCTCCCTCTGGCCCAAGTCTGGAGCGTTGAGCTCGTCTCCTCGAAGCTGAAGCATTCGATCGCGCTGAAGTAGATCTAGCAGAGCGCCTTGACGAAGACCGAGACAGCTCCTGGTCTGCCATATCTCTGAATCTCACAATCTGGTCTGGAGACATGTGTGTGAAGATATCCTATAACTCCTCATTGCTTATCCCTTGACTCATCCTGAAAATGTCACCTGCACAAACAAAAAATGATGTTAGAATAATCAATTTAAATCATACAAAGCACAGTAATATAAATCCTTTAAAAAAAGATCTCGCTTAAAATGCATATCTTATGTACCCTTATAAGGGATTGGTCAATGAATTGAGTAAGTGGATGCTCCAAGTATGAAGTATCCTATGGTCCCATATCAATCTCCTGACACAACTCCGCATACACTAGAAGGTCGATAGACATGTCACCACAAAAGGATGAGTCCACCTCGTTCTCAAAGAATTCTTGGACTCCTGTATTTCCATCATTGTTAGCCGGTGCTGGCTCCAAGCTTTCGGTGCCCTCCATCCCTTGCACCATGAGCTAGAAATGCACATTGTGCTAGACACAATGAGGACGTTGTCATGATGTTATAAGGACACAGTGTGAAAAAGTATGGAATGCATTATCATCTGACTTCTCTATTGATCTAGAGAGTCAATGTGATCTGAGTCATTAGTACAAGTGTGAGTTACGTGGATTATCCGAAAATACTAGATTTTTGGATAATTTTAGTCTATTTTTTATATTATTTTTTGTAAAAATCTGAAAAATTTAGAAAAAGCTTCTAGATTAGGATGGCATGCAAAAAGCTAGTTGCTTATTCAGCCAATTAGGAGATTTTCATAAAAAAGGACAGATTGACGAAATCGTGTGCCTCGCGATCGCTGTAAACAAGCTGAAAACTACACATTGAACTGAAGAAAGAAGAAGGAGTGATCTGGGAGATTCGTGACTAGGTATCGTGGAGTTTTACCCCCCCTTTCGGAGCCAACGAATCCATCAAGTTTACATTCCTCCTGCAATTGATATCTAAAAGTCTGGAGTTTATCCTCAAGATTAGTCACTCTCTCTATCAAACAACACAACTCTATTTTTTCTAAAAATCTTTCGGGATCTTGAGTATGATTACGATGGAACTTAGGAAATTCATTAGCCATTTTCAACAATCACAAGAAATCAAAACAAACTCACATTCAAAACAACAACGATGTCAATTTCGGCACTCCTCAGCGGGGGCACCAAAAAAGAGATGTTACACAAGCGGGGGTCGAGAGTAAGCCTCACTCACAACTCGATATAACGAGATGTTAAGGAGTTCCGGTTGGGGTAATTGACTCTGTGGAATGCACAACTCAATTTGAAAAATTCAAATATTCGATAAAACACCACAAGCCACACAAAAAACAAGACTTAAAACAATGCCTCTTATAGCTCCAAAAATTTAAAACCCGTATGTGGGTAGAGCATCACACAACCACAATACAACAAAAATACCAACAATTCTAAAACAAACCAAGTGAGATATATTTTCGTACCTTAATAACCTTGAGCCGATTCTCGGCGCTTTGACACCCAAAAGCTCCAACTTTCAAATTGGCATGACAAGAGCTCACTCTAGCATGCGACCCTCCACTCTCCTCTCTCACAAAATACAATTGTAATCAAGGGGGAAGGCCCTTAACTCTCAATTATCATCTCCTTATATAGTTTTCTATCAACACTCACATACATTAGGCTTTTTTCTTTCAACTTTTGGCTTTTTCTTTTCTATTGCTTTTCACTATTTTTGTTTTTTCTGCCCTATGCCTGTTTGCAACTTGTTTGGATCATAACTTCGTCATTTGAACTCCGAATATAGTCATTTGGGTACTCAAAATGATCAAAACACATCTAATCATCAAGCCATCGCAGGCAGAATTACGAAAATCTATAAAAAATGGACAAAAATATTGATTTTCGTAAATCGCATCATTTTTCTCCATCTTTTATCTTGGATGACTTATTCCATTCCTTGGCTTATTGTTCTTGTAATTGCACACACTTTCACCAAACATGTCCTCTTTTTCTTCAAGAAACACTCGCTGATGATGTAAAATGTACGATCTTTTCCTTTGATCCTTGAGTCTTCAAAATAAACACTCTGGATATTAACTTGTTTTTTATGTAGTGTACCCTAGCAAGAATATGATTTTTTGAAATGAAATCCGTACCCAATCATTCATGATTTGGAAAAATATGTAATGTTGGATCGATGATATGCAACCAATCAATCGATGCTACACACAAAAATAATGTATGCATTGAAGAAATTGTGCCTAGTCTATCTACATATGATCGTGCATCATGCAAAATGCAGATAAAACTCCTTGATGAATTAAATCTTTATTCTCACCTCTCAACGCTCTTCAGAAAAATATAACATACTCCGCTCCACCCATCTAAAATCTTACAATCACTCTAGAAAATGATGGTCCTCAAGATGTTGACTAGATAAGAACAACCCATCTCACAATTGGTGGCATCCTTCACGACCCTCTAACTCACCCAACCTCATTACAGACTCAACCAAAGGTTCCTAACTTTGTGATGAGCATCCCAAATAACGTGTGTGCAAGAAATATGCGTGCTCAATGACAAGTTCTCTCTCATATGGGTTGCATCTAAAACTTACTGCATATAGCTGCAATGGACCTCATGTCGTGCTAGTGCTTAATGATGGTGCAAAACATGCATAATCCCAACCCATGGTATGGAAGTATTTGATAAGAATAGGAGGAGACGACCCCCGAGTGTAGTCCATCAACAAGTGCAATGTGAAGTGCTGTAAACCCATTATCCCTATGATGTGCAAGAGTCTCGATAAGAAAACATACCTTGTTCCACAATATTTGGTAGCTATTGACAAACTCCTACTTCAACCTGTCCAAAAAATACCAAGCTCGACCAAGGCTATCAAGTTTCACACAAATCAAATGAAATGACAGAAACAAATCCTAAGCTAGACAAACACAAGAAATCCAACTACGAAATAACAAAACAAATTGTCATGCAAACAACTAAGCTAGCAAAAATCAAACCTAACTACAGTTTGACTAGGGCTTTTCAGTTTTCAAAAAAACACTTGACAGCAATTCATTCAAGATCTATAGCTTGTTAATCCTATCACAATCTAAAATGTTGATCCGGGTCCAATTGTTGACGAGTTTGCTGAAGCTTTTGTAGGTAGAGCAATTTATTCTATGGGTGACCTATATTCAGGATATGACCAATTTTAGCTGTCATTAGAAAGCCGAGACATTACCACAATGAAGACACCTCTTGGATTGGTCCACATGTGCACTCTACCACAAGGTGCAACAAACTTCGTAGCCCATATGATGAATGCCATGCATAGAGTCTTAAGGAACTTTATTCCATAACTTACTCTTCCATTTCTTGATGATGTACCTATCAAGGGATGTGAAGTCAATGAAAAGAATGAGGACCTTGACGAAGATGGCTGCAGGACATTTGTAATTAACCATATTCATGATTGTGAGAGGATTTTGACAAGGCTAGAAGAGGTACATCTTACCCTTTTTAAAGCTAAGTCAATTTTTGGAGTAGAAGAAGTCCTAGTGGTCGGGACATCTCTGTGGCCCCTACAAACATAAACCTTCACCAATCAAGATAGATGCCATTAGTAGAATGCATAAAAAATGCACAAATATTTCAGAGGTGAGAATATTTCTTAGCGCATGTGTATTCTATCTCATATGGATACCACATTTTTCTCATGTAGCTGTAAATCTCTATGAATTATTAAGAAAATGCCAAAGATTCTCTTGGGAGAAAGAGCATACTCTCACTATATGCAAACTAAAGAAGTTGTTAATGTTAGCCTCCACTCTCAGAAGGGCTGATTATTCAAATGATCAACCCATCATCCTTACTGTGGATACAAGTCCCATTAGGATAGGATGGGCTGTTGCCCAAGAAGACCTTGAAGGTAACATGTATGCAATTTGTTTTGGAGTAAAGGTTCTCAATGAACGTCAAAGAAGGTATGCACAAGTAAAAAGGGAATTGTGGGGAGTTGTAACAACATTAAAGTGTGATCGTGAATACTTTATAAGTGCTTCTATAGTGGTAGAAACTGACTATCTTCCACTCTTGGAAATGATTGCCAACTACTCTACACCTGACATTGCTATGTTAAGATAGATTGCATATATTAAATCTCTCAACCCTAAATTAAAGCATATTGTAGGAAAGGAAAATCCAGGTGTTGACATGATGTCAAGTGCAAGATATGACAATAACGAAGAGCTGATGGAAGAAGATGAAGCTGAAGAATCTATACTTGTTAAATTTCATTCCATGACTGTTGAAAGTACATTTTCAGTTGTTGCATATATAAACCCAAAGCTGAATCTTGTAGAAAAAGCTGATCTTTTTAATGGTATAGCATTAAGTATAGTAAAAACAAGAAAAGGTACTGTTGTAAATTAGCATACAGTAACAAAGATCAAATATTTATCTATGGAAGAAGGGTGGTCAACTAGAAGCTAGGATGCTCATTGCATTGCTCAAGTTCTAGTTCATTTCCTTGAAGAAGATTGGTTAAAGATCGGAAATATTTGAGCACAATGAAGAAGAAAGAGACTTGGAATAAAGCATATTAAGAGAAAAGCTTATGGATTCTTTCTTAAAAATGGGCATCTATGGAAGCACACAAAGAATAAGATAGGAGCGCCTGTCCGAGTTTTAGGTAATAAAAGGTTGCAACTATAGGTAGTGAAGGAGTTTCATGAAATCTTGTGGGCTGGCCATAGAGGTATATGGGGAACCTTTAGTAAAGTCAAAGAAAAATAATGGTGGTAGAACATGTATTGAGATGTAGATCATTTTGTTGAAACCTTTTATGTGTGTCAGATGTATTCTGTGGTCAAGCATCGAGATGGGTTACAATCGCCTTATCCCTTGTCTATACACTATAGATGGGTTATTGGTCTTGTAACCGGGCCTACAAGGATATGGATTATGCAATATTTAGTGCTTGAAAGAGAATATCTAACCAATCAAGTTGAAGGTAAAGCTTTAACAGACAAGACCACTCAACTTATTTGTCTCTTTTTGCTTGAAGAAGTATTTTGTAGATATGCCTGTGTTGGCAAGGTAACTGCAGATAGAGGAGAATTGGATGCCAATGAGGCATGCAACTTCTTTGCTCAATTAGGTATTAAGTTGGCTTTGACATTAGCCTAAAATCTTGAAGGCAATGGAAAGAGTGAGAGAGGACATTAACCTATTCTCAAAGCTCTAGCAAAGTCTTGTAGAGAAAAGATCAAAGAATGGCCTAAAATGCTACCTTCTGACCGGACTACGCACAGTACAGTGACTAGCTATATGCTAGCTGAACTTATGTATGGACAACAACCAATTATGCCAATTGAAGAATCTATTCTCACATGGAGTCTTCTCCCTTTGGGAGGAAGGAATCGATAGAGAAGAGTTGCTGACTTTGTGCATATGGCAGCTAGAAAGCAGGCTTGAAGATGTTCAAGTAGCTATTAAGAAGTTAAAAACAGCAAGACTAAAAAACAAAAGAAGATTTGATAGGTAACATCGACTTCGGCCAAGAGCTATCAAAAAAAATGACTTGGTGCTTGTCTATGACAGTGGCCTAGATAATCAATACAGTGCTTCTAGGAAGATAGTAAAGGGTTGGTTTGGCCCGTATGTGGTAAAGGTTGTTCATGACAATGCCACATATTCATTGGCTAAATTGGATGGGACCAGCATAAAGATACCCGTAGCTCGAAAAAGAATCAAGCTCTTCAAATGAAGAGAAAGTTCAACATATGAGTTAGAAGACTTGGATATAATTCAAGAGCATGAAGAAATAGAGGAAGAAGATGAAGACATTGACATGGTAGAAGATACTTCTTCTGACATTGTAGATCCGTAAGACTTTGGCACATGCTAGAGGATGTGCAGGTTAGGAGAGGGAGTGGATGTCGTGCTGGTACGTACACATTATGTGAAAAACTCTAGAGTGCGGCTTCCTTATAGATTTAGAGAGCCAATGCCACATTAGGCATTAGTGTTAGTATCCATGGTTCAAAAATATTAGATTTTTGGACAAGTTTTAGCCAATTTTTTATTTTTTTGATATTATCTCTTGTAAAAATCCATAAACTATAGACAACTTCTATATTAGGATGACATACAAAAGAAATCATGTAGCTTTCAGCCAATTTGAGAGGATTTTATGTAAAAAGAGAGATTCATGAAATCGCGCGACGTGCGATCGTTGTTTTCAGGTAGTGCATAGCACTCTGAAGTGGGAGATGAAGAAGAGTAACTGGCAAAATTCTGGCCACGTATCCTGGTATTTTACCCCCTTTCAGAGCCAATGGGGGCATCAGATTGGCGATTTGAGTAGCATAGAGGAAGGTATTATTTTATACACGTTTTTGTCTGTTAGAATTTTATCTTCTCATAATGTAGGAATAAACTGACAAGCTTCATCTCTGTTAGTATTCTTCTACATTTTCTATTTTTTTTTTGTGAGTATTCTACATCTTCTATCTCTTTGAACCCCTTCTCTTCCATCTACTCCTCTCCCTGAATCTCTCTTCACCCTGCTGTCTCTTACCCTTGTGGTGGACTTTCAACACCAAATGCTCCGACAGCATGTTAGGGGAAGTTTATGCTATCATCAAATGTGAATTCCAGAAGATATTTATGCTGATTTGGGGCTGATATCTTCAGCCATATTCAGAGAATAAGCTACATCATTGTTCTTTTAATTCATTTCTTACTCTACAGAAGTCATCTTGTCAAAGTATGTAAGTATTATGTGCCCCTATGGTAGGGCAATGTTTGTAGATCATTCATAGATGCTTTGAGTTGAATTAAGAGGAGATTTTTCTCTTATTTCTTGGATGTGGTAACTTATCCTTATCAGGAACTCAATTTGAAGCTCTCTTGAAGCAAGTCTCTTTGCTCTACAAGCCTTGTAATTGACTCATTAGAATTTGTCCCTAATAGTCTATATTGAATGTAATCATGCAAAGTTGATTCAAGCTATGGCATCATGTATGAATGATGGGATGCAGAGTTGTTTATGATACAAGACAGCATATTGTACTTGATTTTATAATTTGTGATTGCTCTTACAGTCAAGAATACAAGCTTGATTTGAGTTAGAACTTATTAGATAATACTCGCGATATTTGCTAAGAACATGCAGTTGGAAGCTCTATTAACATCTTTAGGAACTTGGCTTGAAACCCTCAACCCTTCTCTTATCTGTACCATCTCTAGAGTCTAAGCTCTTAAACCCCCATACATTCTTCTCTCTTAAACCCCTATGATTGATTGTTAAGTATCTCTTGAACCTTTAAACATTCACTGTAATCTACTTATCTCTTGAAGACACATCTCTATCTATCTTGTCCAGTTTTCTTGCCAAACCCCTGTGGTGATCTTTAACCCTAGGCGCTGCAACAATGTTACAGTTGCATCATTTCAAAGTTCTAGACCTTTGCTCAAGCTCTCATTAACAGCTCATATTTGATAGATTGGGAGTCTTGATATTGTGCATAGTTAACACAAACAGTGATCATAAGGATTAAAAACTAAGATGCCTTGAGATTCGTCCAATAGCAACGCTTAGATTTGTTTCTGGATGGACCACTAAAAGATGCTTGGACAGTCGATAGGTGAGCACGTTACAGCTGGTATAAGAGCAAACCTCGTAATAATATGGGATTGATTTATGTATGGATCGTAAATATATCTTAAACAGAATAACCTATATGGTATGGCTTGATTATTAGGCACCTTCACTACCCACGAATGTTGACATGCAAGAGAACAAATTCCATCTCAAGCAAATTAAGGCACCCAAGTTTGGTGGATAGACATTGGAGCAAAGGCAAAGATATGGATTGAGTTGATTGGACGATTGTTTCTCTACTTTAGGAACCAGCTTCTCCAATCAAGCAATGATAGCAACTTAAGCTAGTTGGCCAAAGGCTTGGATATGGTGAAAGCAATGGTGCAAGGATCAAGGGTATTTCTGAAGCCACTGTCACTTGAGCTCAGGTGAAAGATGTTGTACGGGGACGATACCTTCCGCCAACCTACCAGACTTTGAGAATGAATGAATTATTCAAGCTAAAGCAACTAGAATTGACCTTGGAAGCCTACTACTCAAAGTTTGTGTCCCTACTAAAGTATGCACCACCTATGGATATTGCGCAGCAAGTATCCAAGTTTTGCAATGGCCTAAATACTCCTCTTAACCACCATCTTGAAGCAATGCATTCAACAGACTTACAAGATGCATTACTTCAAGTGATTCTAATCATCCAAGAACTTAAATCGGGCGATTGCAGCAAAGATGGTTTCCGAGATCATGACAAGAGATGCCACATGTGTGAAGAGATAGGGAACATCTGTAGGAGATGTCCCCACCACCAATGTTTTCACTACAATGAGTTATGGCATGTCCAAGAAGACTACCTTGATCTAAGTCCAAAAGACAATGAACCTCTAAGAAAACAAGGCTACACAAGTGCATTCTTCAGATATATGGAGGAACCATATGAAGACGAAGACGAAGACCTAGAACCCACTACAGCTTTTCAGAATGATTAGCAATCCTAGAAGTTCTATCCACATGTATTACAACTTGTATTTGAATAAACCTTACCCTTGTAACTACAATTAACTTGAGTAATATGATTTGCATCAATTTTGAGCTTAGAACAAGTGATCAGAGATACTTTAGATGAATTTCTCTTAAGTTGTTTCTTCTCAACGAATATAGGTTGGGTCTTTGCAGAATGCCAAAGCTTTGAAGCATTCTTTAGTATTACAAGCAAAGCTGATTGTCCATGGAGCTCAATTCCGAACTAAGGAAAGGATAATCTAGGAAGAGAGTTTTCGAGATAAAGGACCACTTCGATCTTCTAAAAGGATCCTATGGAAATTTGGTCTAATGAAGAAAATCCTACCAAGGACGACCAGGAATCTTGTGACCGCAGGTGATAAAGCTCCACTTGTTTTTATTGCAAGGAGTTAGGTCATTTCAAAAGGGAATGTCCAAAGCACCCTAACCAATGACACTCTTAGTGCCACAACATTGGACATAACTACGTCAATTGTCCCAATATAACTCAAAGAAAACTTGAACTTACAAGGAATGAAATTGTACAAGCTCTGCTGATCCAGAATATACCAGTAGGAAAAACCTAGAAGATATTCATGGGATGTAACTACAATAAATTTTCTCTTGTAATCAAGAATCCGATATATCTAATAGAATTAGTGGTTGTTTTAAAAGACCATATTCTTATGAGTAATCAGAGTGTCCCAAATGCGTGATGGATCCAATCCCACAGGTTCCAAAATGAAACCCCTAGTCCTTCCAAGATGAGGACATCTTGAGTTCTCTAAGGGGAAGAGGATGTAACATTCCACTCACTCTTAAGCACCATTTAGGATAACTCAATTTTTTTTAATTAACCCCCTCTATCATCACTGACAAGTGGCTAGAGGGAAAGAGAGAAAGAGGAGGACAACGTGGCAGAAGGGAAAGTGAGCAATGATGTCGAGGGGAAGAGGGACATCAACAATGCTTAGACTAAGAGGAAGGATGCATTGATGACAATGATGGAGGAGGGAGGCCATGGGCCTATTACCTTCCCCCTGTTGACTAGTCCACCATGACAAGTGGTGGGTGTGGAAAGACCACCACCACACCACCACTCTACTTGGTACCCTAATAATATCCCCTTACTTTTTCCAAATTGATAAATTTCCAAAAAAGTAACATATTTCCAAATTGATAAATGCTTACTTTGATTCATGCATAAGATTCATTAGACCCGTGTTATGCCATACAATAATAGGACATTAAAAAGGATAAACTATGCGATGAATTCATAAACAACATATAAGGTTTCAAGCATTGTCAACTTCCTGTCCTCGCAATAGTAGGTGTATTTTCATCACTTTGAAGGTATATATTGCAACTTGCATCCCTAAAGGATTGCATGGCAAGCAACTTATCTAGAAGAGAATCATTTTGATGTTTTGGACCTTTTCCCAAGCTCTTGTTAATAGCTCATGTTTGATAGATTGAGAGTCTTGATGTTGTGAATAGTTAACACAAGCAACGATCATAAGTATTAAAAGCTGAGACGCCTTGAGATCCTTCTAATAACAACACTTAGATTTGTTTCTCGATGGACTGCTAAAACATGCTTGGATAGCCGATAGGCAGGCACATTACACTCAACTAACTATGACTCCTAAAGCTTCTTCACAACCTCCCACTTGATGATGTCTCAAAAATCTTTAATGAAGGCCAAATGTCCCATGGATGGTTATTCTCTCTGCTTTTGCTTCACTTTTTCAGTTTTGTGTGAAATAATTGGCTATTATGATACAACTTTCTCTAGCTTTAGAAGACAATGGAATCAATCTATCACATAAAGCTCGCATGAAGATAATAACATGTTTTTTCCATTGAGGGATGTATTTCTTGTAGAAAGTGGCTTTGGCAATGAAGATCTCCTATTCTTCTCAATAGTTATAGGGATTCTCCAATCTTTCATTCATTTTCTTCCTTTTCAACAACAATGCCATTTCTTCCATTTTTAGCCTCTATTGATGCTTCTTAATGGCAGTTTTCCCCGTCTACACACCAAAATGAAAGCAACCCTCCCAATATATAAATTGAATAGAAAACTAGGGACAACACACATAAAATCTATGTGTATTTCTATGCCATTAATCTTAAAACAAGAAAGAATCAAAATCTCACACTTAACAATGAACAAAATCATCATATTCATCTTTATCCTCCATAACTTTAGTTGTACAAGAGAAAAGGGGAAAGGGAAAATAAAAAGAGAGGAAAACTTCTACATAGAGGAGAGAGGAGAGAAAAACTTTGACACCATACAAAAAGGAGAATGTGTCTCTTGGGAAAAAGGTAGAGAAAGACGAACATAATCAACCGTGCACTCCAGCCCCACTTTTCCCCAAAAGATAGACAACCTTTCATATTTTTTATTATTTCTTTGAATTTTCTTTTATACATTTGTATTTGTAAGGCTTTAGCGTTCACATTTCAATTCTTTCTACCTCTTCACAAATGCATGCATGTATACTTATGTGTATACTATTTATTTATGATGGATGTGAATGTGGTCCCTTCATGTGTAAGGGTGTATTTTAGTGTTTTTGCAACAAAATGAATATTATTCCTTTTATAAAAGGTAAAAATATGGTATATATATGGACATTTTTGTGCCTTGTTTTTATGCTTCTTTTGGTGTCATCGGACCTATGCATAGACCTTCTAGTATATACCAAGCTATGCCAAGAACTTGTCCTCTAGACTTAGAACCGGCGATTGTATTTGCACTTGCTTGTCAAATTTGATGACTATTTACTTTTATCAATATTTAATCACATGGTTCTAACTAATGTCTATCTTTTCAAACATATAATATCATGCTTCACCTTCACCCTTATATTGATTGTGCTAACATATTTAATGTGTACTACTATATTACTTAGCTCATGTTCCAACATCTCATCCCAACATTCAAGGACCAATTGCTAAAGATGATCGAACCAGATCCGCTTGTTCTACCACAGCTGATAGATGTGATTAAAGAACAACTACAAACACTAAAGGTGAATACCACCAACATATCTAGTCCTGCAAGAGGCGGAAGAGATATGATGCTTGCATGACTCAATTGGACAAATAGTCCTTCAAAATTTCTCCTCTTAGAGTACTTGCAGTAGGGTTTTACAAAGTCTCTGTAATCACCACATAGACTTGTTGGGTTGGTGTAGAGGGTCCTCTATTCTGACTCTCATTTAGAGCTCCTGTTCAGACTAGTGGTTGTTTATTCGAGTTGGTTTTGCCATTGAGGTATGTATTTCTTGTAGAAAGTAGCATTGGCAATGAAGATCTCCTATTCTTCAATAGTTACAGGGGTTCTCCAATCTTCCATTGCTTTTTTTCCTTTTCAACTATGCCATTTCTTCCATTTTCAGCCTCTATTGGTGCTTCTTAATGGTAGTTTTTCCCGTTTGCACACCAAAATGAAAGCAACTCTCCCAAGATATAAACTGAACAGAAAACTAGGGACAACCCACATAAAATCTACGTGTATGGCTCTGCCATTAATCTCAGAAGAAGAAATAATCATCATCTTTATCTTCATCTTCATCCTCCATAACTTTAGTTGTATAAGAGAAAAGGGGAAAGGAAAAAGAAAAAGAGGGAATAAGTTTTGCATAGAGGAGAGAGGAGAGACAAATTATGGCACCATACAAAAAGGAGAATGTGTGTGTCTTGGAAGAAATGAAGACAAAGAGGAACATAATCAACCATGCACTCCACCCCACCTTTTCCCCAAAAGATACACAACCCTTTCTATTTTTATTATTTCTTTGAATTTTCTTTTATAAATTTGTATTTTTAAGGCTTTATCCTTCACATTTCATTTCTTTTTAGCTCCTCAAACACAAATGCATGCATGTACACTTTTGTGTATACTATTTATTTATGATAGATGTGGATATCCTGACAACAACGGACTACTGCACCAAGTGGGTTGAAGCATGGGTGCTGCTCCAACAATTTTGTACAAGAAATAGTAAAATGCCTTTTTAAAGGTATCTTCCCCGATTATGGTTATCTAGTTGAGTTAAACAGTGATTGAGGAAGTCATTTTGTAAATAAGGCCATCACGCATATGCCTGTTGGCCAAGTCTACCAACAAGGCCCCATAAAAAATACTCACAAAGTTGGTCAAGTATCATAAAAAAATATTGGGATACGAAGCTCCCATCTTAGAGCACTGTTGAGATGGCAAGCTCAACCCGTGAGGACATTGATGATGGACCGCCTGGCGAGTGTGGTCCACACATTTACACTTAACATGTTGGTGGTCATTACGATACTCACATGGCCACTGACTTATCACTTATTATATTTAGTTTGTTACACCTATCTACAACTGGCAAAGATATAGCGCCAATCGATTAGTGTAGTCGATTATGCACTATTTGCCTAAGAAGGCCACTTTCCTTTATGTTGTATCTTATCTATACTTTGTGTACATTCTATAGTGAGTGGAAGAAGAAGAAGAAATCAGTAAGAAAATTTTTTGGCCTCCATCTCTCTTCTTGTGTTCTTGAGTGAGCTTCCTCTTGTGTATACATTGTGTGTTTGGTGCAGCAACTCAAGCAAGTCCCCCCACCACACGATTCTTGACATGGTATCAGAGTTGTGCCATTGAGAGAGGCTAATTTTGAAGGCTGAAGTGAAGGAGAAGAAGCGAAGTTTGAGCAAGCAAGCTATGGGTAAGAAGCTCTCCCATTCTTCCACTCTCTCTCTTGGATAGTGCTTGTGCAGGAACCAGAAGCAAGGTAAAGTGAAAACCTCAGATTTTTGTGAGATTTAGTGTATGGGCAGAGCACTGTACGTTCTGCAGATAAGTCCTTCAAGGCTTGTCCATAGTTTTTTGGGACATCTGAGGCCATTTCAGGCCCCGTTTTAGAGCCGCAAGATTGTGGACAACAGTTTCAGGGTACAGTGTGATTTCGGATGTATATCGAAAGCGGATGTGCATGTTACATATTTAAAATCTGTAAATTTTGAGGTGTTTGCCAGAAAGAAAATATAATGTTTATCTGCAAACAGGTTACAAATTACATGTACTATTAAGCAATTAGGGAAAAAGGTTGCTTAGTGTATTGCTATGCACTTGTTGTAAAAGGCTACAGAAGACTACCTTGATGTGTTGTATCCTTTTTTGTGACAGAGAACAATGGAAATCCCATTATTGAGAGGCTCGATAAGAACAATTACCTTTCATGGAAGTTCTATGTGATGAACTTCCTCATTGGAAAGGGCCTTTATGAGTTTGTTTCAAGTGAAGAAAATGAGCCAAAACTAGGTATCCCTCTAACTGCAGATGAATTAAAGGCATGGAAAGAGTGGAATGCAAAAGCCAAAAAGGTGATGTACTGGCTATCTTCAGTCATTGATAATACTATGCTGGGACATGTCAGGAATGCAGAAAATTCACATGTAGCTTGGACAATTTCTGAAAACATGTTTTCAGTAATTACAAAGGCATGAAAGATTCACCTCAAGCAAGAGTTGAATACATTGAAGAAAGGAAAAATGTCTGTCAACGAGTATGTGTTGAAGGTGAGGAGCATTGCAAATGCTTTAGTAGCGATTGATGTAATGCTTGATGATAATGATTTGGTTTCATCCACTTTGAGTGGACTCAATAATGAGAAGGCATGGAAATCATTTGTTACTTCAGT